>NC_045737.1:31072980-31430480 GCF_008692095.1 Etheostoma spectabile | reverse complement strand
TAATGTTTGAGTTAGAAAAGGAGAAATTAGGAATTATTTAGACTAAAATTAAAGGAATGGATGTTGATAGACAATCACAGACAGGAATATGTCAACTTTAGTCAATAGGCCTACTACTTATATGTCATACTGCTTTTTCAAATGCTATAAAATTGAATAAGACGCCCCAAAATGAATGAAAGTAGAGATTTGTACTTGGCAAAGAGCGTTGTGTGGAATCAATCATGTTATTTTGGGGAATTAAAAAGAGCATTGATATAGGACAACGGGTCAATTTGACCCGAGGACAACATGAGGGTTAACTGTTCCACAGATTCTACCCAACTAACCATTGTCTGTAGAAAATGAAAACAGACATTAAGATCAGCTGTACTTTTTGTGGAGAGCTAAATGAAAACACTGGTTCATTTATTTTGGTCTTGCCAATATACCAAGAAACTATGGAGCAGATTATCCCATTTTATTGCTGTTCATATTTACCCTCATTTTACATTACATTGTGAAACTGTATTGTTTGGATTCACTCAACATAATAGAAAGCTTTATTCTGAGTCTTACACGATAAATCTAATTATTATTTTAACCAAATGTTTTTATTTTATAAATCGAAGTTTTTGAAAAAGAAGCCAAGCTTTTTCCAGCTGGATGCCAATATTAAACAAGACATTGCTTCCATTTCTACCTGTACAAACAAAAAAGCTGTTAGATCATATGACCTCTGTAAGCTTTACAAAACATTTGTGTGAATTGTTTTGCTTATTTTGTTTTTTCTTTCTTTTTAGTAACCCCCGGGCTCTTTTAGAACGTCGACTTTTACAGAAGATGTTCTTTCTACCGTATGTCCATATTCTTCAATAAAATTTGAATTGAAAAAAAAAAAGTCTTCTTTAACTGTTTATGAAATTCAAAGTAAAGAAAAGATATTTTTTTTATAAGTGTATTAATCCTTTTGGCAAAGTTTCACATTCACAAATGTAAATTCAGCTCTAAAAAACCTAATTTTATACTTTTTTTTCCATGAAGTTGTACTTTATATAAATCTGATGTCGGGCTCCAATAACAAGAAGGCAGTTAAAACTGTCAGCACGTGGTCCTCCTTATCTTTGTAACGGCCTTTAAGCCTCCCCTGGCAAAATTGTATCGTATTATGTTTAATATGTTTGTATTATATACTTTTACATGTCATTGGTGTTCTGTTTCTTGTTTTTGCAATAAAGATGACATAAAAAAAAGAAAAAAGTCTTCTTTAACTGTTAATCACTCTGAGAGTCAAGAATTGGATCCGACCTTCTTTGTTGATGGAATAAATATTAAAAGTCATAAGTGTACCAATAAACATATAAGGAACTTCTTTTACAGCAAAAGGAAAATCTTTATCTATGTACATTTATCCAACTGATATATGCTGGAGGCTCCTGTCTCCACTCTTGGACATATTCGCAAGATTACTGTTACTGTATGTATATGTCTTCAAACGTCCATCTTGAAATGTTAAATAAAGGCTTCTATGTATCCTGGCACTTGGAATTTGCTGCTGCACACTGATCTTGGTCTAGTGGAGCTGGTCTCTTGAAATGTTTTCAAAAGCAAGTTGAAGGTGATGCAAAAGGGTATGCATCAGGCGGTAAATCAAATCTCTTGACTGAGCTATTTGCCCCTGTGTGATCTGGGATACAAATACCTGAGTCTTCTTTTTGTTGTTGGTATAATCGTGGCATGATTTGAAATTGTATTGTCTGTTAGATAGATAGATAACAGACAACACAATTTCAAATCTTGCCACACACACACACACACACACACACACACACATATATATATATACAAACGAGGGAGCACAACACACAACATCAATTAATTACACACACACGCATACAGTACAGGCCAAAAGTTTGGAACCACCTTCTCATTCAGTTTTATTTTCATGACTATTTACATTGTAGATTATCACTAAAGGCATCAAAACTACGAATGAACACATGTGGAATTATGTCCTTAACAAAAAAGTGTGAAATAACTGAAAACATGTCTTATATTCTAGTTTCTTCAAAGTGGCCGCCCTTTGCTTTCTTGATAGCCCTTGGTCAAACCCTTGGCGTTCTCTCAATGAGCTCCATGAGGTGGTCACCTGAAATGGTTTTCACTTCCCAGGTGCCTTGTCAGGGTTAATTAGTGGAATTTCTTGCCTTATTAATGGGGTTGGGACCATCAGTTGGGTTGTGCAGAAGTCAGGTTGATGCCCAGCCGACCGCCCTATTGGACAACTGTTAGAATTCATATTATGGCAAGAACCAATCAGCTAAGTAAAGAGAAACGAGTGTCCATCATTTAAAATAAATATCTGTTTACACAAAACTGCTTTATTCAGTGTCTATTATTAATCTCTGCAAAGTCTTTTTTTACTCATCGTCTTAATTGCAGATCATGATGATGATGATGGTATTAAGTTATAGGTAGGGTATAAGTACTATATTAACCCACAAAAAACTACCAATTCTACTTGTCAACTACCATTTTTTTGTAATGTTTAACGTACTTGTACAAATTTAACAAGTATCTTTACTCTACTATTGGGCTTCAGTACACTTTTGAGGTGCTGTCAGATGTTGGTGTGGTTTCTATCGTTTTTTTTTGTCTATGGTTATTTACTGTTTTACTGCAGTATGTGCTTAATGTGGCTAACTTGAGTGCAAAACAAAATCCCCTCGGGGCAATAGAGGTTTCGTTCATTCATCATTTTTAAAACTTTTACTCAGCTACTTAAGGTGGTGGTGGTGGTGATGGCGCAGTGGATATGACACATTCCATTTGCATTTTTTATTCATAAAGGACAACACACATTAATCAACATTTCTGTAAATGTACCAGTGTTAACCAGTCGGCTAATTTTCAACCATAGTCCTTAGGCCAGATGATTTTAGACCATGGCAGGAAGAAGCAACAAAAAAAAACCTTAATATACATAGTAATCAAAGAGACATTATCCATACACCTAGATCAGAAATATAAGCTTTTTTTTTTGTATGTCATGCGTGGCTGCAGAAAGCATTAGGACCCTAGCAGAGATTACACATCAACAGTAGTTTGAGTTAATATAAGGACACGTTCATGCAAAGCAGTAGCAAGCAGTAATAAAAATAGGGTATGGGAGACCTATTATGTAATGTACCTTTTTAAAAGGTAAATGTTCTATTATATGTGTTTGGAGGTAGGGATGTAATGATGCATCCTGAATCGGTTTAAAATTGGACATAAATGTGTAAAAATGACTGACTCACGTCTCACGGCGTAATCTTTAGAGTTCACTTGATAGACTTCTGACATCACTATGTCTCTTAGTTGATTTCTATGAAGAGATTTGTTTAGTTATTTGATGTGGAATTTGTTTCAGAAATCTTATTAATTTATTTATTATTATTTAAGATACAATACAATTTCTGTTGCACTTTTGATAAGTGTTAAGTCTGTTGTTTTGTTTGTAGAAATAAAGGAGTATTTTCAGTTGTTGAAAATATTTGGAGAAAATTGTATTGAATTGTGAGTTGAGTGTATTGTTTCATCCCTACCCTGGATCCTGGGTTATGATCCTCCATCAGTCAAATGCTCGTTAAATAATTGCACACAGACAAAAGACTTTTGGTATATTCTTTATTTTAATCTGACATATCAAAGAGTACAAATAGCACATTTAACATTTAACATTTAACATTTGGTGTCACATGTTTGTGATAAAAACTGGCTATATTTCAGTAAAAAAACCCTAAACTTGTCTTAAATACATTCTCAAGACAAAACCATAATCAGAAGTCAGTACATTTCCTTTCCCTTTATGTCCCGATATTCAAAAGACAGTTTTTAAATGTAACAAAAAATTTACGTTTAAAATCAACAATCTCAGTAGAAATGCATTCTCATGAACGGAAACTAATGCACAACAATCTGTGTAATATCCTACAAAGATAATATCCTACAAAAGACTTAAGACCAGCGGTCTTTGCAGTTAAATTAAGCCGACATAAGATGACTGTGAGCCGGGTGCAGCGCACCGTGAGGTGACGGTCGTTTCAGAGGCCGTTGCTAGTTGAGTTTAGCCAAAGTGAGCTGTGAGTTATATATAGTATATATGTATATATATATATATATATATATATATATATATAATAGTACCAGTGTACTCAAATAGAGTCACCAGAGTCATTTTCTGGAAAGATACTCGTACTCATGTGGTGTTTTTCCTCCTCGACTCTACTCGCCTTTTTTGGTTTTCCATTATGATAAAAAAGTCCCAGGTATCTGCTAACAGGTACTTTATTTAGTACCAATTCCGTTGAGATATTAATCAACTAAAACAGCAGTTAACAGGGCAAGTTTTAGATTGTCTTTGTGCCTCTTAAACACACAATGCAATTAATATGTCTGTACAATATGAAAAGGGCCCATACGTAACATCATGATGCGTTTTCAACTCAGACATTGTTGTAATTCCCCTACCTTGTTTAGATCTTGCTGGTGGGTGGATTGCCTGGTTAGCTGCTAGCTGCTAGCACTTAGCTGCTAGCTGCTAGCTGTTAGCTGCTAGTGATAATTGTGTTCAGCCCGGCTTTTGTGAAAATCATAAAGCAGCAGTTCCGTGTGCATATTGATTGCATTGTGTGTCTGTTAAGAGGCACAAAGTCACTCTAAAACTTGCCCTGTTAACTGCTGTTTTAGCTCAATGGAAACTTGTACATGTAGCTGCAGCTGCTCCGTGTTGCCTGCACCGATTCAGTTTTTTTTTTTTTTTTCAATCAAAAGTACTCACATATTTATAGCGATCTAGATTAACATAAAAATTGGCTGGAATTCTCCTTTAAGGCTCACAGGCAAAACTACCAATTAACAAAGCCCAAGTTACAGAGAAAAAGGAAAAAAAACTACTTAAAAAAAATAAATACATGAGAGTCAAAAATGGTTGAATTACACAAAAATACAAGTTGACTATGATAGTCACCAGAGCATTCAACAGCCTACGTCCTCCATCCTCTAGCTCTCTCTCGAGGAACTGAAACTGCCAGTCACGGCAGCCATGCCCTCCGTCATAATGCAGAAAAAGCATAAACTCACAAGCTGTTGAACATTACACTAAACATCATCATCACGCTACAGTAGACGAGGAGGAAAATGCTGCACCCATAATCTGCTGTTTGGAAGACAGACTGCTTCATCTGAATGTAGTTCACTGGGGTCAACGGTCTGACCACAGTTATACTATACTGTTTGGGAAAAAAGTCCTAGCTACTAAGATGTAACATTTGTTGATACAACCATTTTATTTTAAATGGTCACTTTACTAATATGTGCTGCTGATACTGAATCTTTTATTGGTTATTCATAGAGTCAACTGCTGCAACGAGTTATCTGATAGTGAGGATAACATTTAGCAAAGCAAGCGGGATGACCAGGTTCCTGAGTGAAACTCCGTACGGAGGAAGTGCTGCGTGCCAAGTGTGACGCTACTTTCCAGGGGCATGGGATTGTTTGATAGTTGTGACTGCACAACTAACAAGTTAACACAACTAACAAGTTAACACAACTAACAAGTCAGATTTAACGCTATCTGACTTGTTAGTCAAGGTTGAATTAAAACCAATAAATGCTAAAATATTGCTTCTGCTAATGTAGCTGACTTGTTATTAACCCTCATAGTGTCCTCATGTTGTCCTCATGTTGTCCCCATGTTGTCCCCATGTTGTGACTGTTTTTTTCCATAGTGTAAAGCTGATGAATCTGCAGGTTAGGAGTCTAAAATAACATCTCAGTACCAATCACTGGCTGGCATTGTGCAGCAGGCCTATTGCACAACACCTTGTCATCAGTGTCTCCACTAGAGCGTGCTATGGCATCAGACTTGTGTTGTGAAGGCTTCACAATGTAAAAGAAAACATATTTATTTGGCAGAGTGCCAGATAACCACGAGCACTACTTTCCCCTTCAGCTTTACATTCTGCAGTATGATTGTTTATGCATATCTGCTCTATTATGGTCTCGAGCTCTCTTTTTTTTGTCTTTTACGGTAGATGATAATTTGCTTTTTGTTTGATCAATAAAAAAAAAATCCTTTTTTGATCATCTTTTCAACACATTGGGCTTTGAGGCGAGATGAGTCATTGCCAAACTTTGCTGACAGATTAAGTACTGATGAATCAGTGCCCGGAGCCTATTTCCTATTAAGCTGTCTGCACAATGTTATCATTGCATTGTTATATGTGTTACGGTATATTTTGCTCTGTGACCCCCGCTGACACGTTATGGTTTTTTTCTTAATATCTTTTATTACTCTGTTGCTGATTCCATTTATTGTGACCAAATGTATTTTTTGTTTCAAAATTACAAACAATAATGCTGAGACATGAGAATGTGTCTCAGGACCAATAAAAAATGAAAAAACACAGAGAGGAACAATGGGAAGAAGGGAAACAACAACAACAACAACACAGCAGCAAAAGCTGTGTGCGACGTCCGCAGCTCACAAACAACACACACAGAAACCGACACACACAAGCAGACACACACACAGACAGACACAAGACAGCCATGAAGCCACGGTTGACTTGTAAACCATTTGTATTTGACTTCAGATTTCTAATAAAGAAAATTAAACGTACACCGGTGTTGTAAGAAATAAGAGTTCTCTGGTAAAATGGTGTAAGATGTCGGTTAAATATCAACTTTCCACCTGACCTTTCTCATTCATGACCTGTCAATCATACAGTGTAATGTATAGTGTTTGATGTATGTTAGATTGCAGAGTGAACTCCTATTTAAAGTTGAGAGAAAACCCAAGTACAGATTGTGGATGCAGTGCAGACAATGGGATGCATTACTGATGTAAATCAGCTGAATCCAACTTACTTTGTTATGATTGATTGTTCCAGGCTATTTTGACATGTGACATTTTCTTGATATATTTATTTGTTTGGACAAAATCATCCAAATATCCAGTCACCCACCTTCCATTATTCACCCGCAACCATGTGAAAACCTTTTCAACGAAATCCTGTGTTTGACTGTGTACACCACGTCAGATGTTCAGTGAACCAACACCATCAGCACATAAGAGTTTTTGGAGGAACCTGCGTTTGAGTAGAGAAAGATTTACTGCTCCTTTTCAAAGCCTTTGTGACTCAAAAGGGAGATTAGGTCTACTGGAATTACCTGGAGGTAATTTTCTGCCACTTGTAAGGGATGATTGTATTCAGAATCATCATGACAACCTGAGGACTTAGTGTGATTAATAACTCAATGTTGGTGGATTACTGTCACCTGTGGTTTATTTTGTCATGTCATCAGTACATATTTCACCTGACGTTCACATTGCCACTTTCCGATTTTGATAAGATGTCACCTAATTCCAAAATAACTCAATGTACTGTATGTCCGTGGTAATAGTATGGCATGCAAAAGGGATTTACATCAACCCATTTTGATCGTTAATGAATGAATGAAAAAATGGTTCATCAACACTATCATTTAGTTTAATTAAAAAAGAAAACACTGTTTACACATGTTAACACCATAGTATTCACAAGGTATTAATGATTCCATCCACACAACACTGTTAGACATATTTAGTAAAAAAAAAAACAAACACCCAGTATATTTTTATACTTGATTAAAAAAAAGTAATGTAATCTAAAATGGATTTAAGTATAAAAAAATGAAAGAAAAATGACCCTATTTAAAAAGACATACAAAAAAGTACAGCAACTGCAACTGGAGTACACGTACTGTAAGTATCTGTTTTTAACCCTTGTGTTGTCTTCCTGTTAACCATGAACGTGTAATTCCAGGTCAAAATTGAAAATGTTATGAATATTTTTTTGTGCTTTTCCAATGTTATTGTCATTTTTTCTGATTTATTTGTCACTTTTTCCATGCTTTTGCCGCTTTTTTTAAAAACCTGAGCTGGTTTAATAATAGGTTTTACACTTATTCTTGGAAATTCATGGTCAACAAACCTCATTTGTATCAAATTATACATATGTTTTTAGTTAAAAAAGGCAGAAATTGTAAATTATTTTGACTAATAGTTAAGATCAGAGGATGTTGAGTGGATCACAGATGGGCATATGTCAAAGTTTAGTCCGGATACTGTTTTGAAATCATTAGAAAAAAAGAATTCAAATGCTATAAGATTAAATAAAACACCCCAAAAATCATTGAAACTAATCATTAATTTCACCTGAAGAATGTTATATGGAATCATCCATGTTATTTTTGGGCAATTTGGTTGAAAGAAATCCATATTTCTGATATAAAACACTTTGAAACGGGTCAATTTGACCCGAGGACAACACAAGGGTTAAGAGGATCACTCACTTTGGAATGAAACCTATAAAAAAAAAAATAATAATAAATGAGCTTATTGAAGCTTTCTAGAAGGGATTACAGTCTTCTCTGTGTGAAGCAGCTTGTTTTTATGGGATTAGTCATGACAGAAGGGGAAGCGGGTCAGAGTTTTGATCATCAGAGGACAAGACCAAACACGGAACGTTTAAGTCCAAGTTACTTTCATTTCTATAATGACCTGGAGTTCCATTTCCAAGGGTAAATTACAGTATTTATAGAGCCCTCAGGAATAAAAAGTTCTATCTGTAATCTTTGAGGGCCGAAGTCTCTTGCTCTCATTTGTCTTCTAGCGCTTGTAAAAAAATTTGTCATGACAAAGAACAAATGCGGAAATGTACGTATTACCAACCACATTTTATTCAATATTAACATAATATTCACACGTGTCCTCTGATGGCGAGTGGTAGCCCAGATCATAGTTCATAACCATAACTTCAGTGATTGGCAGTTGTCCCCCTCCCTCTGGTTGGTGGTTTGACTGCGTATCCTGATATAGCCAGAATACAATCAACACACTTTGACCTGCATCTCTCTGAAATTACTGAATATTACTTGCAAAAAAAGCAGCCAAACATGTCTATCTTCCTAGTTTGACTATTGCTAGACAATCACACAAACAGGCACAAATCACAAAGAAAAATAGAATGTATCATATCACATTTTACAGAGATTTCTTTTTGTTTTTGTTCACAATGACTGGATAAATGCAACAATATTTACCACACTATAAAAAAATGCTCCCTTATAAGTGTTTAAACTTTTACATTAGTAGAAGTACAAAAGTATCACCAACAAAATATACTTAAAGGATTAAAAGTAAAAGTACTAACAATGCAGAACGTCCCCATTCCATGTTGTTATTGGATCATTATTAGTGATTCGTCGACATGTAAGCCAGGCTTTAGTGTTGCACACAGTAAAAGTGGAGCTGATTTGAAACACTTTATTTAGCTTACTGTTGGGTAGTTTGATCTATAACAATGCATCCAATTTTATAAAATGATCATATCTTTTGTATGTAAAATCTTAACCTGAAAAAGTAGTACATTTGGAGTGAATGGCACAAAAGTCCCCTCTAAAATCTTGTGGGGTAGAAGTAAAATGGAAATACTATTCATGAATAAAAAGAAAAAAACATAAGGACTGACGCAAGCTCTTGAAACACCAACTGTGAAAACACAACACACAGACAAATTTTGTGAAATTTGTCTTTCTCCATCTTAGTAAGCTGCTTTCAGCTGGCTCCGTTTGATTATCCGCGGCAGGTCTGTCAATGTTCTCTTCACTTTAGGATCAGCACATATGGGCTTCCTCATCCCCTTTACATACAGTCTGTGGACCCACAAGCAAAGAAAAATACATTTCAGTTGTAGATAATAAGCTAGTAAGAAAATGAAGCATAGCATTGGATATCTACAATAATCTTCACTGCTTACATCAATGCATGGATGTCACAAGCGCCGGTGCTTCGCTGTATGCTCACTCTATAAACCTTCTGCAGCACTTGCATGGGAATGTCCTTTCTTGTTTTGATGCAGCATTTTGGGATGCCACCTGCAATATGGGATTAAGATCAATAATTAATAGGTTGGAAACTAAATGTATTTGTTATAGACTGATGAAGTGTGTCTCTGTGCTATCAACACAGTGCAGTCAACTTAAATCTGCAAATCTCTTATTACGATTTAGGTTTTGTACAAGATTTTTCTCCAGAGCACAATATAATATTTGAGACTTGGGTTTGGTTGGGTTTTGGAATTCTCAATAAAATTCCAAAAAAAATCTAAAGTTTTAGGTTGTAAAACTAAAACAGCTGTAATAACAACGTGATTTACATCCTCTGCTTAACACATGCACATGCTTATTTAGACTTTCTAGGTTGATATGAACAGAAATTCAATAAGTGTTTACAGCCACATTTTTATTACATTTGCAACATACTGAGAGGAATAGTTCCCACACACCTGTACTCAGATAAAAACTGATTCAATACTAGCTTTTCTTGGTTTTAAATTTTTTTTAATGTTATGAGTATTTATGAGTATTTGTCATGAAAGTGGGGTCCTTACCTTCAGTAGAGGTGATGGCCACAGTACACAGACAGACAATCACAAACGTAACTTTCATATCCATGATGAGCAAATGAGCAGAGGAAATAGTTTGCTCTTTAAATACACTGAACACACACACGCGCACACACAAACGCGCACACGCGCACACACAGAGTCAAGTGTGTGAACACAGTGCTTGAGTCATTCAGCATCTTTGCAAGTTGTTGCGAAATACAAGGTTATGAAACATTGATGATAAGGTAATTAACCCACAACAGGTTTACGGTCTTTATGAAAACAAATGTTACTTTCATTTTGAACCAGACTCTTTGTTCTAACTGCTAGTGCTGGAATCTGGATGAGTGTGTGGTGCAGGTTTGCTCCCCTCAGACAGGCTCCGACACGTTCAATAACGACTGTTTTTAACAAGATCTTTTTTTTTTAATGATGCTAACTAAATGAAAGCTCAGCAAAATGCCACGCCCAGAATCACGAAAGATAGGGTATAGTTTAAAAGTTCAAAGGTCAAAGAACAGCGTTGTCAAACATCACAGTTAAAGTAAAGGAAGATATACTTATATTAAGTTGTGTATTTATAGTTTTGAGCCAGTTTAAGTATGTGTGATTAGTGCTCTGAAATAATGTATAGGCAGCAGTTTGGAATAATGTTAATTGGGGACAATTAACAACAAGGACCTGAGTTCAAGGACCTAATTTGGCAAACATGTGCCCTGCTCAAGTGTCCACGAGCCAGACTCTTTCTCTGTAGACGGCCTTGACCTGTGACCTCCCTGCAGAGAGCTAAAAAAACAAAATTTCCAGATGAGGGCGAATTTAAAATCTGACTTTTGGCAGCATTGTCTTCAAATACGAAGATTGTAGGCATCAGTAAATAAATGCTTAATTTAAAAACACGAATCATGTTGACAGATACGGCTCTGATCACAAGATACTCTGTTGACCTAGAAGCTTCAACGTTAACTTTCATTTATTCATTCACCGTGTGCTCATGTGCGGTTTGCAAATATTTGTCGCATGTTGTGCAATTCACCTGAGCGTGCAAACCAGACAATTTAATTATAGGGGGAATTTTTCTGGTAGTACCAATGACAGATTGACTATGTGTTTAGTAAAGTTGCTGATGAGTTAAAACCAACACATGCAGTGTCTTTGGGATGTTTGCTTTGCATTTCGTTTTTGAGCACGCAACAATAAATACCTGATCCCATATAAAGCCAGATCGACATAGGTGTCACACTCTCTAATGGGATTTTTTTCCCATAAATTAAATCTGGAGGATTTGTTTTGGTCTTTAAAAGAAGCCACTGTTATCTGGTTTGATTACGTTGGTTTAGGATTATTAAATTTACTGCCTTTTTGTCACTAAGATGATTTTTTGACAGAGAGACCACAGTGGGTAGTGGGGGTGGCGCAGTGGATAAGACACATGCCTAATGGTGTGGGAAAAACATAAGTTAATTAATGTAATGTAATGTAATGTTAATTAATGTAATGCAATGTATGTAACATACTGTAATGTAATGCATATTTCCATTAACAAGAGTTTGCAGTCATGCATGATGGTAGTGCTCAATCAGAAAATGAAGGCATCATTTAAGTTGTTACAATTTCTCCTGAAGGGGGGGGGGTCATGATGTGTATAGCAAATTTCAATATAGCAATTCCACAGTTGTTATAGTTAGTTGATATTTAACTCAAAACCAAGAAATTTAAATAATGTGGCAGCTGCATAACTGCGGTAGCTGCTTTACTGTATTTTCTCCATTTTTTCATTTCAAAATGACTGATAAGTTACTCCACAATTTGCAGAAGTTATTAAAGGTGATCTCAACTGTAAATAACTAGGAAGTCAAGCAGAGCTTTACAGTAATTTAGCCATGCAAAAATGTGTTATTCAGGGCTCCAAAATTGTCACTACTACTACATTTAATCAATGTGGTCTACACATTATCTGTTCTAATTCATTATTATACTACTACCAAGTGATCATGTGCAAAGGAAACCCGAGATGCATCAGATTTACCACAAATTTCCATTTTTTTCTGACATGGCCCACAGGTATCGTGAGTCAAAACAGGTTAATTTCAAAATGTGGGAGGTCCTGCATTCTGTTCCATCTTGATCTGGAAAACATATCAGACAAACTGCCGTCACACGCAGTTCTGGCAGAAACCTCAGCTTTCAATCATCACACGCAAAAAGAATATGACATTAAAAATGGACTGGACATGTTGATGCACAACAGAGAGAGTTGTGTGTTTAGGAGATGAAAGAAAGGTACGACACTAATTGGAACACTGTCACATTATGTTATCTGTGCAAAAAGTGATGTATGTGCTGGTCTAGCCTACTTGATAAATGATTTATAACAACTAATTTTTAATCTACTTTAAAACACCAAATCTTCTTTAAAAAGTCCAATCTTTGTTGTCCACTCTTGACCCTCATCATTCGTTTGCATAGCACCCAAACAAGTTCAAGTGATCAAAAGAAGAAACCAGAATATAAGACATGTTTTCGGTTATTTACCAGTTTCTTGTTAAGTACATAATCCCACATGTGTTCATTCATAGTTTTGATGCCTTCAGTGAGAATCTACAATGTAAACAGTCATGAAAAAAAAAAAAAACGATTAAATTAAAAGGTGTGTCCAAACTTTTGGCCTGTACTGTAGACCTTAGTGGTCCCTAATTCTGTATCTGAAGTCTCTTTTATATAGACCTTAGTGGTCCCTAATACTGTATCTGAAGTCTCTTTTATATAGACCTTAGTGGTCCCCTAATACTGTATCTGAAGTCTCTTTATATAGACCTTAGTGGTCCCCTAATACTGTATTTGAAGTCTCTTTATAAGACCTTAGTGGTCCCCTAATGCTGTATATGAAGTCTCTTTTATATAGACCTTAGTGGTCCCCTAATACTGTATCTGAAGTCTCTTTTATATAGACCTTAGTGGTCTCCCTAATGCTGTATCTGAAGTCTATTTTATATAGACCTTAGTGGTCCCTAATACTGTATCTGAAGTGTCTTTTATATAGACCTTAGTGGTCCCCTAATACTGTATTTGAAGTATTTATTATAAAGACCTTAGTGGTCCCCTAATACTGTATATGAAGTCTCTTTTATATATGCCTAGGTGCAAAATTACAGCCACTAAAGCCAGTCCCACAATGAGCTTTCCTTAGTATATGAAAAAGTGAAATTTTCATGACAAGGGACCTTTGAAGGTGTTATTACTTTGAGTGATGGAATAATGAAAACAGACAGCAGATTTTTTTTTTGGCAGTGATACATTCTGTATTGTTTCTCCTATTTTCAATATACAACACTGTTCCTAGTACACAAGAAGTAACTAATTAAGCAGCTGTTTTACATTGATGTCTGTCATTTCCAATCTCTGGCTTATTTACAGTGTTTTCTATATGCTGTAATTCACTTATTTGAAATGGAGCTCTGAGGTGTTTCCCCTCATACAGTATAACATTTAGTTTACAGTATGTGCATTAGTATATACATTTTGAAGGTTGGAACAAACATTAAATATACTTTTCATAACCAATATCATCATGATATTGGTTCCCATAGGATCTGGAGGAAAAAAGCCAATTACTAAAGTTAAAGATAGTTTTCTTTTTTGTGACCGTCTTTACAGATACAGAGATATCACAGCAGTGGGGGTTATGAGAGAACAAAATTTGTCTTGGCATTTTATTGGTTCAAGGTTTACACCTTTAGGCTTGTAGTGGAACAGGGATTATCTTTATTCTGTTGCAAATCCGGCCCTGAGAAGCAGGTAACAGTTTTGGTACTCAGTCTATCCTCTGGAGGCCACATGGAACAGGCGCAGCAGCAGCTCAGCTGGCGAGCTCCCTGCAGAGCCGTGGGCTGGATCTGAGGCCTCGGTCTCCCCCAAGCAGTCAGGGTCTACCGCACAGCTCTCTGAGAAGGAAGAGAGGACTTTGTTCAATCTGTGCCCAAAGGCTGATTCATACCATACCATCATTAACTTGTCTGAACATAACAAGCATAAAAACCAGACTCTACCTGAGTCACAGCAGAGTCCTGAAGCAGCGCAGCGTCCTCCCTCAGATCCACAGGGTCGCCCTCCCGCCTGGCAGGCGGTGAGCAGGTAGTTCTCCTCCACGCAGTGAGCCGATTCCGGGGAGCCCAGCAGGCAGCCGAGGCCCTCTCCGCAGCAGATACTGGGGCCGAAACAGCGGCCCCTGTCTCCGGGGCCACACGGCATGCACTGGAGGAGAATTGAATAGATTTAAGCAATACTCACGTGCTAAAAATCCAGTGAATAATTGTTGGAACATACATTACATTGCACTCTTTTGATACATTATGTATATTGCTTTCTTTCAGTATTCCCTTATATTTAAACAGTATTGGTAATGGGCATGCTATGCTAGCCCAAGCTGACATGTATCTCACTTCACTATATGTTTATATTTATACGTGTGGGTATTAACTTGCATCAGAAATCGCAACAATAAAAAATATTAAAACAGCGGAAAGGCATCATACCAAGCAGTTTTTGTTTCACTTATAGGCTGCAATGCACAAGTTTGTCACATGCGCACATACTTTTTAAGATCTATGTATGGATAAATAAATGGTCTATTTGCTGCTATCTTTAACAAACCACAGCATTACAGTTTTTCTGTTCCTTGTTATCCTATCAATTGACTTTAATCATGGTCCTTAGCAGATTTGGTTCAGTTTTAGGTAAAATGGCTGAGTTGCTCTTTAAACACATCTGAATTCAAACTCTAAAACCAATGATATCAAACTTGATCTTTTGAATTATTCTAGGCTACATTAATTCATTTCCCACTCAAAATGTCCCCAATTTAATCAACTTCTCATGGATAATTACGTAACATATTATTAGAATAGGCAGCTTGGGAAATTTCCAATCTAAGACTTCCAAAGGAATAAAAAAAAATCTAAGAAAGTCAAAGATGATATCCCACAAAAAAAAAAAAAAAAAAGATCATGGTACTCACCTGTCTGATCCCAGTCTCCGGCAGCGCTCGTTTCCCACCTCGGGGGCAGTTCTGGATGTAACAGGCGGATGAGAGGGCGAGGAGTCCCAGGACGCACAGGGGCAACAAGGAGTGAGGCATGGCTGCTGGTTTTGGATGAGCGCCGCACCGGTATGTCCTGGATGTGTGACTGATCCTCCGATAGATTCCTCACTTATAAGCAGGTGGACATGACCTGACAAAGCGATTGACACTCTTTTCTGACGTCAGTGTCGTGCTGTTCTCCTCTCCACTTGTACGCGCACCCGAAGGCCATTTGCGTGCGTGTGCGCGAGAGGTCGCAGCGGATATGGCTCTGCATCAGATGCGTGCCATCTAACAAATCTACACAAGCAAACAGACAGCAGAAGATGCCTTTTCTGTATTCAAGACTGCGCCACATGTATTTGGAACAACTTTTCTGAATAATGTCTACCTCCGCGGCGGATGACACACACTGAAAATGGCAGAACACGAGCAACTAATTAGACTTGTGAACAACTAATTACATTTACTGCAATAAGCGTGCTGATTAAGTACTTTTTATGACGATCATGCACAATTCAGCAGGCAAGCTTCTCCACAGTTCATCACTGTAGGGCAGACATTTTGGACTTTTTTTTTTAACATGAAGGAAACTACTGGCATCATGACAACCTCAAGGTCACACAAATTATCCTTCTGATGTAATTTAAAACTAGTAATGAACACAACAAGATTAGCATTTCAAATAAACAAATATCTTAAGTTCATTATTCGGTTCAGCGTCTCCTTGCATGCTCTGGGTTGTGTCTCACCTATTATCTGTTGGGATGCTGATTAACAAGTAGACGCTAAATGGCTAACCAGAGCATCAGAGGCTGCAGGTAGGGAGGAGCTCCTTAATTAGCATCATGGCATTCAAGCTTTGCAGTAAATAACTTTAAATAAAAGTTGCAATAAATATAAAATGTGGTCTTGTGTGTTTACTCCTCAACAGTATAAAGTTTCACAAAAACTGGACAGCATAAACACCTGAAACCTGTAGTCTTTAAATAAACGTAGGCCTACAAGTAGCCTGTGTGACAGTAAAAGGTATTAATTGGAGAGCTGTCCAAATTACCTTTATATCTACATTTATGACATGTACTGTACAAAGCACAAAAATAAGCTAATCAGTCAATTTGACAAGTAGCTACCTCTCCAATATACAGTCTGATTTAATTCCATCTACAACTTCTAGCTCAGTGACGCTGATGTCTCCATTTCACATGAAGAACAACTGATTCCAGCCTTTGTTCTGTGAGCGGATACAGGATCATGACCTTGGTTAAGCGTAATGTTGTCAGGGAAACCAACACATAAATTATGTTGTTTGTGATTGTGAAATTACAATAAATGCTGCTTTTCCTTACTTTTGCCTGTTTGACCCTTTAGTGCACGCAATAATAAACTAGTTTGGGTGAAGTGCTTGTTTCTGTGAATACATGGGCAAAGATAGAGGACTTGAAGCCTGTGCTGGGACACATTGTGCACACATTTAACTCCTAACACTGCACCTAAAGGAAAACAGTAAATAATAATAGGAAATAAAACTACATTCATCATCTAGTGTGAGAAAGACGGAGTCTGTGGCATAACAGAAATTGACATAAGTTTTTTTAATACTCCCTCATATCCTGCACTTGCCATTGCAGGAATCCATGCCATTAACACATCAAAAATAGTACATAATCAGTCCAAGGAAGTCCTAATTTTTTGCCTGCATTTACTCTCTTTAGACTATACAAGAGTGCACGGAATGTAAAATGGTGTATCAGGTGCAGAAAGAAAGAGGGGAAGGCCATGTGAGCCCTGTGTGTTTTTCTTCACAATGACACAGTAACAGCCTTGGGTCGACTCAAAATCCACGTTTATTCCTCTGCCCGCTTACTCTCAGTACTTCTGTCCCTCAACCTTTTCTTTGTGCATCAACACAGCCAGACTCTGTACACTCTGTACAAAGGCTGCAAACCAAGGCTGAAACTACACTTCATTGCTTGCTGAAAAAAAACTAAGACATGGAGAGGGGGTGGAAGAGAAGTGGATTTTTTCCCCTCATATTCTTTTACAACATTGCAATATTTTTTGAAAAGTTTTTAAAGGCTTGTTCTTTCTACAGCTGTAGACATCAAAATAGAGTGGATTTTGTGAAATTGTTGGTTTAAACAAGTGTATAATTGACTTCTAGAATAGTACTGAAAGCGCGTGAATAAGAAATAACAAGGGATGAATAGTTTAATTCCGGTTGGGGATGGACATAGTGTTAACCCAAGTAAACAATCTATAATTAAATCTATCCAGAATCTTTAACTTTCAGCAGTAAATGGTTTTTTTTCCCCCGGCACTTTGATTTAAACACAGTTGCAATGTTAAAATGCACGTACAATCCCTCTTCACCTTCAGAATAATCCTCATTTTATCAATAGCTATGCAAGGCGTCTGTTTGCCTTTTTACAGTTTCTGTCAGTGATGTACGCGTATGACGTCACTGCGAGTGGTAGTGCTTTGGCAGGCGGGACACACGATGTGATTGGATGTTGTTATAGTGACAGTGTCTAGTGGTTGCCTCCGCAAACAGGAATGGCAGAGCAGGTGACCGCAGGTTAGACGGTAGATGGATGATGCCAACTTGGAGTAAGCGGAGACCGAACAGGAACATGCAGAGCACGTCTTCTCACCTAGCAAGCAAATGTGAGGGACAATTAATCAAACAGTTAATGGATTTATACTGGTTTAACATTAGACATAAGAAACACTCAACACATTTTAAAACTCCTACACAGTCATACATTTGTGCTTTTCAGTGCACTTCAGGATTTCCTTTGTAATGTGTTGTAAATCAAGTCTTTGGTTTACCCTCTCTCTCTTAATCAACTAGATCCTCAGATTTCCAGATCACCCAAGTTTTTATGTGGAATTTCTTATCAGTTCAGAAAAGACATGTCTTTTGGTGACCCTGAATTTTGTTCTGTCCAAGCTCTTATAAAAAATAATAAAGGGTTATTTTAAAAGCCGGACAAACCCAATATGCATTCTGGGCCTTTTATTTTGATAGGATAGCTGACGACATGCAAGGGGAGATAGAGGGGGAATGACATGCACCAAAGGGCCGCTGCGTCGAGGAATGAACCTTTATATATGGGTCCCCGCTCCACCAGCTGAGCTATCCAGGTGCAGATCAGTTCTGATCACAGTTGTCACTTTCTTTTCAAGATACGACCTGTTTAAAACCCCCTTTTATATTAACAGAGGGTAGTATGTTTGTGTGTTATGTTTTTTTCAAAGTGGACTTATCTCAATCCTACCTGTTGGCAAGTTTGGAGTGCGTGCAGTCTGACTGTGCTGTGAGGGGTTGAGTGGTTCAGAGTCAGGAAAAACCCGGCTCTGCTGAGACAAGTTTGAGGTGAAGGAGGGTCGGCCCTGCAGGGCGGAGAAGAGGGCCTCATCCAGACTGGCTGACAAACGCTGCTCATGAGAGCTGCAGCTAGGAACTGAAGACGTATGGGTAAGGAGTGAACATCGACACAGCAGACAAGTCAGCAGAAGATGAAATGTTACAGAACAGAAACTCACCTGAAACTGCATAATGTCTGGGTCTTTTTGAGGGAGGTAGTAGATGCCTGTCAGCTGTCAACGCTTCTGTTGAATCTTTGGAAATGTCAATAAGATCTCGTTTCTTTCCTCTATCTGATTTAGTCTCTGTAGTTAGCGGCTGAGAGTTATATTTGTGATTCCCATTATCTGATGAATGTCCTAATCCAGTGACTTCTTTTTGTGCGGTCCTGTTTGTGTTTCTGGTGCCAACATTATATTGAATAGTAGTGTTGTTATTTGTACTTTCACTGAGACATGGAGAGTACTGGGACTGACCATGTACCTCAGAAGTAATAAGTCTTGAGGCCTGTGGATTCTCTCCATCCCTTTGTCTCCCCAACATCCCGTCCCTGCTCATCATCCCTTGCTGCAGGAGGAAGAGGTCAATGCGGCTTTTCAATTGGGGGTTAGGAAGAGGCTGGGAGGTTGAAGTAAACGGAACGCCAGTGAAGGGGTCGTTCGGGGTTCGACCCCAAGTAGCTTCCCTCTTCTGATGCTCCTCCAATGTGGTATTGTCCACTGACACACCACTTGGCAGCAGCATGGGCAGCATCATTACCTCCTGAGTTATCGGGTCGAGGAACTCTTCTGGGATGGAAAGTTTGCTGGAGTTGAACAAAGAGCAAACAACTATCAAGAGTGTAAGAACATCAATATGATTTACGGTTATGAGTTCTATTTTACAAGATGATTAAAGCAAAATTAAATTCTTCAAAGACTGCTTCATAAACACATACCTTGGAGGTGTAGCTGCTTGCAGTGGTGATTTTGATTGGCTGACAGAAGGAGGAAAAAACACCGGTGTTGGCAGCCGTCTATCACTGGCTTCATGGAGTCTTTTAATCCTTTCAACTTCTTCTGCAGGGCAGCAGCGAGCAGGTTGTCCCCACACGGCCAAGGCCTTGAGCCCCAGAGCAGATGCTGCACCGCCAAATGGCAGAGTCACGCGAAGCTGTGTCACTGCGCCTAATGAGAGCGGACCCCGACTCCACAGCTGTTCTTGCCGACAATTTGCAGGTTGTGGAGGTGGTATGGAGAGGAACGGGGGCCGGGGACTCATATTAGAACGTGTGAAACAGACTTGGGTTTCCTCCCTTAATTCGCAGCGACCTACGAGTTTAAACTCTGTAACAGTATTAGTGGATTCACTGTTTGATTGACACTTGAACGCATTGCATCTTTGTTGAGGCTCATCTTGAGCTTCTTCACCCCATTGCTGGGCGTGAAGTTTCCACCGACGGCCATTACTCTGTTGAGATTTACTGTCATGCTCTTGTTGTTTTTCTCCGCTTTTTTTCTGGTCCTTTACCTGCATTTCCTTCTTTTGCTGAACCCTTTTGTGTCCTTGGCCAACATTTTGGGAGGGTAGCGGATCAGAGCTGGTGCTAATCTCCAGTCTCTTGCAGGCCTGTCCTCGGTCCATACCCCAGGGCCACAGCTCCACATCCACCCTGCACACCTCCACCTGGAAGCCAAACTTCAATGTCACCTGAGAGGAATAAAAGAAAAAATTGATACCACTAACAATAGAGATGAATAAATTACTTGTGTTGCTGCAGATCCAACCCACTTTTAAAAGTATTGCAAATATTAAGATTCTAAAAAAAAAAAAAAACATATAGGCTGTTAAAATTATTTTAAATTTGCCTTATGCTTGTAACTTGAATAAAGTGATATTTCCAAGACTGCAATGTCATTCATTTACATTTTTCTGACAATATGAGAGTGTAGCTATCTCTGTGAAAAACAACAATTAAGAACTTTCCTTGGAAATCATCTCATCTAATTCTCAGCAAGAAAGTAAACCTCTGCCCAAGTACAACAGCATCTCCTTACCTGTACAGGTGGGCGTAGGAAGTACTCCAGCTTGAAGCCCCGCCTCCGGAGAGCAGGGTCAGCTGACACAAGGTTTGTGACATCATAGCCATCTGCGCACAGCTACAGTTAAAAAACAACAACACTTTTATGGTGTAATACATGGCAAACCTCAGGTGTCAGCCCAACTGAATTGGTTCACTACAAAGTGTTAATTTTAGGCATGTTGTTAATACTTCACAAAACAACATTACCAGTTCTGGAAAACTTAAGTTTCAGGGGCCTATCTCATTGGAAATGTAGCTCAGAACAGCACATTCAAACAGGTCTAAACAATATAAATTATATGCAACAAAAAAACTGCTTTAAAAAAATATATCATGTTGAAGGAGAGCTGACAATATATGAGATGATGTAAAAAAAAAAGTATAGTTTAAGGAGTGAAAGAACATCTTTCATCCCGAAAATGGAGAAAATGATGATTAGATTTCAAAGCACCAATAAAATGAACATCACAAGGTTGTGATTCAGTCTCCCACCCACCACTTTGTCCCTCTGCTTCTTTATTTTCCCATCTATGTTACTAACTCCATTCTTTGCAAATTCCTGTCGGTCTAAGTTGATTCTTCCTGTTGGTCTTTAACTTTAGGGAAATAAAGTGAATGGAGCTCTCATAAGACACTACAGAAAGTGTAGAGATTAAGGTTTAAGCCTGCGGTGTGTCCTAAGTTATTGTTGCTAACACTAGTTACATGTCACCTGTAGTAGCAGCAATTTTGTACAAAAAAAGGAAAGCATCGTATGTTAAATAAAAAGTAAACTGAGAAAGTTAGTTACGTGTGAGTTTAATGAAATATGTGCCGCACCTTGTTGCAATGAACTGTTGCATAAAACTGTGGCAGACAGAGATTCACAACCATATTCTCCCACCTGCGAAGAAACATATTGATTTTAGAGCTATACATGTTCCTTTGCGTCACGTTTAGGTCAAGGAAAAATTAGGCATTCAGTGAAAACAAATCTTTAACATTGTCACAGAATCACATTGGTAAACCACCCAGCATTATTAGAAGGTAATCACATTTTTTTTGTGTGCGCACCTATTAATTTACAAGACAACATTAAAAGTTCATTGGACAAAAAATGCTCTGAGAAATTTTACTGGGCTTTAATTTAACATGTCTTTTTGGACTAAACAATAGTCAAATAATATGAGCTCAAGAGATTAGTAATTTGGTCGACTAAGAGAAAAAGTACTTCGGTAATAGATTCATCTTTTCAGTATTTATTGAAGCTGTAATGCAGTCAATGGTTGCAGCTTTTCAAAGCTGAGAATGTAGCTAATGCTGTTCTTAACAAGTAATGTAACGCTAGCTAATGATAACGTTAATAGCCAGCTGGATATCTACGAAACAGCCAACCTTGTGATGGCAGTTTTTAACTATTATCCGACACTCCCCGGACTTAACGATATATATATTAAGGGAGATAAGAACTGAATTAAAGCTTTAAAGGAGAAAAAAAATAATAAGGTTGCAGCCCTAACCAAGCACATTTGTTACAAATAACCGAGTCCTTCGACGGCTCATTTCTTAACCAGCTAGCTAACGTTACTGAAAACTACGGTTACATTTCACAAAAGAAATGTACTGAATTAATTTCGCAGATAAGTATTATTGGCGCTATTGTTGCACATAGATTAAATGGATGTATTGTAAGATACATTACAGGTAACAAAATTAACTTGTTCATAGCTAACTAAGCTGTAACAGTAACGTAACGCTAGCTGTAAACGCAGCTTTTAACAGTAACGTAGCTAATAGTAAACGCAGCTAGCTAGCATCTAGCTAACACTGCTAATGCTGAGCCAGACCGACAATGTTAACATTAGGTTAGTAAACTAAGGCAGACGAAGCTTACTTTGCATGGTCGTTGAAAAACTTGCCTGTTTTGACTCTTTATTGGCCTCCTCTGCTTTTAGAAGGTAGCTAACTTAAAAGCTAGTTAACCTAGCTACTAGCTATTAGCTTAGCCGGCACAACTACGGTAGCCGAGATAGGACATGAATCACATTTGTAATTGCGAAATGCGTCAAGGGATGCAACAGGTGCGGAGTACGCTAATCAAGTAAGAATATAGATTGGGTAAACCCAACCCGATCTGCCGGTGATTTAAATTCGCCCCGCAAATTATGTTTTGCTAATTTTCAATGTTAAAAGATTGAGCTTGGTCTGGTGATAGCCAGACCAGTAAAAATAATAATGTATATATCTTTACCTCAACACAGCCCTTCAACACATAAAAACTTTTGATCATTGCTAATCTCTAATTACATCTTAAACATCTACAAATAGCCTACATCTTTTCAGACATGTATGTCCTCTGCATTAAAGCCAGCTCTGAAGCTTGGAACACCTCAGTGAAAGGCATGCTGTTCCCAAGGAAGACCCAAGACTTCTTTGGTTTGAGGACTATTTACTCACTATTATACCTTTCCTTTGATAATTTCAGTGCCCAGTATATACAGTCTACTGTATCGGCCTAGAAGACATGTTGTCAGCAATGGTCCCAACCCTATTTGGTATGTGATCCCATAAACAATGCAATGGCTAATTGCAAACCCTCCTCACATGTTGCATATACAGTCCAGTAGTGAAAAGTACAGTTGGGACAGTTGGGTCTCTGTAAATTGTGGTCTGGACCTAGGCCTACTCTATCTATAAAGTGTCCTGAGATAACTTTTGTTATGATTTGACATTAGAAATAGAATTGAATTCCAATTAAATTGAACATTTACTCAAGTACTGCACTTACAGTAAGTGCAGTTTAGAGGTACTTTTACTTCACACTGATGTTATGCTGCTTTATTTTAGTTTAAGATTTAACATACAAAGCATATAGTCTGTAAAATAAGATGCATTGCTACACATTAAACCACCCAACTGCACATAAAGCTCAAATGTTCTCTACCTAAAAACCAGCAATATCTACATTATAATGCTGCTTAAATGTTAATGCATCAGTGCTAATAATTATATTATTATGCACTAATTCATACTGCATAACTAGCTTTTGATACTTATTTTGCTGATAATACTATTGTAGTTTTAAGATTTTCCATGCTGGACCTTTACTTGTGATTTCTACAATGTGGTATCGCTACTTTTAAGAACAAGATCTGAATACAACTGGCCAGGTAAAACAAAGCTAACAGTAATAGTGTTTTTTATTTTAATACTTTTTAGAGGTCTGGTGGAGTAAAATTGCAGTAATGAACAAGTAAATGTGAATTGACAAAAATCTGAATAGATAAACATTAGTGTATTGCAGAAATATGTTTTTGAAATATTCCTTAAGGGAGTCCTGAGCCCCAGATTGGGAACCACTGCTAACAGATATGTGCCTATAATAATCATGTATTCCAATATTTGGGCTCAAATATGTCCTCTGGTCAATATTTTCAAAGCTCCATAGCCAGAATCAAATTTTAAAGTCTAGTTTAGTCTTAACTACAGAACAAATGATTTGCTCAATAACAAGAAGTGCTGAATTATTCACATACTTTATTAGTTCTGCTGAGTTTTAACAAAGGGGTGGTTTTAATCAAGCCAGAACAGTACTAGTAACATAAATACAAACAATACATTTGAAACATGTATAAAATCGGTAGCATTTTGTTCTCTAAACAATGCAATACTGTAACTACATTTATCACCTACAACAAAAGGAACATCATTTTTGGACAGGGTTGCTATGATTGCACCATTATGGTATCTTTGCTATCTACAAAGTTAAAAAACAAAACAAAAAAACATAAAGGAAAGCTCAAATGGCACATATTTGCTCTGTCAGTTCACCATAATATAATAACAGTAATAAAGATGATAATACTATGTAATACCTAAGAGATAAGTTAATATTCTTGAGCAACATCTTCTTATGCTGGCATAAACAACACATATAAAAGCCATGATATTCACATCTGAGTCTACTGTACATCATAACTGTGTGTAGGACACCACATAGTGCAGTTAGCCTGAATGCTCCCTTTAAAGAGGCAGACTTTTCATTTTTCAGAATTTTTTTTTTTTACTTCCTTCTCCCCTGCTTTGTCTAAATGAACTATACAGAAGAAAGTAGTTTTCTAGGATATACAGCCTCCCTCAGTTTGAATTTTCAGTCTCACTGCCCTTGTATGAAGCTTTGATGTACATCTTATTGTACTTAAGCCCCCCCCCCCTCAAAAAAAACAAATCCCTATGCTTTTAAAATATCTTCACTTGCTGTATTGCCACTAGTCCCTCTATCCGCAATCTCATAAACTGAAGCTTGTAGTCACACACACGCACACGCGCACACACACACACACACACACACACACACACACACACACACACACACACACACATTTACAATCTTAACTACTATAAGTATTTCTTTTTAGTATATCATACATTCTATAAATTGTATTTTTTAACTTTGGGGATACTGACTGATTTCTCAGATTTCTTGGCTGTAAATGCCCATGGTAAACCACACAATTATCATAATAACCAAATTCAAATTGTGGGCTTGCTTTCACATTCTCCTTGCAGTTCAATGAGAATAAATTTGAGTTGGGAGCAAAGTGAAAACTCTCTACTGACCTCTAGTGTTTGTTTTTTTAAGTCACCGCAGTAAATCTGCAATAAAGCCGAACCAGGTTCTCCCACGTCTTAGAACATATTTTATACTCTGTTGGGGTTGATTATCTGCTAAACATATCTATTTAATTCAATTTGTAGAAAATATAAACTCTGGTGGTCTTAATGATGTGTTCAAATGGGTCATGCATGTTGGACCCTGTGCATAAAATGACTTGAAAACTGAATCAAGAATCAGTCTGTGTAACTTTTGATGTTGATATCTGCTGATTTGAAATTAAATAGTCCAGCTATGTGTAATAATGTTGTGTAACTGGTTTGTTGATATTACAATTAAAGCACTGAAAATAATAATCACACTCATGATTTATAAAAAAAAAAAGAAGAAATTCTGTTCCCAGCATCAGTTATTCTCGTATACATGCTGGAAAAATGGAATAAGGCGCTCTCTGGCCAAAAATGCAAGTTAACATCACACACTCTGACCACTATTTCTACTTTTACATTACCAGTGACACAGACATACAATGAATAAATACCGCATAATATTCTTGTTATTCATTTCTGACAATATCCCTGATTGTCTTGGTCCTTTTCTAGCATGGGCATTAAATGACCACCGAATTAGTGCTGTCATCTAAACATTGTCATTTAACATTTTGTTTATCGCTATCCATCAGTGTGACACACTTCTTATGGACACTGATTACGTAGGTAGGGTGTATTGGTGTGCAACTAGTGAGAGGAGGGCTGCTTTGAAGGTTGAGGGAAGTCTAACTTCCTGACCGATAATGTTGGACTCTGCAGTCAGCCTTTGTTGCTGTTTAGTGTCTTAAGTTGCTTTGAAAAGTACGTCAGACTGTACTGATATATTCCATTGTAGACTGAAATTGTTTTTCAACTGTATGCTGAAGTAGTTTTATGCGAGAGTCACCGTGAGTGTATTAAACTGGACAATTTGTGATGGAGCTGTCTCTATATCTCAGTGGACTCTATCCTCTCCAGGCGTGAGGGTCCTGCCCAGGGATTGGCAAGCTGGTGGAGAGAAGGAGGGCCCTTCTGGTCTTCACAAGGTGGGGAGATGGTGAGGGCGATGGGGCCAGAGAGAGAGGGCGGGGGCTGAGGAGACAGAGGTGAGAGGGCTGGTGGTGGAGGTGGAGAATTGGAAGAGGTGGGCGAGGTGGTTGTAGTAGTGGTAATAGTGGTGGTGGTGGACGTTGTGTTTGGTTTGGCTCCCAACTGGCTCATACGTTTTTCCAAAGCTTGGTTCTTCTGCAGCGTTTCCACATAGCTGAGCTGCAGCTGCGCCTGGTATTTCAAAACCCGTTCCTTCTCATCCTGCCAGGTGTGTCGCTCTTGGTCGAAGTTGAGGGCCTGACGTTCTCGTTGCTGGCGCTCCAGGCGCAACGTGGCCTGCAGCTGCTCTAGTTGCCTGCGCAGCTCCCCTGCCTCATCCCAGTGGCCCTCTTGGCCACGCTGCGACTGGTGGCCGTCCTGACGCAGTTGCACCTCCTGGCAGAGTTGGGCTTCGTGACGTAGCTGGGCCTCTTGACGCATTTGAGCCTCATGGCAGAGCTGTGCCTCCTGACGGAGCTGCACCTCTTGACGCAGCTGTGCTTCTTGGCGTAGTTGGGCTTCATGGCGGAAATGAGCCTCTTGCCGAAGCTGGGCCTCCTGGCGGAGTTGGGCCTCTGGTCGGATTTGGGCATCCTGGCGCATCCGGATGTCCTGCTGCATGTGGGCATCTTGCCGGTGCTGCACGTCACGCCATTGAGCTTCTTCACGTTGCTGCCTTTCCTGTCTCTGAGCTTCTTGCCTTTGGGCTTTGGCTTCATCACTCTGAAGACTCAGCAGAGTGTCAGATGTGGGGGTGAGAGAGTTGGTTGAGGACTCAGTGGGGTTACGTGGGCAGTGGACAATTCCCCAGGGTGGCAACAGTCCTGCAGCAGCTAAGTTAGGGCTCACAACAACTTCTGCTCCTCTGCTCACTTCACTCAGAGCCCGCTTCAAACTAAGCACCTCTGCCTCAAATACACCCAGCTTCTCTCTAAGGATGGACACCTGTTGAAAGGAAAAATAATTTAGTTGAAAATGTAGTGTTTGATTGTCAAATGATGTAAAGTCAAATCAAGTCAGGATTTGTAAAGTGCACAATAACACACAAGGCGTCTCCTACATTAAAATAGAATTAAAAAAAACAGGACATGAAAGCATAATAAGAATAAACAGTGTGCAAGGTTACAGTTACAGGTAAAATTAGCCAACTGGCTAACACTAGCACGTTTACAGAAATGTTGATTAATGTGCATTGCCCTTTATAAAGAAAATAAAGTAAAAATAAATGAATACAGATAATGTGTAAAAACATTAACACAGCCATTAAAACACATCCAGCTGTGTTGGTTGTACATACATGCACACGCATGCACATATGCTTTTCATTTCCAAATTTTACAGCTGATAGCAACAGCAATAAATTAGTTTATTGTCATTTCTTGGACCAGTCAGTTGAATCAGGTCAGACTATAGTATGGACACGTACAGTAGTGGGCCTTGATGAATAGTGGGAGAGCAATCCTTATATTTTTAGGCAATTAGCACATTAAAGTTGTTGTCTGGCATAATTTTATATTAAAATATTATATTTAGGGCGTCTGTGGTTCCAACCTGCGTCTCTTGCTGCATGTCATCTCCCTTCTCTCTGCTCTTTCAAATCTAAGCTTTCCTATCAACAATTAAGGCCTAAAACGCCACACACAAAACATTTTTTATATTTAAACTTGTTTATGAGCTATTGTGTTTTGAGTGTGTTCATGGGACTCTGAATCATGTGGATACTTTTTTTGATGACGTTTGAGTAATGAGGAATTGTAAGTTGTCCTAGGTAAGAGCTTGTAATAAATACATAAATTGCACTTAAAAAGATACGAATATTGCTCTGATTCTGGTCATCATATAGTAAGAATGATTTATTGTCCATAAATACAACTAATATACAATTCTGTGTTGATGACATAGATCAGATTTCCCAACCAGATAATGTGACAAACTATTAGACTTTAATATTATTTTAATGTTATTTAATGTTATTTGAAAAGGCACCTAATAGCATCAGATTTGGCTGACTGTTGATTAAAGCACATATATGTAAATGTGTATTAATACAATCCTTCACAGACTGACTCAAATATCCATGCTGACAAATTTACCTATTTAGATATCTTTACCACAATGACGTGTATCTTAGCTTTCTGTATAGAAACGGCTTGTTTTTACATAATCTGTGCACATAAAATTGGGACAAAAATATCCTACAGTATTTCTTTGTCTCCACTCTTCTTCTCTTGCTATTTAGCATTTGCTTTAAATTGTACGCAGACATACTGGAACTCATGTTTTCAGAGCCTGGGCTGGCACTAGTTTTTATTCACTTTCACACATTACTGTCATATCTTAAATTATTTTTACAGTGACTGAAACAGTGACTTAAAGGTGATTTTAAGTGCTCCGGATGTACTGAATTATGTTGTGGTTGCAATGCCAATTCAAGAACCTGACTTACAGTAAATAACTTTTAGACAGTTTTGTTAACTACTGAAATGATTCATCTGTTTTTTCTGTTATTTATAATCCCCAGCCTGTTGAGTATTAATGAAGGTGTACTTGGAAACCCACCTCTGACAGAGTCCTTCTCAGCTCTCCCTCACACTTCTCCAGCTCCAGACTCTTGGAGCTGTAGGAGTCCTTTAGGCCCAGCATGGTCTCTTCCCGCTCCCTCAGCTGGGCATTGAGCTCCTTCAGCTGGCCTCTCAGGGCCACCATCTCTCCAGCTCGCTGGGTCACTTCAGCCTGACTCTCCCTCAGCTGCTGCTTCAGCAGGGAGATCTCTCCTGCCTTCTGACACACCTGCCACATAAAGAACGAGTGAGTGGGTGAGTGATGTATTTTATAGTGTTTAAGTACTGTGGTCAATGTACTCCGTATCACATTACATATAAGTGGGTTGCTTGTACATGCATACTTACAGACATAGGCCGCTTTACACACACACACACACACACACACACACACACACACACACACACACACACACACACTCACCCTTATACTCAATGCTCCATTGCTCAGTCTACCATGATAACATTTTACGGAACTAGTCAGGCGCACCAAGTCATGTACTCATATCTCACCTCCCACTTGGTCTCTTCCAGACGAGGCAAGATGTCAGCCTGCTCCTTCCTGTAATCCAGACACTTCCTCTCCAGCTCTTCTCTCTGGGCCAACAGAGCCGCCATCTCCTCCTGGAGTCTCCTCTTGTCCTGGGACAGACGGCTTATCTGGGCCTGCAGGGCAGTCTGGGAGCGCTGAGCACGACGGGTAACCTGAAGACAAAATGTACATATACAGTAAGTTGTGACGACATACATCTATATACAAAACATATACAGTACGTGCAATAAATCATTCTGGTACTTAAAGCCATGACCTGTTAAGTGTTGTATCTCAGGGACAGATTTGTTCTAAAAAAAAAATCAGATTGTGCTGCATTTCACAACATTTACTCGTATCTTGGAGAGATTCCACCTACTATGTAGCAAGAGGCGGCTTTCTCCAAAGAAATATAAAACAAGTTTGTAGATCTGACAAATCTGTCCCCAGATTTTGACCACAAGCTTCATTCTGCACTTCTTCCATTTTGACTCAAGATGTGAGTGAAGAAAAAGAAAGTGCAGTGACATCCTGAGGATAGAAATATAGTGAGTTCACCTGCTGCAAGCGTGAAGCGTAGTTCTGTCTCAGCTCATCCATCTGCCGCTCCCAGACACGTTGCTTCTCTTCAAACACCTGAATGATTGCTGCCTCACTTTGGTCCAGGTTTCTGCGCATGTGCTGCACCTGGTAGAAAAGAAGTGGAATCAGCAGCCATTTAGATTGTAAAAGTAGAAGAACAAACAAAGTGTAGGGACAATCAAATTAACAACGTAAGATCAGAACTGATCCTTTCTATGCTGGCAAATAGCCTTCTTTTTAATGGAGAGTCTGTTAAGTACAAAACAACTGCACATCAGACATTTGTGAGTGGCCTCTGACCTCTTGCTCTTTCTCCCACAAGCGGTCCTCAAGGTCCTGGATGATGTCATCAGAGGAGGGGGAGGGGCGTAGAGGTGCTGGGGCATCACTCAGATGGCTCAGTCTCTGATAGGACGTGGAGCTCTTTCCTGAGGAGGACCGGCCGCTGTCTGAGGCGCTGAGCCCGTTCTGGAGGAGAGAACCGCATCACGATGAATTAAGGATGACAACAGCAAGGTGCGTTAAGTGAGTATGAAGGATGGCCTTACCTGGTAGCCAGGCTTTTCCAGTTTTTCGAGGCCTGCAGCTGCCCCAACCATGCCCAACCTGTTGATGTGGCTGGTGGAAGCACTGAGAGGCCCCAGGACTGCTGGAGGCCCACAAGCGGACCCAGAGCCTGTGTAGGTGGGCAGGCTGGTCAGGGAGTTCCTCCCTGAGTCAGACATCCCTCCCTGAACCACTTCATTACCATTTCCCCCGCCCTCAGTTCTGCTGACCCTCACTGGGCTGTCCTGGTCCAGGAGCAGGGCCTCTGGGACCTCTCCTGATTCTCCTCCTGCTCCATCCCTGACTCTCCTGCCTCCTCTGCTCTCACTGAACCCTTCACTCCTTGCCTCAGTCTTGCCCTCGCTCCCAGCCCCTCCTGCCTGGCCCACCAGGTTCTGCATGGAGTGGAAGCTCTTGGGAACCACCGGCTTGAAGGCAGAGGGACGAACAAGGCCTGAGTTGTTCTGCATCGCCTATGAGAGAGACGGAGGAAGGAAGACAGTAAGAGAAACAAGAGATACATAAATGCAGCTCACAGACAAAAGTACCATGTAGTAAAAAATTCAATGTTAAAATTCACCATTATGACATGCAACATACTGTACATACTATGCTATATTTGGAATTGCTTGACATGCATTTGGCTTATTAAATCCTTACAAACAGGTTTATGCCAGATAGAATAAATCATATTTTTAACGGGTGGGTTTTAGATCTTAACAATATAACACAATAACCATGTCCATTAAGTGCTACTGGTGGCTATAATCATTCCTCCTATATATACAGCCCATGAGGCAATTCCTTTCTAACCAGTTGTAGTTAGCTTCAGCATTCTTAGATAGCCAAATGAAGTGGTTTAAGTTCTCTATATTCATCTTAGGAACCCATAAGATTCATATTTCAACCCACTTTGAGGGTGCTGACCCCCAGGTTGGGAACCACTGTTCTAAATCTTGAAGTACCTGCTCCAGTTTCCCCGACACTGGCAGGATCTTGGGCGGGTTGTGGTTTGGAGGGTTATGGCTGCCTGGATTGTTGTCACTGTCAGCTCTGGTGGCTGCCATCTCTCTGTGCTGGTGTTGGTGTTGGTGTTGGTGTTGGTTCATGCCACCGCTGTTCTTCTCATTTGCTCCTCGACCCACAATGTTCCCACAAACATCTAAACCTGCAGCCTGCATTTCCCTCTCTCTATCTCTTTCCGACCTTTCGTTCTCCAGCCTCTCTCTTTCCCTCTCTCGCTCCCTTTCCCTCTCTCGCTCCCTCTCTCTTTCTATCTTCTCCCTCTCGATTCTCTCTCTTTCCCTCTCTCTGGCTCTCTCCCTCTCCCGCTCCCTCTCTCGCTCCAGCCTCTCCCTCTCCACTCGTTCTCGTTCCCTTTCGCGGTTCCTCTCCCTCTCTCGCTCCCTCTCTAACCTTTCTCTGTCCCAGTCTCGGTCCCGGTCCCTGTCTCTCCCCCTTTCACGCTGCCTCTCCCTTTCCCGCTCCCACTCCCTCTCCCGCCTGCCTGCTCCGTTGCCACACTCCAACTGGTTGTTGTTGGATGGGGCAGTCATGGTACATTCAGTGTTGGTGGAGGAGGCTGTTTCGGTGGGCCGGTCGGTCCCGGTACAGGTCCCAGTCGCAATACTAACGCTCCCTCGTTCATCACTAGAAGCCGTCCCGTCAGATATAGTCGCCGGAGCGCGGGGCAATCGCTCTGCGCTGCAGCTGCGGTCGGCAGGGCAACGGCGAGAGAGAGGAGGGGCTCTGGGCAGGGTGGTCCTCGTACCCACAGACTTCATGGCAAACTCCTGCTCTCCTGCCACCCCACTGCCAACACTGCCCATAGTGGGGGTCAAAGGTCAGGGATTAGAGATTAGGAGTCAGGATTGGGGAGGGTCACAGATACATTTGGAAGTAGTGTGGGTCATCACAACCTAATGCAGGTAGTGGGGGCACACACACTAGAGGAACACAGAAAAACGAAAGGTTATACAAAATTCTAATTGCATAATGACTAGTTATACAATGATATCTAATGCAGAATAGATTCCAACCCACATACAACGGCAGCGTGGTCCTCCCACCATGATCAAAATGAAATGGTCTGACAGATAAATCTGACAGTTAGGCGTATAGTAAGGGTATAAATAGTAAAATGCGTTATAATAAGACCTATCCTCCAGTTTAGTGATAACATCACAGTGTTATTCTCTTTATGGCATCTGGTATGTATACACTTTGCCGAGATGCTCACAAGTCTCTGAGCTAGAGTCCAAGTCAAGTCTCAAGTCTTTAAAGGTAGAGTCCAAGTCAAGTCTCGAGTCTCTGAGCTAAAGTCCAAGTCAAGTCTAGAGCCTTTAAACTACAGTCCAAATATTTAGCGTTTTTTGAAGCCAAAGCTTCTGATGAATAGATTGTTATTATTATTATAGAATCCCACATCTCAAGTCCGAGTCCAGTCTGAAGTCTTTTGAGGAAGAGTCTCAAGTCAAGTCTGAAGTCACTGTTTGTGCAACTTAAGTGCAACGTGAGTCTATAGTCTCAAACTTGAGCTCCCATCTCTGAAACTTTGTAGGTAAAAGTGAGTTATTTTTGACTATTTTGTTAGTGTGTATAGGTTAAAAGACGCTGGTTGAAGAGGTCACTCCCACCAATCCATCGCAAAGCAGAAATCCCACTGGATTTTATGTCCATTAGCATCATTGAACTGGAGGAGGGTTTTTTTGTGTGTGGGTGCAAATACAAGAACATCTGCGTAAAAAACAGTTTAATACAGTAGAACAGCCCTGCAATCATTTTTTTGTGAAACTCATAATGTTCAATGATTTTGTTTAATCTGTGTAAGATAGATGTTGTTTCACTTCCTTATTGCTTACATTTTTTTTCATTCAAATACCTTTTTTAATTTTTCTTACCCTATTAACAACCACTATGTAGACATTTTTTGAACCCTTCTATTGCCACAAACTGGGCTTGCACACTTAATGAAGGTGATGGAATATGGACATTAACGTAAAGTATTACTGTTACAACAAACTAGACAACATGGGATATATAGGTTTTTAGGGTTGTTTACAGGTCTATTTAAGTCTATGGCAATGTTTTAAGCTGTAGTCATTGGTTGGATTACTTTACAAAATAACTGGAACACCTTACAATAAAATGCAGCACAATCCGACACAAAAACCAACTATGGCCTGACAGCTTTGTCAGCATCTCCCTAACACAGTGTTATTGTCAACATCGCAACATTATAAACTACTCAAACGACTACTTTATTGCATGGCTGTTATATTAGTTTGCATGAGGCTTCAGTCAGGTATTCCTGTGTCCACCCTTTGGGTATACACTAAGTTGCCATTTTATTAGGTACACCTAACTAAAATTAATGCCATCTAATACAACCGTCCTGCAATAAATCCTACCTTCATGAAGGTTAGAATGTAATTTTTGTGTTGAAACTGTTCTAAAGAGGTGTTGATTTAACTTTACGGCCACTTTGGAGGCTGTAGTTTGTGGTGCTGTTGAACCATACTGGATTGGATTTCGGTCCTGCATCAAGATCTACTAATAATCCATTTACTATTTATTATAGTTGATATATTGCAAATTTGTGTTTAATCAAATAATCACAAGCTAACTGACAGTTTAAGTATACTGGTTGGTTTCTGGGGCTCTGGTCAGAATGGGTTGGGGGGAATGTGTGGCAGTATTGTTGTTTATTTTGTTATGTTTCATTTCTCTGTATAAGTTTATCTTTCTCTTTTTGATGTATGGTGTATGTCATGTCTTTGTCTTTTGAATGGACCTTGGAAATAGTTGTTATATAGTCTGGAAATAGTTGATGATGATGATGTTGTAGGCTCAAAAGGCTTCTAAGCAGGTTTATCTGGAACTGGTTATAGAGAGAAGTGTTTCTAATATCTAGTATACACTTATTGATATAAATGGGGTGGACAAAATATTAAAAACCTCTCAAGATAATGGAATACCATTTCAGCACCATAAACTGCAGCCTCCAAAATGACCATTAGGTTGAATCAACACTTCTAAAACAGTTTCAACAAAGGATTTATTGCATGGCTGTTGTATTACACTGCATTATTATTTTTTGAGCTTGGTGTACTTAATAAACCGGCAGCTAAGTGTATATTCAAAGGCTGTAATTTGCAGTGTTGTTTAAATGTATGATTTACTGAGAGATGTTTCCAGTATTCTGTCCAGTGTCCCGTTACATTAGACTACATTAGTTTTAGATGGGTGTACCTGATTAGCTGGCAACTGAGTGGGGTTTACACACATATGCATGTGGGGGTAAGAAGACTGTACGCTTGCAAAAATAAATATGTTTGTATATTTAGGTTATTATGTTTATATGCCATCAACAACATTAAGTAGAAAGAGCTTGCTCACATATAGGACATTCACATCCCCAGATTAACAGTGGCATATATACCCTAGCTATAGATAGATAGATAGATAGATAGATAGATAGATAGATAGATAGATAGATAGATAGATAGATAGATAGATAGATAGATAGATGCTTAGGCTACTGTACATAGATAAAGACGCAGTCATGCCTGTGCACCTCGCTTTCTCAGCCCATTTACTAGCGGTTTACTTCCACTTGGGTGAATAGTAGTAGTAGTAAAATGCACTGCCTATCTATCTGCTGCTCTGCCTCGATCCCCTCCCCTCACGACTCCCCCTCTCTCCCTTTTTCTCTGCATCCCTGGGCGGCAAGGGCGGCTTTAGCGGCATCCGCATCAAGCCCTGAATCGACTGCGCTCCCAAACAATTACTGGCTAGGCCCCATGACAGGAAACCAACGCACGACCCTCGCTGAATCAACAAATACATCCCAATTGAAATACACAGCGTCATTGACATTGGCTAGAGAAGCTTTGATTTACCGATTGTAGCATCCTGGCGGTCCATCATCAAAGGCTACTCACTATTTTGCAGCTCGGCGGTTTTAAAGATGGCAGCCTCAATAAATAATATTGTCACAAGACAGCAACATCAGTCCCGGTCGTCCTGGCTCTGAATTATTCTGCGATTTTTACCGTGGGTCGGTAATATTGAGGATGCTGTCTTCGACCGCTGTCAGCGTCGGATGCTGATGATGGAGTCGCTCGGTTGATACGCGCATCAGCTGAGAGACACACACCCACCTCTGGCCCCGCCCCTCCGGCTGCATGATACAAACGCCCCCTTTTGGCATTCTTCCAGTGCTCTCCTTTGGGAAAAGCCTAGAGTCATAACAGTCCCCTGGAAGGATGGATGGAAGGATGGATGGATGGATGGATGCATGGATGGATGGATGGATGGATAGGTGGATGGATGGATGCATGGATGGATGGAGGGATGGATGGATGGATAGGTGGATGGATGGATGGACGGATGGATGGATAGGTGGATGGTTAGGTGGATGGATGGATGGACGGATGGATAGGTGGATGGATAGGTAGGTGGATGGATGGATGGATAGGTGGATGGATGGATGGATGGATGGATGGATGGATGGATGGATGGATGGTTGGATGGATGGATAGGTGGATGGATGGATGGATGGATGGATGGATAGGTGGATGGTTAGGTGGATGGATGGATGATGATGGATGAAGGTGGATGAGACGTTGAATGGAAACAGTAGTGATAGCACTAAAGTTAGTGTTCTAATATTTGCCTGCAGCATATTAATAAAGTAGTAGGCCTAGGCTACTAATATTACTATAATATTTTTTTTTATTGTTTTGGTTCTTGTGTATGCTGTTGTTGCTGCTGTTTCTTGGCATCTCAGTTTGGGGTCAATCATGACCGTTTCATCAGTGGTGGAGGATGTATTAGGGTTAGAGGCTTTTACTTTATGTAAAATTACTAATATCACACTGTAAAAATACTCTATTACAAGTAAAAGTCCTGCATTGAAAATCTTACTTGACCATTTAAATTTAAATTCAAAATGTACTTATGGTAAAAGTACTGCAAACACATGTACCCGGTGATTGTTATTATTATATATTATAACATTATATTATTACTATGCATGTATTAATGTAAAAGCCAGATAATATTGCTCTATTTGGTTGAGAACTGTGGACCCTGGATTAATCTGCTAATTATTTTCTATTTTATTTATGTTATTTCTATTATTTTACGATCTTTCATTGCATCCGGTTCTCTATCTCCACATGTAATTAATAGATAATAATAATGAATAGACTTAGCTATAGATTGAATTGGTATGTCATAACTAAAATTCTTTATTTTATGTGTTTGCTCAGTACAATCACTGACTTGCTGGTGGTCACACAGTAGCATGTAACTCATTAGGCAGGTTGTCCCGGTTTTGTGTTAAAAAAGAAAGATCCCTCTGCTCTTAGTTTGAGAAGACTTCTTCAGCGGTCTGTAGCAGATGTGACGTCCTCAGTCGGGTTGTGTTGGGTTGTGACTGCTTGTCTGCTTTGCATTCTCTCGATGCCTCCTGTTCTCTCTCTATTCCCTATGAATTACTTCTGTGACCTGACCTTTTAATAGACATTAGTTTCCTTTCTCTTTTTTCCTTTATGTTTACTTTGTTTTGTTTTCTCCAGAGTACTACTTGGCTTGAGAACATACACCAATGTACTCTGAAGATTTACCGGGTTCTTTGTCTTTTACTCCAAATGTTTTTTTTTATCTAGTGTGCGGCCCTCTTGTTCCTCTTCCTATCATTCTAGTTATCACTATGGTTTGGCAGAAACATCTGAGCTTTTCCCGAATTCTCTTGGTTTAGATGTTTCTCCGCCTCTTGGCAATTATTTCGTATGTGCGAAATCACCACACCTTGACAAGAAGACAAAAAAATGCTTTAAAACTATACTACACTAATATTCCTCTCCTTTACTGTAAAATCATAAACTCTGTTTTTACCTCTCAGTTGTTGGTGATTGGCTGATGTTCACCTTTAAGCTTTTTTCTGTTGTCATGACCTTGCTCATGTGGTCATTACAAAGAGGGAGACCATGTTAATTATTTAATCAATACTTTATTAAACCAAAGTGAACCAAATAAGACCAAATTGACTATATTTAGAATGAGGTGTAGAAATCAGTGGTGGCGGTGGTGTAGGGTGTGCATGAGTGAGTGTGTGTTGGTGTTGTAAAGTGTAAACTCTGCAAAAGGCAAACCTGGGATAACATCACCAAACATAACCTAACCAAACCTCAGTGTGCCTGTGGAGGCAGCAGGGAGAGAGAGGGGAGGGACAGAGGCTACCGCAGCTTAAAGCCTCTGAACACTCACGAAGGGGATTTACGTTATTTTGGCTGACCTTTGGACCTCTGCTCAGGTTGTAGGTTGGTTGGAGCTAATGCTGCGTTCCATGCAACCTGTGTTTTCACAACCTTCTAGCTGTGAAAGTGCCCTGGAATAGCATTCAAACCCATAACTTACTACCTGTGAACAGTAAAAGTAAATTTTGACATCACACACACATAAACAAAAATGGCGACCCCTCTTGATGCTGTACAGACGCCAGTGATTAACGGAGAGAAATAGAAATAGACATAAATAGGCGACGTAAATTAATTTGAAACATTGTAATCAAAACAATACACAATTGTGTACTGCTACAGTTTATGTTTATTATATAAAACCCAAAACTAGACTAAACTAGAAATTGTTAGTATCTGCTAGCGCTAGATGGCGCTAACTAACGTCAACGTTAGGTAGCCGCTAGCTAAAGCTATCTAACGCTAGCTAGAAGGGTTTGTCGTGACTTTGCCTGGAATACCACCAAGTTGGGAGTCTTGACTTGAAGTCGTAACTCACGAGCTAAAAACTGTGTCTAGACCGCAGCATTAAATGGGAATTCTTTAGGTCGCAAGTCTTTTCTACCAATAACAATGATAATGGTGTCATTGTCCCGCCCTAAAAGGGGCAACAAAGCTAAGAAGAGGTTTAGGGATATGTCAATCAGTGTAATACACACCCACACAGTCCTGGGAAGAGGGCTAAGTTAAATCTAGGAGAAGAAAGCTAGGTTAAATCAGGGCCGGGTTTAATGAAAACACCTGTGTGGCATTCAGGGCATTTAAGAAGTCTCAGCACACCAGACCAATGTGAGCTGAGTTACCGATCTGAGTTGCTCATTATTGTTCTTTACTGCTGAAGTGCTGAGGGCCCCCCTGCATTATGGGATAGGAACATCCAAGGCCCAAAGCACACATGAAGAGTAAATCCAAAACTCCAAAGAATTTCCTTCTGTTCATTGCTCAACCTCTCAGAGGACAGGTATAGTACCTTGTGATCGTTTTATATGATGCGTTTACTTGCTCCCTATCCTAGTTTTCTACAGTTATGTATGGTAGGGTAATGTGTGGTTCTACAGTATAGTTGCCCATCTTTAGGTCAATGTAACATTTATAAACTATTGAATTGGCAAATTTCTAAAGGGGAGGCCCCTTTTTCTGTTTTACTTGCTTGACTGTCCATGAGGGGGCAGTGGTGTTGTATATTTCCGGGCAGCCTGCAATGGGACACAGCTGCAATGCTGCTGTAAGCATGGTGAGGAAAGACCATGGCTTCATCTCTCAGGTCTCTCTTTGGCCACTATGGGGTGCTAGTATTTATGCCATCCAGCTCAGCTAAGTTGGAACCCTGGTCCTTGTATATTTCTGCTGCTATCTGAATAACCTGTGGGTTGAAATAGTTACAAATCAGGCACTTTAGTAGATACAAACAAATACCACCTAGGGACAAAAAGCAGCAACCTCATTGCATCATTGAGCCTCTGCATACTCTTTTTCTTATAGTTAGACCACAATTGAGCAGTATATAACGGTGTGATATTGGTTCTAATCGGTGAGCACTTCACAGAGTCAGAGCACATAGAAAGCCTCCTTATCAGCATGTTATCTTGAGAATACATTTTACAGCGCTGTCGATAGATGTCTTTGTCATCCGTCCAGTCGACATATATAGTCGAATATGACAATTATTTATTTCCTCACACACAGCAAGAAGACTATCCGACAAGTAAAAGGTCAGAAAAGCGGATGTCTTCTCCTCAGCGCATCATTATGTGACTTTTCTTAGCGTTATACTTTCTGTCATGATCAAGGCCATCCTGAGAACACACCTTCAGCATCTGCTGCTGCCCAGCACTATATGGACAGAGCGGGGCCAGATCGTCTGTATACATAAGATGATTAACAATAGTCTTGACCACAAGACAGCCAAGACATTTTTAATCAATTTAACTGATTTGATAAGTCATAGCAGATACAGCATTGTCCCACTTAACCTGAAGCATTTGATGGGCATGCCAAAACACTGAAAATGTCACTTAAAATTTAGGGGCACTTTATCTAGCAATTTTACAAACAATTGTTCATGATTATTTCTGCAATGCCTTTGATGCAGCAACAAAACATAGGAACACAGATGAAAACAATCTCTTTAAGAGCATGTACAGGTCAGTCCCATGCTTTCTTTTGAAACTGATTGTCAGAAGTAAGGATATACAGTACATGTACATTTCTAGCTTTTTTAACAGTATTCAATATTCATTCCAGTACTTTAGACGAGATATTTGCAAATGCAATAGGTCGATAATTATCAATATTGTTGAGCTTACCAGCCTTGTCTAACCCTTGTATGGTATTCGGGTCAAATTGACCCATTTCAAATTTTTGCAAGAAGAAAAATGGTACAAATATACTTTTTTCCTACCTGAAAATCAATGGCCTCACTTATTTTCTGTGATAAACATGTATTCCGGACTCAATTCTGAAAATGATTCTGGATATGACCACTTATGTTTTTTCCAAAATAAGAATGATCACATAGTGGATTTTTAAAAACGAATCACACTTCCATTTTTAATTGTGTTCGTGTGGAGACTGATTGCATTCCCTAAACATTACAGTATGTTATCTAATTGTTTTAAATTGAGATAAAGACAATATTTTTTAATAGATTATGAAGTAAAATTTTATTTCAGAATTATTTTTAAAACCCCAAATAAGTCACTGTTCAATTTGACCCGAGGGACACAAGAGAAAGTGAAGACAATACAAGGGTTAAGGACGGGCAGTAACATGACAGACATAATAGCATTTGGCAGGACACCATGAACCAGACAGCCATTAAAGCACATGGAAAGTAAAGAGTAGAGCTCATAGCTGGCATATTTATCACACAACATCCCCAGTCTTCTTCAGCTGTAGATAATCATGGTCATTTTAGAAAGAAAGAAGAAAGAAAAAACAATCTGGATGAAAAAAACGAATCTGGATGCAATGCAGGACTGAGAATACAACTGAAACCTTGAACGTTAAAGGGTTAATAGTGGCAAGCAGAAAAGGTGTGGTGGAAAATGTAAGGATGTGAATGCACATGTGTATGAGGGAGATTAAGTGAGTATACAGTATGTACACTGTGAGGACTTAAACTTTGTAGTCCACTCATGTTGTAAGGCCTGACCTTACAACATGACCTCCATTGGGTACCCTAAAGCTGTTGCAAGTACAGAGAAATAGGAATAGAGAGGGGGTTATAGAAAGCACCAGAACAGGGTAGAAGCAAAGCGATAGATTAGCTCAGTTCTGTCAAACTCCTCGCAGCTGTCCAACGTCACCGCAGGCTCTTGATAGACAGCCCCATCTGAGAGCCAGAAATAACCCTCAGGGACCGGGCACCTACCAATTCATGGTTGTGGGGTGTGCACATTTACTACCAGAAATTTAAAATAAATTTAAGACTGAGAAAATGACAGTGAGTTTCCATGGTGTAACTTTCAGATAAAGTTGTTGGTTGTGTTGACAGGACAAGACATTTGATTTATTCAGTGGGCTGAGGAGACAAAATCACCACCAATGCATTTCCTGTGACTGTTGGTACAGTTCAAGAGGTGGACGGCTATTTTAGTACCGCTGGTGTGGAATGTCCAGTTGTCATTGAAGAACACAGAGGGCACGGATTAGTGTACGAGTTCCTCAAGTACTCCATAGCTGCATTTAGCTTCTCTCTGCCACTGAAACACTCATCGGTTCACCACTGAATCTCAGGAGCCAGTGCAGGAATCATGGATAATGTGGCAATATTTGACTCACCTGGAAAGGGTAGAGGTCTGAAGGCTACCAAGGAGTTTTGGGCTGGAGACGTTATTTTTTCTGAGCCCAGCATTGCAGCTGTTGTGTTTGACAGGTACAGTGATGATACAAATTTTGAAGGGTTGGAGATGTGGTCATTATGGGGATAGCAGATAAACAATATATTTTTTGCTGAGGAAGACTGGGGATGTTATGTGAATCTGAATTGGATCTGAAAATAATATAGAAAGAATGAACTTTTCAAAGATTTTTTTCAAACTGGTAAAAATTCAGATATAAAGGAGAACATAACACAGCATTTGGCCACCAGTAAGGTGCTTCCTTTGACAACTATAAGGGTATTGTATCTACAATGTGTGTATGCGGTAATATAGGGATCATAACATCTTTCCTCTCTTTTTCTGCAGTCTATCAGAGCGTATTTGCCACAGCTGTTTCCGCAGACAGGACAAGCTACAGAGGTGTGGACAGTGCAAATTTAGTCATTACTGTGACCGAACTTGCCAGCGTGCCGGGTGGGCGGAACACAAGCAAGAGTGTGGGGCCATCAAAGCTTATGGCAAAGTACCGAACGAGAACATCCGGTAAGTGAAAGGAAAAGGAAATAGGGAGTCATAGAATGTGTTACATGATGCAGATTTTTTTAAAGGCACAGGTAAAGAAACCCACACTAATTCTTCTAGTTTTTCTCTGTGAGTTTTTCTCTTAAATTGATTTCCACAGTGTGCTGTTGTCTCTCATACTGTCGGAAAAAGAGGAGGATGGTTAGGTGCAATGATTGCAAAACATGATTGTAGTGTTTATTACTGCGTTACATCAGCTTTGTCTTCCTTATTTTACTACAAGAACTCATATTGTAAATAGTCAGTGTCCATGTGTCTTTAATAATTCTCGATAATGTGTGATTTTATCATGATCCTCTTATTCACCTGTCATCTAATACTCTTCATTTTTTGTGGCCAGCTTGGCGGCCCGCATCATATGGCGCCTTGACAAAGAGGGGAGCGTGATGTCTGACATGCAGCTGACCACCCTGGAGGAGCTGGAAGACCACATTGATGACATGCAAGAGGATGAGTTGAAGGAATTAAAAGTGGACATCCACAACTTCCTGGACTTCTGGCCCCGTAGCAGCAAGCAACACACGATCGATACCATCTCACATATTTTTGGAGTGGTGCGTTTATGTTATCCCTCATTTTTCAAATATGCGGCTGCATCTAAAACCGTGTGTTGTGTCAGGGCCTTTTTTTCTTTAAAGGACAGAATGATAGTAAGCTGAACCTGCCCCTCTTCACAAAATTAGAAGGCTTAGCCTCCCAGAGACCAAAACTTGTTAACTTGTAAAATGTAATATTTTCATTCACAAGTTGTGACATTAACTCAAGTACTTGACAGCAGCTGGAACACAATGTGCAAGACTTTGTTATTATTTTGTGAAATCCTGTGCTTAGCAAAATGTCCAGGCTGTAACAATAACAGGTTTATATACACTGCTGCTTTGGCCATGTAACATATTTTACCAGTGGCTAACCAGCGATGGTCAAATATAAGATCAACTAGTTTCATAATCAGGCAAAAAAACAGGCCCCGGTTCTGGGACAATCTGTGGTTTCCAACCTTCAAATATGTGTTGTACAGCAGTTCAAGCAAAGAGCTTTGTTCCCTCCTTAATATTGTTTCCATTATAGGTTTGAGAGGCCTGAAGTATTTCACAATTAAAAGAACCAAAAATGAGTAAATAGTCAGAAAGGAGAACATTTTGTGTTAGAATGTGTGTGTAGAATTGTTTATTTCATATCATATTGTCATCTTGAGGCCCCTCAGATTTTTTTAAAATTCTCAACAGGCACAAGTTGCACTAACCCCTTAATTATTTTTTCTTCTACATTTTAACCAATCCCTGTTCGCATTAATATGTGCCCTCTTTTCTCAGATTAACTGCAACGGCTTCACTGTGAGTGACCAGAGGGGCCTACAGGCAGTGGGAGTTGGTCTTTTCGCTAATTTGTGTCTCGTGAATCACGACTGCTGGCCAAACTGCACCGTGATCCTAAACCACGGCAAGTAAGTAAAAAAAAAAAAAAAAAGGCCTTTAGTTTCTATTTGCCCTTGAAAAAATTGTTTGCAATCAGCTGAAATTGACTCTGACTTGATTAAATGTAAAATGTTCTTGTGTTGTGTTTGTTGTGTATTGTGTGTGACTGTGTCTTTGCCAAGTTGCATTCTGTGTAAAACTGCTTCCTGTTTGCCTTTCAGTCAATCGGCTGTGAATACTGTGTTTCATTCTCAACGGAGGTGCGTTACCTCAACCTAAGCCTTTTTCAAAGTTTTATTCACTAGAGACTAAGACATTAAATGTTTAATAAACACATCAGTATGCAGAAAATGAAAGTCTTTGTCAGTAGTGCCCCGTGGTGTGCACTGTAGGTTTGATGTGGCTCAGTATTCACATCAATATGTCAACATGCTACTTGAATGCTCTAACCTGTAGTTATCTTATTTAGGATAACAAAAAGCTGGTAGTAGTTGTTTTGTCCACACAAAGTTTCACTTATGTCCTGTGGTTGGTCACTTTGTGTGTTTGTCACTGTGTGATCGCAAATGTGTCTGTCCATCATGCTGAAATAGATGTGCTGTGTAAGAGTGTATTAAAAGCTCTCATTTATAACAACATTCAATCATATTAGTTCACCACTAACACCATGTAACACCAGGCTGAAACAATATTTCATGTAAATACATTTAAGTTTAATATCCATTATTATTATTTCATAATTAAGCCTAACATTTACTAAATGGGGATCGGTTTGTCGCACATTTCTTAAATGTGGAAATCAAACAAATACGCCTTTGTATTTGAACAACGAATTAACAAAAATATCCCAAAAGTAAAGTTTCAGACTTGTGTAAAATATTCTGCTGCTTTATAGTTCATGCATTTCATTTTTTAGAAAAGTGGTACATTCACAAAATGTAGGCTTAAATTTGAAATAATCTTTATTATAAACCATATAGTCCTTCAACTGGATTAACTGAGCTGAAGGCCACAGTATAGAAGAGGGTTTTACCATCAACCTAAAACTGTAAATGAAAGAATAAATGAGGTAAATTCTGCTTGTATTGAATTCTGTTGTTCTTCTTCAGGATTGAGCTGCGTTCTTTAGGTAAGATCGAAGAGGGAGAGGAGCTGACCGTCTCATACGTGGACTTCCTGAATTTGTCCGAGGAGAGACGAAGGCTCCTGAAAACACAATACTTCTTTGACTGCACATGTGAGCACTGCAAGAACCACATCAAAGATGACTTGAAGTTGGGGGGCTTGGAAGTGGACGGTGTCAAGGTGTGTGTTGTTGTACTGTACATGTTTGTCTTTGTGTTGAGTTTAATGTAGTTTTTCATGACCCAGAAGACTTAGAGGTGGGAAAGGACAGAACTCTCCCACCACATGTTGCACTGACACGGCTGATAATGACACGAGTGACAAGATACATGAGCAGCAGATGAGCAGTGACTATTTTAAGCAAAGATAACGCTCAACTTCCAAACTGTGCCTAAGGGCATGCCTTCACATAATGTGAGGTAATGAAAAATAACTGCAATAATGTTAATTTACTTAATAACTTAAAATACTTCAAGGCAGTGACTGTACTTCAATGTTTTTTTTTTTTAATCACATTCCAGGACTTCTTATTTTATCTAAAATTTGATCAATGCCTCTCTTTTTCACATTGTAGCCTACAGAGGAACAAGTGAAAGAGGCAACAGATTATTGCTTTCAAATGCTGGAGAAGATGGACGATGCTCGGCTAAAGGGCAACTACCATGAGGTATTGCATCAAGTCAACCACAACAAATATATATTTTTTCTTCTCTATTTTACCAGAGCTTAATCCAGCATCAACGTTTTTTTTTTTTTTTTTTAAGATTGATCTATTTATTTTGTTGTCGTTTTCTTTTCAGGTGGTGAAAATCTGCAAGGATTGCATAGAGAAGACAGAGCCGGTTTTGGCTGACACTCACATCTACCAGCTGAGGATGTGGAGCACATTAAGTGAGGTGCAAGCTTACCTGCAGTTCTTTAATGAGGCTGCAGAATACGCCCGCAAAATGGTGCAGGGATACATGTGAGTACAGAGATATTGTGCAGTTTGTTGTGATACTATAAGCATCGTATTCTATCCAATGATTATGATAAACACACTGAGTGTCCAGTATAAAAATTGAAGAAATGAAGACATAAAAAATCACTTCACCTGACAGGAAACTGTACCACCCGAACAACGCTGCTCTAGGCATGGCTGCCATGCGAGCAGGGGTGACTCACTGGCAGGCTGGGGAGATCGAGATCGGCCACGGGATGGTCTGCAAGGCTTACGCCATTCTCATGGTCACCCACGGCCCGACACATCCCATCACCAAGGACCTGGAGGTAAACGCCTTATAATCTCAGAATGGGAATACACTACTGCCTTTGGATGTGCTTTTCTTGGACTCTGCTTAAATGTTATTTTCAGGTAAACTGTCATGTTACCAATGTCCATAGATAAATAATTTTAACCCTTGTGTTGTCTTCCCGTCAAAATTGAAAATCAACACTTTTGTTGACGCTTTTTATCAATGTTTGTAACTGTTTTTGATGTTTTTGTCTCTTTTTTAACACTTTTGGCGTTTGTCACTTTTGTGACGTTTTCAACACTACGTAACACTAACTTATTGACTTCGGTTTCACAATTATTTTTGGAATCTTTAGTCAATAAACCTCATTTATAGGAAATGATACCTAATCTTTGAATTATAATAGCAGAAATTAGGAATCATTTTGACTAAAATTAAAGGAATGTATGTTGATGGATAATCACAGACTGGCATATGTCAACTTTTACTCAATACTGTTTCAAAATCACTTCAATTTTGTTTTTTTTCAAATACTATAAAATTGAATAAGACGCTCCAAAACTAATGAAAGTAGAGATTTGTACTTGCCAAAGAGTGTTGAATCAATCATGTTATTTTGGGTACTTACAATTGACAATTTGTCACATTTGTCAATTTGACTCGAGGACAACATGAGGGTTAAAGCTGCTATAATCAACATTTTTTTACAATGAATCTGCAGCTCCCCTCGGCTGCTTTACAGAGCTTCATGGTGACTTTCAGTTCATTGTTTAGCTGTCCAGTCTGCAATTTTACTCTACTGGGTCCCTCTCACCACTCTTATGTCATTTTCAAACATAACAGGCAGCAATTTTCAGCAACAAGCTCTAAAACCCACTGTACACTACCGGATAAGAACTAAAAGAGTTAAAGCATTTAAAAGCTAAAGAGCCAGATATTTCCTTCAGGAGTTGGTGGAGTCTCAAAATAAATCTAGAAGGAGAGGAAGTATTGGACTTAAGATTCAACAGGTGAACACAAATACGAGTCCAAATAAATGCTACTGTTGCTCTATGACTGCTGAATGTGTAAATAAGCAACTGTTTGCTATGTCACCTGTTGGGTTCATTGCAAACTTTCAAGCAACTCGAATATCACTGCACTTGGATGTGTCTCCTTTAAATTTGAGGTTCAAACACAAATTTCTTGGGGCTGTCATGAGAAATGGACAAAATACTTATATTTGATGCAGTTTGCGGCTGTGGTATGGCTGTTTATATTTGGGGATTACTGTAAATGCTATTCTGGTACAAAGTGAACAAAACTCTGCACTTAAAACAGACCAAGCCTGCAGTCTACTGTGCTATAGCTAACTCACGGGTGAACCTTTACAGCACTGATGTGTCTTTTCGGATATTTCCACAGGCGATGCGTATGCAGACAGAGATGGAGCTGAGGATGTTCAAGCAAAACGAGTATGTTTACCACAGTATGAGAGAGGCAGCTCTGAAGAACAAACCGATGGCCATGATGCATGAGCCCAGTTCTATGGAGGAGGGAGTCAAGAATCTCTTCCGCCGGAGGAAGTGATTCAAAAGATCAAGAAAAACTACTTGTTTACTGTTAACCATTGGTGTGAGTTAACACATTTAGTCACATCATTTTCTGTTTACTCACTTTTGTAGTTACACTTTTCATTAAAATCTCATTCATTTTCATTACTCCAAACCAAGTGGAAGCATGAAAATTCCTTATGTTGAAAATAAAAAAAATGCATTTTTAAATCTGCAGTGCAAGGCACTTGAACACCTGTTGCTCATCATGCTCAGCAGGTACAACTTGTCCTTTAATGAAACTACATTGGTTCTTGGTAAATGGATATGGTTTCCATTGTGTGCCAGAACAGGTTAAAAATTACCAGTATGTATTACTTTAACCCTGAATTAGGCAAAATTTTGAACCCCATTACCCACCCAAAGATGTTTCCAGCTTTTATGTGTTGACACACGTAATGAAATAGTTCACTGAAATAACGGTTTTGTAATTTGAAAGACAATTTAATCTCTTGCACTCTTTACCAATATACCAACTTAGTGGACTACAGACATCCTGTAAACAGGGCTACTGAAGACCGTATGTTTGCACAGTAGGCAGTATTTTGGAGGACATATAGAAGAAAAAGCAAGTTTGATATTTAAATGAGAATTAGGACCCATATGCAGAGAAAGCTTGGTTGATTTTCACTGAGAGTCCAAGAAGAAACAGATCCAAAAAGCCAAAGCAAATATACAAAAAAGGTCCCAGGAAAAAGAAAAACCAGGAACACAAACTGGTAAAACCGATCACAGGAAAGGCAAACTTGGAACACACCATCTGAAAAACAAACTCAAACAGGCAAAATGATCTGACAAGAGACAAAGGGAACACAGGTTAAATACAAGAGGTAACAAGCAAACAGATGATACACCAGGTGAATCACATCAGGCCTGGGGCAGGACAATCACAAAGGTGGGAAACACAAGGCCGGTAGTAAAACTATAGACAAGACAGCACAAGAAAACCAGACTACCAAAATAAAACAGGAAACCGAACAGACACTCAAGGTAACACGAGACAAACACAAGACCAGGGAGGAAACAAATACGGAAAAAGCAGGAACAAAACTGAAACCATAACAGCTCTTTGTGTCTTTGCCTTTCTGGAAGAGTTCATCAGGTCGACTTTGAGACAGAAAAGCAGCTAGTTGAAAAAAACAATCACGAGTAGTGTTGCATTTCCTTGGCTGACAATTTTTCAGTTCTATAGCAGATTAGGGTTGATTTCAAAAACTGCTCATCTTCCAACTTTGTTACAGAATAGTTAAGTATGTTTTAAATTAAGTCAGTTACTAAGTGTTGTACATTTTAGTGTCTTTATAATACCTATAAATTAGGGTTACACCTTTATTGTACAATCCTCCCAAGTAGTCTTAGTTCACTGGACCAGTAACTAGTGTTTTCTACTATACATGTAACAATAGTGAGAGGACACCAATGGTTTCAACATATTTTGCGGTGAGAGTAGATGAGTATTTCAAGTCCTGTTTACAGTGTGCATTAAATCATTTAATTCTCTAGTTTCTAGATTTTAGAGTCCAGTTTATTCTTTTTGCTATGTCCATATGGGAGCAAAGCACAATTTAGGAAAGGAAACTCATGAGAACAAGCGTTGTAGACAGTGGACTGATACATCTGAAAGTACACATGTACTGCTCTTAATAGAAACCAATGAGACACTTCATTTGAAACAAAATTCATTTAAAGTGAGCAGGGGAATTTTATGACTTTAGGAATTAAGATTTTTGCCCAAGAGCAAGGGAAAAACCAAGACATTTATGCATCATATTCTAGCATTGAAAACTAAACATTTTTTTTTTCTTACTTTTAAAAGGCAAAGGGTCCAGTTAATTTCTACTAATTTAATCCTTGACTGTAGGACTGTTTCAGTCATCAGCAAATTTAGTTTATGGCTTCTTGACAGTCTGACTTTTGCGTTTCTTCATCAAGTAGTTTAAAGTTCTACTTCCACAAGCTTGCTGCTCACTCTGTAGTTTTAACTGTGGCTTCTCATTTCTGTAACACTAAATCTGATATGGTTTGATCAAGCCTTGGACTTATCACAACTACCTACACCCGGTTTGATTTTTAAGGTGGCACACCAAGTTAAGCTGCGCTTCTGTTACTCTGGATCTCTTCTGAATACTTTTGTTCAGCAGGCCCCAAAAAATGTCTAATTAGCCACAGAACTACATACACCTGTGTGGGTGTTATGGGCCTTTATACACACACACTTTAAATCCCACATTTATAACAGTTTCTTTCAGTGACATTTTAGTCCCAAAAAAATAAGCCAAGACAGATGTGCCTTCTGCTATTTTATTTTACCAAGTGCAGACATTACATGCGTTTGCTGGTCCTCTTGTACACAATCCCACCCACAGTCATAGTCTGAAAAAAACAAAACACAAAGCACAGACATTAGAAATTACTTGACACTGAATGACAAACTAAGAGTCATGTTTTTCTACTCACATTGACAATTGTGTTAGAGTCCACCAGTTCTGTGACAGACTCAATTCCCTTCAAGGAGACCTTCAGCTTGTTACCGTCGCGCTGAACCACAGCCTTTTAAAAAAAAAAAAGTTATGCAATTCTTGAATTTGCAAGGGATTTTGAAACAGTTAAGTTTGCAGACATTTGTTTGGAACACTGAATGTAGCGTGCAGGCTTACCTTGACCTTCTCCCCAGTGACCGTCTCCAGCTCAGCCTCCTGTCCAATGGTGAAGGTATTTACGAGGACCTTCGAGCCAGTGGTGACTGTCACTTTGAAGCTAGCACCAGTCTCCTCAATCTCAGAGATGCTCTTAATGTCTTTGCCTTTCTGGATAAGTTCATCAGGAAGACCTTGACAATATAAAAAAAAAACAGCTAGTTGAAAAACCGCCAATCACAAGTAGTGTTGCATTTCCTTGCATGACAAGTTCCCACTTTGATAATCTAATATAGCAGATTAATTTCAAATTGCTCATGTTTCAACTTTTAAGGAATAGTTAGACTTAATATGAAAACTTAAACTACCAATTTAAAACCTCATCAGGGAGGTTTTAAGACTTGAAACCAGAAAGCTGGTTGAGAAACAGGCAAATCCCAATAAGCATTTAAATTTCCTTGGCACACCAGTCTTCAGTTGTAATTTACCATTGTTAGACAAGTCGGCTAACCATTTTGAATTACAAATACTTCTCTGGTTTCAAGCACTTCCAAAGCTACTGGTTAAAACACTTTAGGAAAGAAACTGAACACTTACCAATGGCCTTCATGAAAGGCTCAAAGTTCTCCTGAGAGTCCAGCTGATATTTTCCAGAGAAAGACATGACTGCAGACAGTGACGGTGGGAATGAGAAGTGGGTGGCTGCCTGTTTTATACCCTCAAACTCCAGCGCTGCAATCATTAACCACAGGTGTCTCAAATTAAGGCAGCTCCAGCCCACTTCAAGATCCACCACTGCGGATGCATAGAAAATCAATGGAATTATCTCATTCAAAATCATTTACAACATAAAATAACATGATATTTTGCATTTTTCACTGTGCACCTCTTCAATGTTTACAGAATCTGTAAACAAAGTTTAAGAGAACATGTTTTTTCTCTGAAAGCTGAATGTCATGAAATCTACTTTTTAAAGTTTGCCTGCAAACATTTTGGGCAAATCAGAGAAAACATTTCCCCTTATTTTGTCTAAAATGGGGAAACGCAGATAACAATTCTAAGAGAAGTCAGTTTAGTTTAACAAGAAATGTAGTTTTTGACCAAAACTTCCTGTTACAGTCACAGAGCTCCTGTCCTGATACACTGTACATATTTTAAATGCATAAATGTGATTAAATATTTTACTATGTTTTTGTCAGTTTTCTTTTAAGGTTTAGCAGGACATAGTAACTGCTGCAGTACATAGTAACTTAGAAAGTGTGACCTTTACTCAACATTTCATTATAAAGGTACTCTACTCAGGTCACTAGATAAGATTCTTGAGACAGAAGAGAGATATCAGAGCAGACTGAGATATTACAAGATCATTCAATCTAACACAATGTCAATAATTTGTCATCAGTGTTGAATGAGTGTATTTCTCTAACCAAGTTGTTTGGCACTGAACAAGAGCTGGTTAAAACACAAAGTTAACAAAAAATGGATCAAAGGTGAGTACTGGAAGATAACCGGCATAACTGTTGCGACAGTGATAGTGTGTCACTGGAGTTGCAATGATAATACGCACATCATGTGAGAATCCCTCAGATCTGAGCCAGTCCAATAAATAAGTGAACCAAGCGGCTGCTTAGGCCCCCCTTGGTTACCAGAAGAACCATAAAAGCGCTTAAATGGCCTACGAGAGAGCTTAAAACAAAGCGGGTCGGCCCATGCGATCACTACGCAAGTTGCGCAAGCCCCTGTAAATCACGCAGGGGCCCCGTCTACCCCTCGTGTGTCAACGTTTAACCCTTTGATAAGAAGATGAAGTGGAACTATCCAATCACAAAAAAGGAAAGTTCAAAACCTAGTATGTGGCTGGATCGTGTATGGTCAATATGCATAGTAGTGGTAAATTATTGCAGGGATAGCCAGCGGTGGTGTCCATAATGTGAAAATAGATATAGAAGGTTTATCTGATTGAAGGCCTGTGCCACACCAATGCATTTTTAAAGGGCAATGACCAATGGGGTAACACCAACACAGACGTCACTACTCTCACGCCGATGATGGAACTTCATCACTCCGTGACAGAGTGACTCAGTGATTCACAGACAGAGGGACAGAATTGTGAGGTCTTAGGGCTGGTTGCTGCGGTCCAGCCAAAAACCATTGGAAGAAAAGTACAGAAAGTCAGGTAAACTTGTGTTCCCTCCTCTCTAAGTTTTATGTCAGCTAATAACAGTGTTGTTAAGTTGCAGTGCATCGCTCTCTAATGTGGCGGTCTGTTTGTGTGTGCCTTGCTTGCTTGCAGTCCCTTCCAAGGCAGTGTTCTGTGACTACTTGACTAAAGGGAGTGTGATATACAACTAATGTTATTTATATTGTTTGGAAACAGGCAACGGTGATTAAAATGCAGCTCGGAAAAGATAACCACATCCCGCATGAACATGCTTGCGTGGTCATGAGCCAGCACAAGTTGAAATAACTTCTCTGGTGACCTATCCAGACAATATGTGTGTGATGATGGCACTCCTCAAGGCCCACCATTTTAAAACCAGACAATGATTATCTAGACCCTCAGTCAAGATTTAGGTACAATTTGGGACTAATGCAAGATAGAAAGCAACGGATTGACATTTTAACCATCAAGTGTTTAACCAAGCCATGGTATCAATAGTATTTTATGTTTGAAAATGTGTAAAAGGAAAACTGAGGTCCAGTTTTAATGTCCCTGATGGAGCTCATACAACAGCATTGTTTTTAATGTACAGGTGCTATGCTTTGTCAGTAGAGATGCTGCTGATTCTTTAGCCATTACAAGCACAGCCTTTGCACAATGGTGATTTGCAATACAATTCTACAAATGATTGCCTTGTGTGACATGTTTTTTGCTGTGCCGTATTCTTAATACGTTCAGCACTCTTACACATGACAGGTGAAGTTCATTCCTTTCCAATCAGAACATAACACTAAAATATGCATCAAACTTTAGCCAGATCCAGCAAAAGGCCCTGAGAAGGACCAACTTAGGTTAAGTTCAAGGTTAGGCTAGAAAGAACAAATACAGTTTGATGTCAAACATGTAATACTTCCACATGAAATAAAACTACAAGTCCCATTTCATCTCTACAGCAGATGAGTTTCTCATGAAACCTCGGTGCCAGAAGCAGCTCATCTGGCTGTTAGAAGTTAGACAGGCCAGATGCAGGAGCCTGAGGATGATGTCACCGAAGAAGCGGCCCCCTGTCTCTGGGGCCACAATACATGCACTGTAAAATTACTAGGGCCAAGTTATTTAGAATGTATGTGAAAGCAATTAAGCACAACTTAGAGCATACACTAAACTCCATTAGCGCTTGCTGCAATTTCCAACATCTTTTGCAAGTCTGTCGGTCCTGAAGGATCCCTCCTCGGTTAGCTTGTCACTTGTCGTAATGAGATGTAAAGCGTTGGTACCAGCTGCTCCAGTTCTTGGTGCGTTGACATGTCTAATGGGCGTCAAAGTGTGAAACAGAAACCCAAAATACACCAAGTTGGCAAATACAGCTCCACCGGTGTTAGATAATTTCAGGTTTGCAGTGCATGTGTGAACACATCAATATGAGGCCAGTTAGATTGTGTAAAATCAGAGGCTTTTGTACACCTCCAACATCAATTGATTAAACATGGTTACATGTTTCAAACTCCCTGCAGTCAAGACTTTAGCCTGGTCAACACTAAACACTTTGTATGAGAAAAAGTAAACCAGTCACGTGAATTCTGAACACTGTATTCTTTATGGCTCTTCCAGATGTGTACTTGTAATCAAGAAATGTATGTCTGTAACTGATAGGTGCCAGTGACATTTCAGTCCAAAAAGACCATTACAGGTATGTCTTTTACATTTTATCCCAAGTGCAAACATTTATTTGCTCTTGCTCATCTTGTACACAGTCTGAAAAAGAAATATAAAGTCATTAGAAAGTCATGCAAAACTGACAGAAATTGAGTTATTCTACTCACATTGACAATGTGTCTAAATCAACCAGTTCTGTTGAAGACTTTATTACCTTCAAGGAGACCTTGAGCTTGTTGACATCACACTGAACATCCACCTTAGAAGCATGAGACAAGATAAGGGACAGTTTTTGAGCAATGTGCAAGAGGATTTAACAACATGTGTGCTGTTTCAATACATTATAGTTGTCCATACGTTGTAGTCGGCTATGTATTTTGCTGTAAGAGTGTGCTGGCTTACCTTGGCCAGCTTCCGTGTGGCGGTCTCCAGCTCTGCCTTCTACCCAATGGGGAAGGTATGTACTAGCACCTTTGAGCTGGTGGGGACCGTCCCCATTCTCCTCAATCTCAGAGACGCTCTTAATGTCTTTGCTTTTCTGGATTAATTCATCAGGGAAACCTTAAGACAGAAAAAAGCTGGTTGAGAAACCACCAATCCCAATAAGTATTTAATTTCCTTGGCTGAACAGTTTTCATTGAGTTGTAATTTAGCATTGTTACACAAGTCAGCTAACTATTTTGAATTACAAATACTTCTCATGTTCCAAGCACTTCCAAAGGTACCGGTTAAAACACTTTATGAAAGAAAGCTGAACTCTTACCACCGGCCTTCACAAAAGGCTCAAAGTTCTCCTGAAACTCCAGCTGGTACTTTACAGAGAAAGACATGGCAGCAGACAGTGAGTTGGGGAGTGAGAAGTGGTTAGTTCCTATATTATACCCTCAAACCCCAGCGCTGCAATCACTAACCACAGGTGTATCAAATTATGTGTGCAGACCAGCTGGCCCCCATCTTCACTCAGATCTTTAACAGATCACTGGAGCTATCTGAAGATCTCCTCCTGCTTCAAATGCTCCACAATCATCCCAGTCCCCAAAAAGAACTCCATTTCTGGACTAGACGACTACAGGCCTGTCGCCCTGATAGCTGTGGTCGTGAGGTCCTTTGAAAGACTGGTGTTGGCCCACCTGAAGGACATCACAGTCCCCTTGCTGGACCCTCTGCAGTTTGCCTACAGGGCTAACAAGTCTTTGGATGATTCATTCAACTTGGGAATACAGGAGAATCATGTTCAAGGACTTCAGCTCGGCATTCAACACCATCATCCCGGACATCCTGCGCCAGCTCAGGAAGCTCAACCTGCCTAAGGAGCAGCTGATTTACTTCTACATCCAGTCTGTCCTCTGCACGTCCATCACTGTCTGGTTTGGATCTCCCACTAAAAAGGACAGGAGCAGACTACGGACAGTTAGGACTGCAGAAAAGATCAACGGTGCCATCATGCCCTCCGATCATGACTTCTATTTAATGTAATGTGTATATATTATATGTAATATAATACTTACAGTATATAATAACATAATGTTATTTATTCCAGCACCCTTTGCACCATGCTCCATAATTAAAATAATAACTATCATTGTTATAATTTGCTCCTGCATACTTTGCATTCATTGCATTGTCTCAACCTGTCTATATCGTTTTTGTTATATTGTTTTGTATGAATAAGCACATTGTGAGCAATACGATCCAAAGAAAAATTCTGTGTACATGTCCTCATACCTGGCAAATAAAGCTGATTCTGAAAAAGAAATGATAAAAACTTCCCAAATTAACCATTAAGATATGTCCACAATTCCCTGTTGTATTTCAAAGTGGGCCTTTCCTAATATAGGCAACAATTTTAAAATGCATAAATACTATTGAAATATTATCATATTCTGTTTTTTTTTTTAATAAGGCATAGCATTGACATATATGCCATTTTTAAAACCCTGTTCATAGTCACTTCTAAGGTCTGACTTTATTTAACATTTCATTATAATGGTACTTTACTCAGGTCACTATTAAATATAAGATTCCTGGAAAAACAGAGCTCCCAGAGCAGACTCAGACATGACGAAATGATTCAGTCAAACTCAATGTCAATAATCTGTCATCAGGGTTTAAGAGGGAGTTCTTCAATCTGCTACAGTTAACAAAGAATGGATCAAAGGTGACTACCATACAAGATAAGCACCATGACAGTTGTGATGTAACAGGGATCTTTATGTCACTATTGGCAACGATAACACACGCATCGTCATGTGAGAACCTTTTGGATTCCCACAGCAGACTGGGACAGGATTAGGCAAAGCTGAACATCTGAAAAGATAAGACGGCTGTGGGCTTTGTACATTTGGTGATAGAGGAATATAGTGTAATATTGCAGCCTGATAAGCTTTATGTTAATTTGTTATTTTCTGGACAAAGAAAGGTAATCAGAGGGTTTGAAAGTATCCACACTGCAGCCTTTTTAGAAATCTTACAAGTTTCAGTCAGTAAAATGGTAACAAACAACATTTTACACTCTCTCAAAACTTTATTTCGACATGCAGATATCTGGATGACCACTCAGTATTCATCCCTATTTTCATACATAAAAATATATTGACAAATGCGCTCTCCAGGGGAAAGAGCAAATACAGAGTGATGATGACAAACATAGTAATACAACTACATGATCTACAACTACAAGTCCCATGTCGTCTCCAAGGCGGAAGAGTTTCTCATGAGGCCTCGGTGTCAGGAGCGGCTCATTGGTGAACTCGATGAGGAGAAGTGTGACCGGCCAGATGCAGGAGCCTGAGGACGATGTCACCGGGGTCGCTGCTTTCGAATAGGCTGGTTTGGTCGTCTCCTTCCTCCTCGATGAGGCACGATTGGTCGGTAGTGCAGCTCTCTGTGAAAGGATTTTGACAAATAAATAGGGAGTTGTCATTAAGAACGTGGTGGATTGTTTTTGCAACCATGCACTTCACAAGATGCTATCAGGTCCATGGACCATGAACCTTTTCAGAACAAGAGGGCAAATGATCAAAACACAGTTCACAATCAATCAAGTAGCAGAACTCAAATGCAAAGACACAGTGTGTTGCTTATTTAATCGCACTTGCAGTGATTGTCCCATTTGGTGTTTAATAGAATAGAAATATACTAGAACATCACATAAATCAATCCTATATGCATGGGTGGAAATTAACTAATTAAATTCACTCAAGTACTGTACTTAAGTTTAAAAAAAAAATTCTATTCCACTACGTTTCAGAGGGAAATCTTGTACTTTTTCCCCCACCTAAACATTTTCTCGACAGCCATGGTAACTGTTATTTTACCAATTCAACATTCTTAAATACCTATGATGAGCATACAAAATACAATGCATTGTTTTACAGTCTACTACACCACCTAATAGAATATGTAATAACTAGAATCAGCTCCATTTTAGTCAACTACAACATAAAAATGCAGTTAACATATTAATGCAATGCAGTCACTACAATCCAATGGTATAACAGTAGAACTCAATTTTGCCATAATGGGTACTTTCTACTTTTTATACTTAAATGTTGGTGATAATACTATTGCACGTTTACTTTTAAATGCAGGACTTTTATTATGACAGAGTACTACTTTTACTCATGTAAAGGAGAATCTGAATATTTCTTCCACCACTGTCTGATTGAACTTCCGAACTTCCTGACCTGCATCGCAGCAGAGTCCTGAAGCAGCGCAGCGTCCTCCCTCAGATCCACAGGGTCGCCCTCCCGCCTGGCAGGCGGTGAGCAGGTAGTTCTCCTCCACGCAGTGAGCCGTTTCCGGGGAGCCCAGCAGACAGCCGATGCCCTCCCCGCAGCAGATACTGGGGCCGAAACAGCGGCCCCTGTCTCCGGGGCCACACGGCATGCACTGGTGGAGGAAACAATTGATCACTACTGTTTTAAGCCACTGTTTAGAGAATATAGAGGATATTTATCATGATCTGATGTGTCCGTTAGCTCTCTAAAGTTATATTTCAGATTAAGGATGAGAGTTTCAGTCCTTACTTAGCTTCACTACATAAGATACAAATGAAGACTTTTGACATGTAACCAACAACCGTTTATTTAATGTCATTTTACTGTCATTTTTATAGATATTTTTCAACATCCATTGCATGTCATTCCATCCTGAAAGTGGGATCCCTCCTCTGTTGCCCTCTGAGGTTTCTTCCTTTTTTGTCCTTCCTTTTCTAAATCAAAAGTGTAAATGTAAAGGTGTTGTATGCTGTACAGATTATAAAACCATCTGGGAAGTGTGATTTTGGGCTATGTAAATTTAAATGAATTTGAAGTGAACAAAACTTTTTTGAATCTAGCAGACATTTGTCAGCATCCTAGTTTGTGACTTCATTTTCAACTTTAACTCACCTTTCTCAGTGGTGCATCCATGATAGACCTTTTGCCACCGATAGGACAGTTAGAGATGTAACACGATGAACATACAGACAGGAGAAAAAGTAGGCATGTGGACACAGCGGCTCCAGTCATTTCTGCTGAGAGTGAAGGAAAGATGGGGGGAAAAAAATAGATAATACCCAAACATACAAAACGAACCACAGAATCTAAGATTGACAGATATCCTGAAATCCCCTGAATCAAAACTCACTGATGAACAGTAGATCTGAAGTGTTGGTTCCAGATGCTCGTCGATGCTTCTGTTCTTGGTGCCTCTGACATGTCTTATATACTTCCAGAGCATCTTCTGAGAGTGACACAGAAACCCAAAAGCCATTTAGAGATCCTTAATGAGCCTGTTTTAGTTACTATCACCTCCGGAAATGAAGCTGACCACTGGGCAGCCCGGGTCAAAAGGGCCTGGCGGTTCTGTGGCCTGGTTAGCTTTTTGCTGTTGAGAGTTATTACAGAATTACAGAAGGGCTCGTGGTTCGTGACCATGAATGTTAGATGACGGGAAAGTCAGAAAGGTCAAGAGGTGAATGAGGTAATTGAAATATTTAAAGCACGGGTGGACACGAGTATAGTACAACTTTTGATCTGCTTTTGTATAAAAAAGGGAGATATACTGCATGTGTGGGTTCTTCTTTCTTAAGTATATTTCCAGGACAGATGGGTGAGTGTGAAAAAAGCTGTTTTTAAAGGTCATGAGAATAAGTCCCTCTATGATCCTCGGCCCGCAGAGCCGCCATTTTGGCTCGGAAGTGCTGAGTTTTTTGCATTCTGGATGTTTGTACACCCACAGTGATGGAGGAAAAAAAACTCACACACAGACACACACACCTAAAAATATTCCTTACTATTAATAAAGTCCTTAATTCCTCACAGGAATTGACACACAGCTGTCCAGGTCTGAGGTTAATTGGTCCCATGAGCTAATTAACACAGCTAATGACCTGCCACAACCCATAAAAGACAATCTCACTGTTTCAATGATATGAGCTCAATTACCGTAGCTCCCTCCTGATCTAACTGCCACCTCATCTCAATTAAAACTAAATTGATATTCGTCTATGTTCGCTAACTTCTGTGCCAAAAGGGAGGAGTGGGACATTGAGATGTGGACCGACATTAGTTTATTTAGATCTCAGATGCACAGAAAGATCATAAAAACATGTGCCATGTGAACATAAATAAGAAGTTGTTGTCATGAAGTGACACTCAGACAATGGGCCGCTCTTGCCTCCTAGTGGCTGTGTTGACACCTTCCATGGTTGACACATTTCATCTTGTTAGGGTTTGATTTTGCATCGTCTTTTACTGTTTTTATCTATTATGGTTGTGCAGGAAGTGGACAAACTAAAAGAAATACTTCTTAAAAAATTAATTGTAACAACACAATTTCTATCTAGAAAGAAGAAAGAAAGAAACATTGAACAAAGGTTTCACAGGAGTGGTGTTTGTTGCAGATTTTAAATTACTGAACTGCATTGGTGTCTGTGTTATAGTGCACCTAACGGACCGACTATGAACGTTATCTGCTGGAACCTAAAATTTCTTTTTTTTGGGCTTTTCCAGCTTTAATTTTTGACAAGACAGCTAGGTGAGAAAGGGGGAAGACATGCAGGAAATTGGATTCGAATCCTGGACCTCTGAATCAAGGTATGACCCCTCAGTACATGTGTGCCTGCTCTACCCCTGATCCAACCTGGCCACAATACCCAAAACATCTTTAGCTGAAGTACTGGAAGGGCTGTTCACGAGCTTCACAATGTTTCATCTTCCATCTCAAAACATAACTGATTTATTCCCTTTTCCATATGAAATCAGTCATTCCTAACATGTATTTCTTTGAGCTGGAAAGAAAAAAAATTAGCTGGTTTAAACAGACTGAGATCCTCTCCTATCACAGCATGCCACTTCACATCTGGAACTGTAAACATTCAAACTGCATTGTTTTTTTGTGCTACGTCAAATCTCACCATTTCTCCAAAAGCTGTGCAAATCCCTATTTCATAGAGAAATGGAGATGTCTATCTAGTGTGTTTCCTTATTTTTCTGCAGGAAGGCACTAGGCTTGTTGACTTCCTCTCCCCTCCCTTCCTTCCTTCTCTCCGAAGGTACTCATCTGAAAAATGAGAACAAAGTGATTGTTCCTGTTCTCTTTCTTAAGTCACTTCAAATGCTATCCGTGGACGGGCGGCTCATTGTCAGGAGAGTTGCAGTGCAAGCAGGAGGGAGAGTAAAACAGGTACAACAGCAGCGGCTGCAGCAGCACTTCAGCCAACAGCATCACAGAAAACACACTCTGTTACACTCAGCTGGTAAGATCCACACACACAGACTTCGCTGTAGCCTCACACACACACACATACTTACTTAGCACTGACTGGCATTTGAGGAGGGGCTTGGTTTTTAATGGATTGTTTGGAATGCATGGTGTGGCAAAGTGTAGCCCGTTGTGTCTGCACAGTGCACCTTAGCGGGATCATATCCAGGAGATGATATCCAACTAGCTGAAAGGGAAAATGTCATTATGCATCTGATGAAGTTAAAAATCATTGGAAGAGGCAAAATCACATTCTTCTTGCATTCTGCATGGGGTTTATGTTTTCTATACTTCTCTAATCACAAATTTACATTGTGTCCTTGTAACATGTATTTCCATTTTTATTGACATCATTCCCTGTTGTTACAGAATGTGTTGCACTGATTGTAAGTTTTTTAAAGTATGTTTTTGCAGGGAGAAAATGGTACATTTAGAATGTATATATTCATCTCATAATCTTCCTCGCTTGTTTTCATCTTTAAAACATGACTTAGAGAGGATTCAATCAAATTATGGATGATGTGAATATGGAAGTTCACGTAAAGAGATAATTGACAGAAAATGAACTATTTTGGCAATTGATTAATCGTTCTTCAAACAAAAATAACCAAATATTCTGTATTTCAGCCTCTAAATTTTGATAATTTGTTGCTTTTCCTCGATTTATGAGATTGTTATTGAATATCTTTAGGTTTTGGTCAGAGAAAACAAAACATTTCGTCAGGTTGGAATAGTAAAAGGCACTTTCTGACAACACCAAATGATGAACTGATTACATCAGAAAATAATCTGCAGATGAATTGATAATTAAAATAGAGTGTAGCTCTACTAATGATTACATGTGTATTTTGTGTGTGTAATTTTATAGGAAAGTATTTTAACATGTAGCAGACAAGAAAGTAGCGGTCATGCTACAGCTGATTTATATGGATCAGCAGTTTTGTCATTGATAAGCACTGAGCTATTTACAGATATGGATACATATGTACAACATTGCTAGGCATATTTGGATGTCATGCAGAAGTACGACAGTTCCTCTCTGACTATCAACATCATTTTACCCATTGCTATTGTCTAGACTAAAGTATGGATATAGTAACTGCAGCGAAGATGTAATTCATAGCTATAACATCTTCACATATTACCGTTTTGGACTTATCGGTCATTTAATCGACCTCAGACTTTAGGCTGCTCATAGAGATAAAGAATAAAATGCAACAGTGGAGAAGAAAAAGAGGAAGTTCTTCCTGGCTATCAGCGCAAAAAAAAAAAAAATGAACAGAGCAGAGAAAAAAAAGACATGAGAAGTGAAAAGTGTGCAGGAGGTAGAGGTGAACATTTCACAGATGACTTCCTAATTTCAGGAGAGGAGGAGATCTGTGAGAAAGAAAGAAGTGAAAGGTTTCAGGTTGAACAGTGAAAGGTGGGGGTGTCGACACAATACTGCACATGTCCCGGTTACATTCTTTCCACAGAAACATTAAGAGAATCAGTTTCATGTTATAAATAGAAATCAGACACAGAGTTATTAGATGTACTTTTGTCCAACATTTTTGTCCAAATTCCTTCTGTACAACTAGTGTCTCTGTTTGGGGGCTGCAAGTACATGTACTCAAGTACAATTTGAAGTACTTTCTAATCTCAGTACTGTAGTTTTCATTCCAACATTTTGACAGCTATGGTTACTGGTTGATTTTCAGATTGATGTTTTATATAATAATACGTGATTATACAATGTATTGTTAAAGATGAAATCTGTGATTACTGTCTTCGGTTTGGGACCAAAAATGGGTTCATTTTCAAAGAGACATATCCCTTCTAAACATCTCATGAGGTTTAATTTAATACTTATTGTACTCTTTCTACTGCAGAACAAAGATGGAAGCAGAAGCAGAAGCAAATTTCTCCCCAGCAAGAAGTCCTCCTCTAAGACAAGCATCTCAGCACAGTTTCTACCTAAGCCCACCGCCACTCTTTATTGAGCACCCTAAATTCTCCCCTCCCAGCTACCCCAGCATATCACCCAGCAGGGACACCTACAATGCGTTCAGCCCCCCTGTTTTCTTTCCCATGCTTGGCCCCAGTTATACCCATAAGGAAGGATCCCAAAAACGCAAAAGAACACCTTTTAAAATGGACACCCAAGGAGGTGAATCTCCTGACAGAAAAGCAGAGGAGCCCGACGAAAGCAGCAGTAAGAAGACGGTGCACCTCTCCCACATCCGCTTCTCCCTCCCACCTCACCACATTCCTTCCCCATCTCCTAAGCCCATCCCTGGTATGATCGAGCTCAACAGACTGCAGCTTCATCACAGATCACCAGGTATGAATCTACCTGCGCAGGTGAAACAGGAGCCTCTCAGTCCTTCCCCTGTTTGGCCTCCCTCTCCTCTCCTCCTGCACCCTCCGTACTTCCCACCTCTCCACCACAGCCTCCTCCCATACCCCTTCTTCATGCCCAGCCCTGTCATGCACCTTTCCCCTGGTTCGTTCTACCCAAGAGAGGACCTCCGCCCCGGGAATTGTGGCCGTGACGGACCTCCTCGCAGTGGGACGACTAGTGCTGAAAAGCTGGGTCTCAACATCCACGTGGATGACAGCTATTATGTAGATGTGGGTGGAGACCAGAAGAGATGGAAGTGTCGTATGTGTGAGAAGTCCTACACCTCCAAGTACAACCTGGTCACGCACATCCTCGGGCACAACGGCATCAAGCCGCATGGATGCCACCTGTGTGGGAAGCTGTTTAAGCAGCTGAGCCACCTGCACACACACCTGCTCACCCACCAGGGCATGAGGCCCCACAAGTGCCAGGTGTGCCACAAGGCCTTCACTCAGACCAGCCACCTGAAGAGACACATGATGCAGCACAGTGACGTAAAGCCATACAGGTAAATTAATTAACAATAGTGCTTTTTATTTTCAACTGTCCTTTCTTTATCCTAATCTATCACACACTTTTTCCGCCCTTCCAGCTGCAGCGTGTGTGGCAGGGGTTTTGCTTACCCCAGTGAGCTTCGCGCCCATGAGCTGAAGCACGAGAAAGGACAGGAGAACATATGTGTGGAGTGTGGTCTGGATTTCCCCACGCTGGCCCAGCTAAAGAGGCACCTGACCGCCCATCGTGGGCCCACTTTGTACAGGTGAGTTCAAAACTGGCTCTACCCTTTGCCAAAATGTCTTAAGGTTTGTGTTGTTTAAGCATTAGTTGAACGTTTTTGGGAATTTCCCTCATTCATTTTCTTGTACAAATGTTAGATGAGAAGATAAATGCCACTCTAATGTCTGTGCACAGCTAGCAGCTTAGCTTAGCATAAATACGGAAACGGGGTAAACACGTAGCCTGACTCTGTCCAATGGTAACTAAATCTGCCACATAACCCCCTTGTATTGCACAGATTATAATATGTTAATGTTTAATTAAGGTTCTGGAAAGCCAATTTTGAAACATTTGACTAGCTGTTCACCCTTGCTTTTGGTCTGTGTTGCTAGCTGTAGCTTCATATTTAATATACAAACATAGAGCGATATCGATCTGCTCATCTAATACTTGACAAGACAGACAACACATTTCCTGAAATGTTGAAGTACTGCTCTAACATACAGTTCTCTATTTGACTCTGTACTGTATACATGTTGTTCCTGCAGGTGTGCAGAGTGCCAGAAGACCTTTCAGTACCCCAGCCAGCTTCAGAACCACATGATGAAACATAAAGACATCAGACCGTACATCTGCAGCGAGTGCGGGATGGAGTTCATCCAGTCACACCACCTGAAACAGCATACGCTCACTCACAAAGTAGGTTTAATTACCAAAGAGAAAGAGAAAAGACAACCTTATTTCAATGTTTGTTTGGTTTTTGACAGAGGTTATAAGTAAAAGGGTGGATTTTTGGGATCAACCAGAGTTTTGCTATCGCATCAAGACATTTGCATCATTCCATGTGCACATTTTGGATGGTGACGATGGCTCATAGAGTAGCTCACTTTGGCAGCTGTCTCAAAGCAAATTCCCCAAAAGTTCTGGCCCCTGAAACTATTTTTAACCCCTTCAAATCCAGTTTTCCAGTTCTTTTTCCCCATTTAGGAGCCTTGGAGTAAGAAAACCCCATTCTATAGCGTCTGACAGTACAAATACACTGTATAAGCACGTGTGCATTGAAGTAGATAGATAGATAGATAGATATTGAAAATCACAGTGTTGCAGCAGCAAAATCAGTCACACATCACACAAGATAACTATAAATGAAATATGAGGATACAATATACATAAATACACTATACATGAAATAATAATAATAGGAATAAAATACAAGAACAAATATATACAACTTAAGAACACAAAAATGTGCAACTGATAAATAGTAAATACACCAATTGTTCAGGTTGCAAGTAGTATAATGTTCATATTTAAAGCCAAGACTTTTAATGTCTTGGCAAAATTTCAAACACATTTTCCACAAAAAGCCTTCTTGGTAAGTTTGGAAACTTTAGATCGCCACAAAAACAATCAGATGCACCTGACAGATCAGATCAGTGGTATTTTAGAGGTTAAATGAACTACATTGTCTCACACGGCTACATTCTCTTGTTCTTCAGGGGGTGAAAGAGCACAAGTGTCGCATCTGTGGTCGTGAGTTCACCTTGTTGGCCAACATGAAGCGCCACGTCCTCATCCACACCAACATACGGGCCTATCAGTGCCACATGTGCTTCAAGAGTTTCGTCCAAAAACAGACTCTCAAGGCTCACATGATCGTCCACTCTGACATCAAGCCCTATAAATGCAAGGTTGGTCAAATGTAACATGTCAGATGGGGCTGTTGGTGTTGTGTCTTAGCCTTCGATTCCTCTTCGCTCACTGAGTAAAGGAAAAGCTAGCACACATTGTTAGCTTAGCATAGAGACTGGAAATGGGGAAACAGCTAGCCTGGCTTTGTCTAAAAGTAACACAATGATCACAGCCAAGAACCAAACCTTTACTGTTTTGTACTAGCTGCTGTTAAAGCACTTTTCTGGAGTGTCTGTTTTGACCTTGGAGTTTGGTGCGATGATTTTAGACGATGACCAGATAGCAGAGAGGCTTTTGGCAGTAGGAGCCTCCTTGTCCATAGGAAGGATATCACCGCACAAACTGCCTCTCTAACAATGGCCCCCAGCCTCCCTGGAGAACAGGGCCCTCAAATAGATTTCATCTCGCTTTCTCTGCTGCTGGAGGGAGCTTCCTGTTTTCTCACGGTCCTCTTGGACAGTTTACAGTCCCTCTCTCCTCCTGAAGGAAAGGACCACCCTATTAAAAAAGAATGCAGAGGAAGGACAGCGCAGGAGCTGCCCTTCCCTGTTCTCCTCCTGGCCCTGTCTCGATGTTGCTTCCTCTCTCTCTCTCTCTGTTTTTCTTGCGTGTGTGTCAGAGAGAGAGGGAAAAAGAGAGAGAAGGAAAGAGGGGGTGTCAAAGGAAAAGAAGAAAACAAGGATAGGACGAAGGAGGAATGGTGTTTGTGTCTATGTATATCGGAATGCCTGCACATTCATTTATGATTACATGTTGCTCTACAACCTCAGCAGTCTGCAATAATTAGTCATCTAACAAAGGAGATTTGGCCAGGAAAGAAAAATAATAGGTGGATAGTGTTTTCCTATTGTTTTCATATCCCCAAGAACTAATGGCGGAAAGTAATCAAGTACTGTGCTTGCATGTTATTTTGAGCTGCTTGTACTTTACTTGTGCACTACTACTGCATTTTAAAGGATTATCTAGTTACTTTGCAGATTGAGATTTGACTAAACTGCTAACAGTATATCAATCAGTTACAATTAGCACCACCTTGGTCAATTAATATTACGTCATAAGAAAATATGTACAACTCTTTTAATTATTTGTATTTGTTTGTATTATTTATATTTATAACACACATATATAACAACCAAATTAGTACTTTCACTTTCCATACTTTAAATAGACTGCTGATAATACATTAGTACAGAGTTTTTAATTGTAAATTAGCACTGTGGTCTTGATGCTTTTACCTAAAGGAATATCTTGACATTCTGGGAAATATGTTTATTTGCTTTCTGTCCAGGTGTTAGATAAAAAGATACTACTCTTGCGTATGTATGGTAAATATGTACCGTCAGCTTAGCATAAAGACTGGAAACAGGGAGAGGCAGCTAGCTTATTTCTGTCCAAAGGTAACAGCTGTCAGACTATGTCTTGGCTGGGGACAGTTTCCAGCGGAGACTCCAGGAAGTTATTGTTCCCATCTGAGTTGCAAGGAATGTCAGCCATGTAAAAAATGATTACATTTCTTATTTGGCTAATGGCAACTTACCTGGCCATACACCTCTCTTCCTTTTATCTTTCAGCTTTGTGGGAAGGAGTTCAACAGGATGCATAACCTAATGGGCCACATGCATCTCCACTCAGACAGCAAACCCTTTAAATGTCTTTACTGCCCGAGCAAGTTCACCCTGAAAGGAAACCTCACCAGACACATGAAGGTCAAACACGGTGTCATGGACAGAGGGCTGGATGAAAGATGTAAGGATGCACACATTGTAAAAGGTAAATGCATTTTTTTGCTGAAAAAGTTGCTTGATGTCGTTTCTTATTTCTCTGACTTCAGTGTTTCGTCAAAGAGGACGATTCTGCTTGTCCACTCCCATGGGCCTCCTTACCCGCTTCAGCCAAAAGGAGCCATTTGATCTTTCCCAGAAGCCCCCGGGCCTTCCCAGCCTCCGTCTCTCCCAGTCGGATGGCGAGAGCGTCCCTGGAAGCTCGTGTCAGGAGGAGGATGAGGAGAGTTTGTACAGAAGGAGCCAGTACAGCCCTGAGGTGGATCCACATGAGCCGGCAGGCGAAGACCAGTACATCCCTAAGCTGAAGGAGAGAGGGCAGGGGTCTCCAGCTGATCTAAGGTCAGGGGACAAGCAGAAACCCAGGTATCAGCATAGTTTAGATGAACAGACATATGAAAGGGAGTCAGGAGCAGAAGGGAGGGACCAGGTGCACCGCTTACAGTCAGAAGAAATGGCCTATGAGTCCGATTTAGAGGTGGGTGACCAGGTGTACCAGCGTGAAACAGGCCGTAGAAAGTCTTATGATTATTACTCTGATTCAGAACTGGATGATGATGATGATGAGCCAGAGCAAAGCAAACAGCAGACTGATGGCTTGTGTGATGAAGCAGAGAGGAACCAGAGCAGATCACATACAGGTGAAATAGTGCATCATTTGCACACAAGTGAATTATGGGAGTCCCGGGTTCACAGGAGGAAAAACAAGACAAAGAATGAGATGCAGGTTTTATGGAAGGCTGGTGTTCTTCTGACAGGAAAGTGGAAGTAAAATGTGTAGGTCTATAAAAGATGTGGTATAGAGGTGAGCACAAAAACATGTGGTGTTTATTACAAGCAAAAATAACAATGAAGTAACTGAAATACAAAGCTGTGAAGCATAAAGTACAGAACATATCATACACTGATAAACAGGCACTGAAACAAGGTTCATTTACATTTTATGAGTGAATGAATGTGATCGGGTTTGGCTTTTATGTGTAAAAAATAACAAAAAAACATTGTTACGAATTATTTTGCAACATTGACTCAAATACGTTATTCTGCCTTAACTATGACTCTTTTAAACGTGTAAATCTATGACATAATAATCAAGAATTTGTAATTGCTCAAACAAGTGTGCATGTTTTGAGGTTCCTTTGGGTGTTGTTTTGTTTGTGGGACAGTGTGTTGTTCACAGACATGCCAAAGCTTGAGTTTCTTAATTCACTGAGTGTCTTTATGAAATAAACTGTGATTCTAATGTTTAGATTATTTTTTTATGTATCTGCTTTTGTTAGTTAGTTTTTTTAGGGATGGCTGTGTTTTTATTGTATGGCAGTGTGATGGTGGGCATCTGAATGTGATTCTGCTAAATGAATACACAAATAAAAGCTGGGAACCCTTGCAATAAACCTGCCATTTGTGTTTTTAGGCACCACATAAACACCCCTATGACTGGTTTTAAGGAATACATATATATATATATATATATATGTATTCTAAACCGTATATATATAGATATATATATATATATATATTCACATCTCAATCCTCTCTGTCTGACACATAATTTACTAAACCAGAGATGATTACTGTGAGTTTCAAAAAGCTTGTCCTTCTCCTCCTGCTTCTCTTTCAAAGCAGAGGAAGAGGAAGAGAAAACACCTCTCCCTTTCTTTCTTTTAGGTTGTGATCAAACACCCCTGACGGACACAGTGGGTGTCCCAGACAAAGGCTTCATATGTCTACGACTCAAAACAAAGCATTGTTTCTGCTCATTGCAGAAGGCTAAACATATATATATATATATATATATATATATATATATATATATATATATATACGTTTACATCATACAGTGCATCATGCATTGGGATATCTCACATGTGTAAATTAATTTAGCGAAATGGTAATTTAAAGTATAATTTACTGTGTTTCAATCCACACATTACATTATATTGTATTTTAACTCTATACCCTGTCGTGCCAGTTCAGGTAAACACCGAGCCATTTCTTGTCAAGTGAAATGCAGAACAGCTGCTTCTCCATTTCTACCATCGACGACCACCCTGTCCTAAGGACGAAACTGCAAACAGTTTGAGGAAGTTCTCACATCCTCCTCTCCTTTCCTTTCCTCACCTACACATTTCAATCCCAACCACTGGCTCCAGAGAGGAACCGCAGAAGGTGGGTTTACTTTTGTAATCTCTGTCACCTATCCAATCAGCTTCTCTCAGCAGCATCATAATGTTCAATCTCTGAGGAACAACATATAACTGACCACACCTCAGAGACGTCATGAAAGATAGTGTTTCATAAGGTAATTCTATCCCTCCTCTGTGTTTCTGATGAACTGAAACTTGAGAGATCACGAGAATGCAAAGATCACCCTTACGCGCAGGCAACAGGTAGACACTGTAGTGATGGGAAAATGAATCCTGGGGTGAGAATCGGTTGATGAAGCAATTGATGTTACACATTTACTGTTACACATCCTAAGGTGGGCCTCAGACTTGCAGTTTATAAATGTAAACACTATATCTACCTTTCTACAGAAGCTAACGCTGATCTTCAGGCTGCAAGTATATGTGGTGGAAGAAGGACTTAAAATCTTGATCTGAGTCAAAGTTGCAATTCAAATAGAGTAGATGGATAGATAGATAAGAGAAATAGATAGATGGATAAAGAAATACCGTGGCATGATAAAGTTTACAGTTCAGTTAGCTTAATAGCTGGTTTGATTTGCATTGAGAGTTGATCTTATGGAAAGTTCCCCATGTCTCTCTATAGGTAACGTAAAGGGTGTGTAATGATGTGGGGGGGGCGGGGTATTTTAATTCCAAAGGCCAAGGGAACTTTATCAGGATGCATAGTATCCTGGATCCATGAAATAGCTGGCCTTTAAAAATAAAAAATGTGTCTGCCTTTATGGGAATTTAACATAGGGGGGTGCATGCTTGTGCCCCTGTATTTTAAGGAAGAACATTTGTTTCTTTACAACACATTATTCATTCACAAAGAATATTGGTGTCCTTAAAAGGTTGGATTTTCCTACATTTTTTGCATTAAGGCATATAGATCAAAAGATGTTTTTTTATTCCTCTTTTCAATCAACTTTAGCCTGGGTGTGTAAACTTTCTCAAGCCACTGTAGATAGATAGATGATAATTCATTATTCATTAATTAATGTGTTAGCATTTAGCTTTATCATTTCGTTGTGTTTTATTCTATCAGAGGTGATAGAAAAACTCTTGTTTTACTTTTTACTCCGTGCACATGATTTCTATGTTCTTTGGTTTTAACTTGTGTAAATAAAATCTACGATAACGTAAAACCCCACTAAAGTCACACTGAATAAACACACATTTTATAATGTGGCTATTGTTTCTCACTTACCTATCCTATGACACAGTCATAGTAAGTTTAATGGACACCACTGAAACATCTCACAGCCCTGCACTACCCTATTTCTTAAACTGGTGCAAAGAAGCCTTTTAGACTTAAATGTTACAAAGACTAAGGACATGTGCATTGATTTTAGACGTCGCCATCCAACTCCTGGAAAGACAATTATAGATGGAATAGAGGTTGAAATTGTTGAATCATACAAGTACTTGGGAATCATCATTGATAACAAGTTGACCTTTGAACTAAACACAGACGTGATGAGTAAGAAAAGTCAGCAGCGTCTCTTCTGTCTGAGAAAGCTAGCTAAGTTTCAAGTGGACAGATCCCTGATGACGTTGTTTTATAAATCTTTCACTGAGTCTATCTTTACCTTTTCATGTATTTGCTGGAATGCTTCTCTGAATTTAAAAATGAAAAACAAATTAGCAACGGTAATTAAAGTTAGCAGCAAAATCATTGGGATTCAGCAGATGACACCAACTGATCTGTACAACAGACGTGTGCTTAAAAAGGCAGAATCCATCATGTCCGATTGTTCTCACCCCCTAAATGTAGAATTTAATTTGCTGCCTTCCGGTTCCCGTTTCAGTCAGCCACTAGCCAAAACTAATAGGTACAAATTCTCCTTTGTCCCCTCTGCTATCTCTCTGCTTAACTCTGGAAAGACTAGGTAACGTCTGCACATAAGGCCCACTGGGGTTTAAGCTTTTAATGTTGTGGCATTTATTTTTGCCATTTGGTTTGATGCTGTATTTTAATTGATGTTGTCGTCTTTGTTGTCATGTACTGTGTGTCAATTTTTTGCTACTGCAGCAAAATGAATCGCCCCTTGGGGACAAACAAAGGTTTTTGAACTTGAACTTTTTGAACTTGAACTTGAACTATCCAGATGCTAATTTGCTTTATGATGTTATGGCTGTGATATAAAAAGGAAGCAGACATTAGCGAGTACCTGAGATACTGAACAAATAGGCTGACTGACTTCTTTGCACTGACACAAATTGATTGCACACTATTGGATCCAACAATAACAATACAAGGACACAGCAGTGCACCACCAAACCACAACAATAGAATAGAATAGAATAGAATAGAATAAATTAGTCAGAGTATATTCCTGAAAAGATAGCTGTATCCCCACTTGTGCGTGTAGAAATGTGTACTTCCTGTCAGTTCTGTCTAGTGCAGCTAAGCTTCCTGTTTTGCTGGTGAATGAGAAAACGAGATGGTGCTCGAATTCTTCCACGTTTTGTTGAACAAAACCGTCCCACCCTAGTCTCAACCTGCCACCTCCTTTGACCCCCAGCCAACAACGATTACTGTAATTATAGCTGAGCGCTGTCCTTCTGTAGTACAAATAAACAACAAAAAACTGGCAGAGCGGTGAGAGGACAACGGGTCAATTGCTCTGCTGTGCACAGACAAATATGTCCATAACCAACACTGGGACTTTTCATGGCTTTATGTGCAGTTTCACAACATATAATGAAGCTGCTGCACTTCCACCTCAGTTGATATACAGTATTGGCCTGCCTCCTCTTCATATTAACAGCGCCCTCTACTGTGACAACATCTGTATTGCTCAAGTGTTCTGCTCTTTTTTTTATATTAAAGGATTTTCACATTCATGAGATGTCTACTGTTATTTAATGTCAAGGCTTACTTTTATTCACCACAGCCAACCAATTTATGTGTGAGTTTTACTGATATCAATCAATCTGACAACAATTTTGTTCAAGCACATTGCTTAAGGAAGATTAAAAAAGATGTATGCATTTTTGTGAATGAATAATGTCTCATAAATAAATAAACGTGCATCCTTAAAATACTGGAGGCATACACACCCCTATGTTAAATTCCCATAGAAGCAGGCTGATTTTTATTATTAAAGGCCAGTTATTTCATAAAATCCATGAAATAAGTTGGCCTTTTGAATAAAAAAAAAAACATCGTATCACATACCCTTCACCATACCTATATATTAGCATGTTTTTTATTTCAGTTAGCCTAATAGATGGTATGATTTGCATTGAGAGACGATTTTATGAAAGTTCCCCATGCCAATATATCACCATATGATTTCTAATTAATGTGTAATTGTGCAGAATTTCACAAAAAGATAATAATAAAAACTAAAAACTAATGTATAGTACATATATCATCCATAGATTTAATGGAAAAGCTCCAAAACCTTCCAAAAAATGTAATTATTTTGTTAAATTACTACAGGTACCGTAAAGAAGAACAAAACGCAGAGAAGATCTACATTTCAGAGGATTTTGGTATATGTTTGGTTAAATTTGAACTTGCTCTAAGTTGTAGGTAATACGCTAATAAAATAAATGTAACTGTAAATTCGGCCTCTTTTGCGCCTTTACAACCTTATTCATCAGAAACATACTTTCAATTTGTAATTTGTGTCATTTGTAAGTTTGAGAGGAATTTCAAACACCCCCCATCCCCGCCTGAGTAATGGTATCGTCCAAAGATGGCCGCCTCCGTGTGGAATCGATGTGTGACTTCAGCTGTCAAAGTTAAATGTTTATCTCCGTCTTTTTCAGGTACACACATACTACATCCAACCACGATAAAACTAGAGCTTTATACGATTGCATTTCCTTGTTTATCGTCTATTTCTTTGTTCTTCAATATCATTTTTGGGATGTTTAGGCGCTAAATTGTCCCAGTTCGTTTTGTTAGCTTACCCAATGTAGCTACATTAACTCGGCTAAGTTACCTGCAAATCTGAGGTTTCAACACGCTTAAAGGAACATTAACCAGCATATAAACATGTAGTATTTGTATCTACATGACCTGGGTGACTGTTTGTCTTCGCAGCCCGAAGATGGTTGCTCTCAGCGGCTTACACAGATCCCAAAGTGTGGGAGGCGAGAGAGAAAGACCCTCAGAACCTGGGTAAGAGTTCAAACTGCTAATTCACATATTATTATATATATATATATATATATATATATATATATATATATATATATATATATATATATATATATATATATATAATGAGCAGGCCAGCCGGCTAGGACTTGGGCAGTAGCTCAGTCCATAAGGAGTTGGGTTGGGAACCGGAGGGTCGTTGGTTCAAATCCCTGTACAGACCAAAGTAAGGAGAGATACCACTTCACCTCCTGGGCACTTCTAGGTGCCCTTGAGCAAGGCACCGTACCCCCCCAAACGTTCAGGGCGCTGGCCTAGCCCTGGCAGCCGCCCCCCCCCCACTCTGACATCCATTTGAATAGGTCCTGAGCATGTGTATGTATTTCAGGCCTATGTGTAGTGATTAGAGTTATTATTATCCCAGTATCCTTTGCACAATGCTCCACATTTAAATAATTGTATTACTCTCTTCATTGCACTCATGCCTCTATATTGTTTCTGTTTAGAGTATGTATGTATGTATATATTGTGTATATATTATTGTCTTATTTTGTTTTGGTTGTTTTGTATGTGTAAGCACAGTGTGAGTAACAATGCTCCAAAGAAAAATTCCTCGTATGTGTCCTCCTACCTGGCAAATAAAGCTGATTCTGATTCTGATTACTAACAAACAGAGTGTAAATTGTCATTTTCCCACTGGGGATCAATAAACAGTATAAATTAACTTAAAAATTAATAATGTGGTCAGCACTGTTGATTATGAATGTGTCTCTCTATGTGCGTCTACACTTGGATTGCACAGGATACACCGGTTACGTCTTCCATATTGAGGCAAAAAAAGAGGACACATTTCTGCCAACAGGTTGTTATTTTTAGTCTTAAAGTTTGAATTGTAAAATACTGGCACAGTGTCCATTCAAAATGTGCCTGTTTGGAACAGATTGCCTGGCCTGTGGTATTGCTGCTTGAAGCTTTGTCCAGACCCATTGTACCCCAAAATTACTTGGACCCAAAGCATTTAATATACAACACCACTGTATAGCCTACTACTGACTTACAGTGTACCTCTACTTCAGAGGAAAACATTGTACTACTACATTTATCTGATAGAATGTTTCAGATTTAGAATTGGCTTACAAAGTTTCACAATCAAAAGGTATGTGACTTTTAAGCTCTCTCTGACACACGCAAAAACACACACACGTTACTTTATTTTTTTTCCAGGAAAGGTCCCATTGAGTTACAGTAACTCTTCTCCCAGGGAGTCCTGGCCAAGGCTGGCGGAAAAACAGTTTCAAAATACATAAAAGACAGGACAAAGGCTACATATTACACCACAAATCTCTATACATACTAGAACACAAACAAGACATTACACTTAACTTAAGCTGATACAGACATAAAACTTAAAGGGCACCTGGTTAAAAGCAATTACACTGGTTTTTAAAAGTTGCTAAGATGGGCACCATGAAAAGAAAGAAGTTAAATGAGCCAGAGTTCATTTTTAAATTCTATTTCATGCTGTATTTTAAGGTAATGTTCTAATATTGTGCAGCTAAATGTCTAGCAGTTCAGCTTGTTTAAGTGGTTTTAGATATGGAAGCTGCGTTGATGAGTTGATAAATTGATTAGTTTTTTACAACTTTTTTGATAATCGAATAATCAGTTTGAGTCTTTGAGACATATAAGACAATTGAGGATCCCGTCTGGGGCTTGGGGGGACACAGATCAACATTTTTCACCGTTTTCTAACATTTTATAGGCCGAATAATCAAGAAACTAATCGATAGATTACCTGACAATGAAATAATCGTTATTTGCAGATGTTATTTCATATGTCAAAACAATGAAGATATGCTTTTCTTGCATGAATAGTTGCATTAGCAAACAAATGTTACTGCGTGTGCACTTGATGAACATAGGGTGGCAGTGTAACACTTCTAGTGTGAACTCTACAACAGTGTAAATGTAATCATTCACATCCATACTTAAAAAGACACTGAATAGTTTGTATGTGACATGATGAACTGTATAACGTCGTTCTTGTTATTGTTTGTGTTTTTTAACTTACAGCTGTGCTGGCTACGACTATGGACAGGACATACGACAGGAATCTCCCAGTTAGCTCTCTGACTGTGTCACGGGTAAGCTCTTCATTTAAATCCCCTTTATTCGGTTGTAGTAAACCTGTCCCTGATAACTCAACAAATCCGTTGGCAAAAGGGACACAGTTTCCCACAAATACTTACATTTTCTGTTTCAGTTTGTTGACAACATTTCATCTCGAGAGGAAGTTGATCAAGCAGAGTACTACCTTTACAAGTAAGTGGGATGATTTTGACTCACTCTGCATCAGATTTCTGCCGCTTTCTTGGTTTTGTGTGGTACCAATGGTGTGTGTGCTTTTTTTTTTTAAATTGTCTGTTTGGTTTGTCTGTTTAGGTTTATGTTCAGTCACATGCTTTTCTTTGTTCGGGGCAATTCCAGACCTTTCCTGTTTACTACTTCCTCTGGAATCTGCACCCATTCTTGTGATTATAAGATTTAGTAAATGTCCCAATCGCACCCGTGTTCACGGCATGCATTCTTATAATCGACTGAGAATTAAATAACGGCCTTTCCACTTTGGTGAGCTTGTAAATTGTTATTATTATTGTTGTTATTGTTAATAGATTCAATTATCCTTAATGTGTTTGGACACTTTGGTTTTTGTTATTAGTGCTGAGTTTTTGGGATGAAGCTGTTACACTTGCACCCAAATTTCTTTTTCGCACGTCATCTTTTCTTCCTCTCATCTGCTCTATCATTTTATATATATATATATATGTATTTTTTCATCCCTCCAGGTTTCGTCACAGTCCAAACTGTTGGTACTTGAGAGACTGGACCATTCACAGCTGGATCAGGCAGTGTCTAAAATACGATGCCAGGGAGAAAGCCCTGCACACACTCAAAAACAAGGTACACATCACATTATAATCCCACCACTCAATTTCAAAACAAAATAACTGAACTCAGAAGACTTTCTGGTGGATGGAAAGGAAGCCCGTCTTTATAATCAAAAAAGGAAATCTGATCAGAGGCTCCTGATTGGGGCCGACAGCTGCAGTTATCTGGCAGTGTGAGCGATCACAGACCCAATCTTAACCACCCAGATGCATTTTCCAACCCATCTGAGCAGCAAAAATAACATGAAACATGTTTGACATTTTCAGCCCAGCATGTGGACTATTTTCCGACTAAGTTGCAGTATTTGGGAATCAATGAATTATTGTAAAAGCACAAACGTATACTAGCCAATGATGTGTTCACATGGAGGTAAAATGGTGTGCTCTGTCTGTTGTTGTTGTGATTGGTGTCATGTTACTGTGAAATAAGAAGTCTCGATGTCAGTGCTGCATTAGGATTCAGCTGTTGTGTTATTGTGTGATATATACGCCCTCTTTATTGAATCATACAGGGTTAACAGTCAATGTCTATGTACACATAAATAATGTAAAGAAATTGTGTGTCCAGGTCCAGTATGGAATATTCCCCGATGATTTCACCTTCAACCTTTTCATAGACTCTTACATTAAGGATGGCGACTTTAAAAGTAAGGCTTTTTTTAAATCATGTTTTCAATTAAACATTTAAAAAAAAATAAGGTTCAGATTAAAATGCGGTGCAGACACTTTCTTGTTAACGTGTATTACTTCCACCAGTGAGAACGGATTGCCACTCTGTCAAATCACTAAAATCAGATTTCAAACATTTATTTTCCTGTTTGTAAAAGACAGAGGTGAAGCGGAAGCCTGATTATATTTCTGTGCAATAACATTAGAAAGTAAACACATAGTATTTGGCAAATAGTGAAGGCACATAGTTAGTATTACATTGTTTTGTGTTGAAGTTGTCATGAATTGACTGTTTTAGTGCTTTCATACTGTGTAACTCCAGTATTCAATTCAATTTCAATTCAATTTCAATTCAACTTTATTTATAGTATCAATTCATAACAAGTTATCTCGAGACACTTTACAGATAGAGTAGGTCTAGACCACACTCTATAATTTACAAGGACCCAACAGTTCTAGTAGTTTCCTCCAGAGCAAGCAACAGTGCGACAGTAAGGTATTGCAACTCAAATCCAGTGTTATCGGCCGTTACAATGCCAAGGCGAATGTTGACATGACTTCATGCTTTTGTTGTCATCGTACAGGTGCGTACTCTGTGGTTGAGGAGGTGATGCTTCAGGAGGCCTTCGACCTTCCATCCACACAGATCCTGTCTCTGTACGCCCTGGGCAGTTTCCTAGCAACCAGACCACAACTCGCTGTGAGTGAAACAGCAGCGACTTCAACTTATTAGCATGTCAGTTGGGCAGCAGGACAAACAAATATGCTTCCGAATAAGATGCTTACCCTTGTTCCTCCCTGTGTTCAGGTGTCAGAGGAGCGGGCGCTGGGAGCATCACTGCTCATCTGTGGACTGAAGCAAGACAACACTGTTGGTCTGAGCGCTCAGCTACTTGGCAATGCTCTGCTAGGTGTGTTTCAAGTTTCTTCCCCGACAATGTTTAGTTTTAATTTGATGCATCCGTGTTCTTTCAATATGCCGTTTGTTTAATTTATTCTCCTTCCTCCTTCCCCATCCAGGCAAGGTGGAGATGTTAAAGGGCATACATGCCGTGTTCAAAGGGATGCCCCTCTTCTGGTCCCATGGCTACCTGGGCCGAGCGCTGGCTGTCATGGAGAGAGTGGCCGCTGCTTCGTGCGATGTCAAGCTCTCTAAAGACACAGTAAGGACAGACAAAATCAAATTCAGTTTGTGTAGTCATCTTACACAAACAAATCATCCGAAAGAAGAAGCTTTATTGCAGAAAAGACTTTGTTAATTATAAAGCTATTTATTTGGTTAATCTCTGGCACCATGTTGCTTTACAAAAAACACACACTAGTGAGGTAAACAGCTTTTAAATTTGGTGAAAAGAAAGCACTAGTATCAGATCACTTCTGGGTATCAACAACTACCCTGAGTTGAAGTAATCAGTATCTAAATATCGGGTACAGTCCCTTTAATTATCTAATATCACAGGGCTCAAAATTAGCACAATTTACCAGCCAAATACTAGTAACATATGCAAGTTGCTAGTAGATTTGCTTCATTCACCATCCAAAAAAATGAGTAGTCATTTGGCGAGCTGACAAAAAAGTGAATTTTGCACCTTGATATTGCATAACAACAGAAAACATGATTGCTTTGGAGTAGGTGAAAGGCATATTTCACTCTTTTTCGATGGAAATAGGCTAGCGGTTTCCTCCTGGTATCTAGTCTTTGTTATTGATCTTCTCCACATATTTATTTTCTGGATGAAACTTTCTTTCAAAATAGGATTTTGTGTTTCTCACACACACACACACACACACACACACACACACACACACACACACACACACACACACACACACACACACACACACACACACACACACACACACACAGTAGAGACTGTTGTTACTTTCCAGGTGGGCTGTGCGACACAGACAGTCTTCATCTGCTGAGGTAAAACACATGCTGTCATATTCCTATTATTTTTACATATTTGCACGAACACAGTCGGCTGTAGCGTCTCTAATCTGGCCTGGGCTGTCCAGTTCAATAGGCCAGCTCCGTCCACAATAATAATGAGATTTTGAAGAGCCTGGAGCACAGAGGATGTCTGTGAGAAGGAACTAAACGGTGTGTGTCAGACGGCGGCCCCGCAATAATGCAGACAGAGCAGATAACCCCGGAGGACAGAGAGGAAGTATAATACTAACTCAATATCTTAAATAAAGGTGCTGGAGACTGCCGCCCTGAGGTGACAGTTAATCTTACTTTGTCCTAACAACATTAAGAGGTTCAGCCTCTGTCATCATTACATGCCTGTTTTGATAAATATTTTTTGAGAAAAAACAGACTGCATCTTCTTTTATTTTAGTGATTCTTTTGAATCAGATTTCTTTTCAGGCAGTTGCCGGCTGTTTAAGAACTGCGATTTATGTAGAATTTGCAAACATAATGAATGGAAAATAATATGTTGCTGCATACTTAACAGGACTTTTCATTATTCTTCAGCTGGACTACATCAGTGGCTTGCTGCAGGAACTGTCTTCTGCCTCAGACAGCGACTCCTCTGGTGAGGAGTCAGCATCTGAGGAGGAAAAGAAAGAAGACGTCGTAGATGAAGAGGATTTGGCCGAGCAGGCTAAACTACCTCAGTATGTCAGCAGATTCAAGGTGGGTGTGTATTGTGTACGGCAGGTGGGCTTTGCAACAGATTTCCCTGCCTGGTCGAGCCTGTAAAACAGTTTGTAAATGTTATGACTGGGGTTGGACCTCTGAGAGGGCAGCATACTATGGGGGTTTGGTTTTTGAATTGATTGTTAAACATTCCATTGTATAGTAACACAAAATCAACAGTCTTAGCTAAATTCCATGTGTTATGATAAAAAAAACAATGATCTTAAACATAGTCAAAGTGCTTTGTTATTACCTGTTTATGAGATGAGACTTTGTAGCTTAAAGCAGTGATTATTCCCATGAGTTGTGCAGCAGAAAGCTTGTTGAGATATCTCCATGATGATGATGATGATATTTATAATAATAATATTAATATTAACTGGGACTGCCGGCAGGGTGCAGCCATAGTGATATCTTGCTTTGCTCTCTTTTTAACCCTTGTGTTGTCTTCCCGTTAACCGTGAACTTGCCCTTCCGGGTTGAAATTGAAAACGAATTTTTTTTTTTGCTTTTCAAATGTTTTTGTCACGTTTTCTCATTAATTTGTCATTTTTTCCATGCTTTTGGCCTTTTTTAGTGGAGAATGCGTGGTCAACAAACCTCATTTACATCAAATTACACATATGTTTTTAGTTAAAAAGGCAGAAACTATGAATTATTTTGACTAACCGTTAAGATCAGAGGATGTTGAGTGGATCACAGATGGGTAGATGTCAAAGTTTAGTCCGGATACTGTTTTGAAACCATAAAAAAAAAAAAAAGAATTCAAATTCATGATTAAATAAAACACCCGAGAAAATACATATTTCTGATATAATACACTTTGAAACGTGTCAAGTTGACCCGAGGACAACACAAAGGTTAAATGCAGAGGTAAACGTTTTTTTCTTTCTTTTTTAAATGGCTAATGGCTAATTTGATAACTAAGAATTGGTTTTGTTGGTAGCTGTCTGATTTATGATTTAAAAAATAAATAAATTAAAAGGCCTGCATTTTGTATTTTTACTACACTACTAGCTCTGTATTAAAAGATTTTTTTTAGTTTTCCTGTTTCTTTTTCCATTTAGTAACTCTCACCAAGATGCATTGAGCATGTCCTTGAGGTCTAACAAATGTGTTAAATACATTTCCCTCTTCACAAAGCATTTTATCAGTGTTTACTAGCTTGCACTCATCTCTTTTCCTGACTTTGTTGGCACATCACTGTGTTTATTGATACCGCCACCTGTTGATCAGTGGAATAGTGTGAAAGGCAAAGACCTCTCCAGTCACCTCTCCGTTGGCTCTGCATATTTGATGCCGAATTGTATATTTTACAAATATAAGTTGTGCTTTTTGTGTTTCACGTTGGATGGTGATGGCATTTGGATGCGAGGTCACTCATCAGGATAGGGAAATGAACTTGCCAGTCCTTTGATGACTCTGTCTGAATCTGAAAAACTGTGTGGGGGATAGGTTGGATTGGATATGCGTTTCATTCAATCATGTGGGGTCTAACAGGAGTAGAGGGGTCGTTACACTGATTAGCAAGCACCTGCAATTTAAATTGATTAAACTAATTAAGGATAATTCTGGAAGAGCTATTATCGTTCTGGCTGAAACACAAGGGCAGGAACTAATTCTGGCTAACATACAGTATATGCATCTAATGTAGATCATCAATCATTTTTTAAAGATTTGGAAAAGAAATTACAAGCTGTAGGGAACCATAATAATGTTCTGGGGGGAGATTTAAATTTGATAATGGATCCAATTCTGACTACAGCAGGGTCCCCAGAGCCTCTCTCACATTACAGAGGATGAGTGTGATTTTAGGCTTGGTTGGTATTTAATTTTGAACCCAGCTGGGAGAGAATATACCTTCTTTTTTTTTTTGTCAGTGCACATGACATAATCTAGGATAGATATTGTTTATGTCCAAATCCCTCTCACCGTCTGACACTGCTAGCATGGCCAGTCAAGATATTCGACTGTAAACGCAGAAGAATGTATTGTATTGAAGAGAGTTCACTGGTTTGGAGGGTTTTACACAGTCTATTTGAATTTAAGTCACAAGGTCACCGTTTGGTCTATTTTTGCCTCTCCAGGAACTGAGCACCCAGTTGGAGTCTCAGGGTAAACTGGATCCTGCCTCCTTCCAGGCTTTAGTGACCACTCTGGCGCAGCAGAACCTGGCCACAGCAGAGAAACCCGACTTGGAGCAGTACAAGAGCCGAGTGCTGGCCTGGGAGGCCGAGAACAGACAGCTGATCCAGAGAGAGAAAGAGACGAGGGAGAAGGCCGAGCAAGAGAAACAGGAGAGGTTAGCTGCCAGGGCTGCAGCCCAGCAGGCGTAGAGACTCTGAAGAGGGACCTGAGTCAGTGATCACTGAACTGTATTTTGCGTATGCACATTGAAATTCTGTGTAAGAGTTTTATGCCTCTAAAATTGTGAAATATCAACATTGACCACATTACATCTGCTTGTGTAGTTTTGTTCGCTCGTATTGTGTACTTAAGTATTGCTCTGCAAATATAATGATTATAATGTTAGAAATTGTTTCTGTTGTTTTTCTGGGATGACATCATTATTGAGATGTATGCTAACATCAGTTTTTAAGCCTGATTGTTAAAGGGGAAGCTGGAAAAAGTTCACTACCTATCACATCCTCCAACTTCCTCCAAAGAAATGTTTTGCGGTGTTGGTGAATTCTTAAAAAAACTAAACACCACTAAATGTTGCGTTAAAATGCATTGTAACTCGCGTTACTGAGATTTTAACGAGTATAATATTACCAAATGTAATTAGTAATGCGTTATATTACTGCGTTACAGCAAAAAGAAATACATTATTGTAATTGCGTTACTTTTGTAATGCATTACTCCCAACACTGGTTATGGTTATAAAAGGGATGTGGCTAAAGCCTAGGGGGCGGGTCAAACCCTCACCAATGAAGAAGGAATATCCGCTGAGTTCAATGACTGTACCTTAAACGGTTCAAAAGCCATAAAAGGGGGCATGGCTTAAGTACATGGGCGTGGATAAAGGGGGCGGCTCAGTATTTCATGTAAATCCGATAATATTTGTCATATAAGGCTTGTGTCCTGTCGCCAGCGGGGGGGGGGGCGCAATGACCAAAAGTCAGTTTTGGCCTGTAGATGTCCTCAGGCCTGGACCCTTGTGAAACGTGAGACATTTCTGGCAGATCTGACATTGCATTCAAAATGGCAGACTTTGTGTTGGGTTTAGGGAATGGCTCCAATGAGCTTTTCTGTACTTCTTGACATGCTACACATGTGTACCAAGTTTCGTTGGTTAAACAAACTGCAGGGCTCCATTTAAACTTTGTAGGGGGTGCTAGCGAGCCATTTTTGTGTGCCTATTAACCCTCATGTTGTCCTCGGGTCAAATTGACCCCTTTTCCTATATCAATGTTCTTTTTAAGTCCCCAAAATAACATGATTGATTCCTCGCAACGGTCTTTGGCAAGTACAAATCTCTACTTTCATTAATTTTGGGGCGTCTTATTCAATTTTATAGCATTTGAAAAACAAATTGAAGTGGTTTTTGAAATAGTATTGAGTAAAAGTTGACATATTCCAGTCTGTGATTATCATCAACATCCATTCCTTTAATTTTAGTCTAAATAATTCCTAATTTCTGCTTTTCTAACTCAAACATAGGATATAATTAGTATTAGTAGTATATAAATTAGTAGTATATAATAATAGTCCTATAAATGAGGTTCATTGACCATAAAGTAACTGTAAAACTAAAGTGTATAAGTTAGTTTCACATAGTGTAACATTGAAAAAAGCGTCCAAAGTGTTGAAAAAACGGATAAAAACGTAAGAAAAAGTGTTGATTTTGACGGGAAGATAACACAAGGGTTAAATAAAATAGTAATAAAATAGGTCAATTCTGACCAGACTTGATGCAACTGCCAATTTTTGTGACAAATGACACATTTTATTTGACAGAAGAAAGGAAAAAGGAGGAAGAATTCCTTCCGTTTCAATAGGGCCCTTTAGGGCCCTAAAAATCATAATTTGTTGCAAATAACAATTTATGTATATAAAGTTGTGTAAAGCAACTGTATTTTTCTTGCACAAGTAAAAGCAAAACAGCAATGCAATGTGAAAGTGTTAATTATGTATTTATGAGCAAATATCAGCACCATGTAAATCATCCAATACATGAGAGGACTCTACAGCATATAACCACCTGTGTGTGTGTGTGTGTGTGTGTGTGTGTGTGTGTGTGTGTGTGTGTGTGTGTGTGTGTGTGTGTGTGTGTGTGTGTGTGTGTGTGTGTGTGTGTGAGAGAGAGAGAGGAGAGAGTTTTCTGACATGGGATTGAAAGGGGTATTGCACAGAAGAATTGCTGATAGCCAATCTAGAGAAAACCAAATTCCAAAGAAATGCATTCATGGCCAGAAATAGTTTTTGTTCACAAAGGAAAGCCTAAATCACGCACCGTGGATCCAGATAACTGGGAGAATAAACACAAAGTGCACTTCTGTGTTTGTTAGAAGGTGAAACGATCAACCTGAGTGCAGGCATCAGCTAATACACAAACAGCATTCATTGGTAAAACAAAATCCACACGTAAACTGGAAAATAGAAAGGGAGTTGTTGAGTCTCCCCAGAAAGATAAGATAATAGATCTTTGGAGAAGAAAATGCTGTTGTGGTTGTGCACATAATACATTCATTGCACATTATGTTGCAACTATTCAGTATTCAGAACATGGTCTTGGGAATCAGCCTGGTATGCAGTCTGGGATGAATGAGCGGCACAAAATGCTGAAACAAGAAGTCTCCTTACTGACTGCTTTCCTGAGAGCAGCTCAGAAAAAATGTCATTACTCATGTTTAGTCCCTTTTGAATATCCTATACATATACATATACATATGGAGATGTTCCTTCTATTTCCTCCTGACATTGAGTCTGTAGGTTCTTTACTTGATCTTGGAATCAGCAGCTATTAATTAATTAAACTAGCTTAATTGAGCTTACTCTCTGAAGGCCGGTTGTCTTTTTTCAACTGTTTGTACTGTTTAAGTGGAAATTTACATATCAAAAGATTTAAAACGTATGACCTGTTTAGATCAAAGACTAAAGAAGGTGGGATGGAAGATCGCATCTAATCTGTTTGTATGTAATTGAGTCCTTTTTAAATTGCATTTCACGAAAAACACCTACCTAAGACACAAAACACTAATAAATGGCTGAACATGACCAAATAACGTCAGCTTACTCATTATAAACTGTATGAAAAGCATATATTAGATATTATCTAGTATATGTAGCAATAATGCTAGCTATGAAAAATATTTCTCTTTGCATATGAAGTTATTTCTCCATTCACAAAGGGTTATCATTTAAGTTTAATATCTTGTTTTGGTGTTTTGTGTGATGCATATCTCCCGCTGATAAAGCTGTGAGTGCGTAAAATCTATAGACAATGATTTACCTCGACTCTGCAGTAAAAATGAGTCATTCATCCTTTTATTTATTTTTTTGGGGGGCATTTTTAGGCTTTTATTCACATTGGACATATTCAGAAATGAAAGAGGTGGAATGACACGCAGCAAAGAGACGCAGTGCAGAGTCAAACCAGCATCAAGGACTAAAGCTCTACATATGGGCGCCTGCTCCACCAGGTGAACTACGCAGGCACCCCACTCATCTTTCTTTGTCGGCTTTTCGTCCTCAAACTCAAATTGAAACCCACTGGCTTGAAAAGTAACACAAGTGTTTCCATTTCTAGCTTGAAGGTTTTTTGGTGTTTGAGCAAGTGTCCAACAGGTGTGCTAACACAGCATGATGAAGTCAATCTAGTGAGACACGGTTAGGGGGGAAAAAGTCAGTCCGCATCATCTGATGCCCAGAGCCTTTTAAGTGTTTTAAAAGACCTGTGTGTGTTTTCGTGGAGAGGGAGGGTAGGTTTGTAGGGGAACTGTTTTCTGGGTGGTTTGACAAGAGAAAAGGGAATGCATTAGACATCAAGAGTTGAGTTGAGTCGAGCTTGGATACAGAACACCTGCTTCTGAAAAAAATGTTTTCATCTTTGTGGAATAAAGACACTTCAGCTGGTATTCCTTTTATTATTATTACATGTCATTTAACTGACACTGTTATCCAAAGCAACTTACAGTTGCTATACAGTGGGGCTCAAAAATGTTGGCACCCCAGGTAAAAATGTGTATTAATGTGCATAAAGAAGCCAAGAAAAGATGGAAAAATCTCCAAAAGGCATCAAATGACAGATTAGACATTCGTGTAATATGTCACAAAAAGTTAGATTTTATTTCCGTCATTTACACTTTCAAAATAACAGAAAACAAAAAAAATGGTGTCTGCAAAAGTTTGGGCACCCTGCTGAGTTAATACCTTGTACCCCCCCCTTTGGAAAGCTGAGACCTGACAGCGTCATGGATTGTTCTCAATCATCGTCTGGAAAGACCAGGTGATGTCAATCTCAAGGTTTTAAATGCCCAGACTCATCTGGCCTCGCCCCAACGATCAGCAACTGAAAATAGCTGACCCTCACAAAGCAGTAGAAAACCTTAAAAGAGCAGTGTGTGACAGACAGCCCAGAAATATAAAAGAAATGGAAGACTTTTGGAAGGAAGAATGGCCGAAGATAGCTCAAACAAGAACTGAAAGACTCTTGGCTGGCTACAAGAAGCGTTTTCAAGCTGTGATACTTGCCAAAGGGGGGTTATTAACTCTGCAGGGTGCCCAAACTTTTGGAGACGCCTTTTTTTTAGTTTTCTGTTATTTTGAAAGATGGAAAAAAAAATCTAACTTTTTTGACATATTACACGAACGTCTGATCTGTCATTTGAGGCCTTTTGGAGATTTTTTCTTGGCTTCTTCATGCACATTATTACAAATTTTTACCTGGGGTGCCCAAACTTTCTAGCCCCACTGTATATCAGAGGTCACACACCTCTGGAGCAACTAGGGGTTTAGAGTCTTGCTCAAGGACACATTGGTTGATGTAACGCAGTAGGAATCGAACCCTGATCTCCCACACCAAAGACATGTGTCATGTCCACTGCACCATCGTGGTAAAAGAAGCTTTAATTGAGCTAGCACATCCTCATCTAATCTTTTTAGGTATGGTACGTACACAGTCTGAACAATATGTTCTACTAAATGCCTGATTTGCACATTTTAATCCACTTCAGTCGCAGTTTTCAATTTTCCCATGGCTGCCTTTCCTCCCAGATTTTAACTTAGGTCAACAGGTTTCTGTTCCAATTTTTGATTCGTAAGTGGGATTTCTATCAGAGACCGCTGTGTCTGTCCTGTTCTGTAGCTAAAGCAGATTACAGGATGAGATGATGCTGCTTGTGTTGCTCGGGGCTCCAGAGAAACGCGTTCATTAGTCTTTCATCATTCATCAAGGTCAGCTGCTTCATATTTAACATTTTAAAGAGATTGAAAACAAATAATGTCTAATTTCTCTGTCTGATTGGTTTGAGGATATGCATGGCTTTTATCTGCCCCGACATTAGTGTATTGCCCACAAATTAAACAGTAGGCAGACGTCCTGTGGTAATTAGAAATTAGATTTATTTGCTGTCTGATTCATTTGTCCATTATTTTGTCCTTATCAGTTAATAGATAACCTTTTCAAGCTATTAAAGCATCTGCAAAGTTTTTCAATTGAAAACAAGTTTTTAAATTCAATTCATTTGCTACAAAATACCAAACTTAATCCTTAAAATAGTTTTGTTCACCTTATTTCTGAATTAATAAGAGACTTTGGCATCCTTTACTTGCAGTGTAAAAAACATTTAAAAATCCCTTCTCAGTCAGTGATAACTGAAAATTGAAATTGGAACCATTAACCATTAAACTGGTACTTTCCAACAGAACACTTTACAGTTACTTTACTATAATCAGTGTCATCCCTGTTGACTACTCTAGGATTCCCAACATCTTTAAAGAGCCCGTTTAATGAAAAACAAAAATCAATTTTTTCCAGGATTTGGGGTGTTATTTTGTGTCTCTGGTGTTTCCACATGCATACAAACTTGGAAAACATCCATGGTGTTTTGAGTGAGATACGGTTTTAGAATGCCCTCTGCCTTCAGTCTCCGGGTGAGCTGTTCAACATCTGCACGGCTTTTTACATCACTAGTCGAGAAAAAATGATCATACAAGGAACTTCAGTTACCGTATAGCATGTTATTTCTGATGTTTTTTACATGATGTAAATGTAGCGGTTGCTGTGTAAGAAATGTAAGAAAACCACAGTTGAGTCTGTAAGTGGATCTTTGGCCGTTTTTCCAGCACAAAATACACTTCTTCCAAAGACATGGTGCAAATACTGTCGATGCCCCCGTTTCACCTATTTGCCTGAAGAATGCTCTGATATCGATCCACATTACAGATGGCTCCTGTACCAGTGACCCTGCTATTAGGATATTTGATGATGCCAGTGTGACAGTATCTCCCTCAACCTCTGACCACTCAATGCCACAATATTTGATCTACAAAGCTTTGTGAAAGATTATTGACCCAACGCTGATGATGTGGATAGAACATGACGGAAGCAGCACCGTAGCTCCGGTCATGACACCGACACTGCCATGATAAAAATGTTATCCTAAAAATCAATCCTGTAAGAAAATACACCCACCCAAAACAAATAGTCCTTATTCCCCCAAACATTAAATGATGGGAGCATGGGGATAGCTGATGAGATATTGCCAGCATGAATTTAACTGTAAAACCAGATAGAACATAAGACTAATTGCATCTAGAAAACAATGCATCACATGCAATTGTTTAGATATGTCATCAAAGAGAAATGATCTTGTGAGCTAGGCTTATTAGTTGTATAATATGCAGTTAAGCAGCCAACGAGATTTATGATTGATCAGTTTAATCGGCTTTGCATATTTTCCTCCCCAACACATGAAAGTGGTTGGTCATTAATCTTCTCATGTAACTGTAAGCAAGAACGTGGATAAGCTGATTTCTTAAAAGGTTGAACTATTCCTTTAAGTCCACATAGGAAGTGCAACTAATCCATTAAACAAAGTCCAAAGTTAAAATAATAAAATGCTTAAAATCAATAGTTACCCCAACAGTAAATTATTAGTTAGCTACTTGATGTTGTATTACCAACATATTAGCAATAGACAGCTAATAGAATGGCTAGCTTGATGAGTAGTAAGGTGACTGCAGAAAAAAATTAAATTAACAAGTCAACAATCACAATTAACACCTATAAAAGGGGGCGACCCGGAATTTTTACAACAGGGTTTTTGGGGGAGTAGATAAAAGAGTAAATTTGCTGGTACAGTTGACAAAATGGCCAAAAGGTATTTCAAAACTTGCCCGGGGATTGGTGTTGGGAAAAGAGTTTCCAAAATGGTTGTCGTAAACAAGGTAGGAGGTTCCCCTTTCATTTAATGAGTGCCCCTAGGGTTGACAAACAGCATCCACTGTGTCCAAAACTGATTCCCAAACTCAGTAGTTAGAACTAAAAAAGCCATTAATTTAAAAAGCAATGTCGGTTTTGTCATGGGTTTGTTTTGGCAAGTGGCTGGTTTTTGCACCATTTTGCCAATTTTTCTCATCAGCAAGTAAATCCCGTGTGCTTTTCCCTGGGGGTCATGGCATAACGGGTTGGATGTAAAGATTAGCGAAATGTCCCCAATTTTGGCTTTTTTTTTTGTCCCTTTTTATGTTACCCCAATAAGTCTGCAACCAAGGTCATTTTACAGCGTTTGTAAGTTACAGTTTTTTAAGAACGAAAGCGGGGATAACACGTTTTAAAAAAACCCCCATAAGTTGCTGTTTACGTTTTACGAGGAAACCCCCTTAGGATAAACCCTTGTGCTGGAAAATAGTAAAATGATGTGGTTTAATGTTAAAGAAAAATGATAAAAATGCTTTATGAACTTTTGTTTTTGAGGCTTTTCGTCCCAAAAAATAGGGTAAAACGTCTTGGGTTTTATGACTGCCATAATTGTGTGACAGCATGTTTCATTATGTACAGAGGAGGGGGGTAATTTTGATCTTTTAACAGCAGTAAATGAAAACTTATTCTTAAAAAAATTTGGATAGATGATTACTTGAGATTAGAATCAACAGCCAAACAAAAGACAGGGTTAATCGATGTCTACTGTGAAACTCAAAAACAGAAAAGTGTTTTCTTTTTTTTGTTGGGTTCATTTAAAATCTGTGCCGTTCAAAATTTTTATTTAATTCTCTGCACTGCAGCTTTGGTTTTTGAGTGAGATTGGGATACGGATGTTATTAAAAAATTACCAAAACTCCAGAATAAAACACGTCCCAATTCTTTTTAAAAATTTTAATTTAAACACAAAAATGCAGGTTTTTTTTCAAGCCAAAAAAATCCGTCCCAAAATAGGCTCATTCTTAAATATTAATATTCTGGCCCCTTTTTAGGGTTATAACTGTATTTGGGGGTTCCCCCCCCCAAAAAAAGGTTTACTGGTTTTATTTTAAAAAACCCCCCATTTTTTGGGTACTGCACCCTTGGGTGCAAAATCCGGGGTTTTACCCTGTGGGTTTTTGGTCTTTTTTTTAGCAACAGTGTGAACAAACCACTTTTTACCATCTTTTTTTGGGAAAGGGCGAATTTCGCAGTAGTTAGGTAACAATTTTCCCTCGTTTGCTGGGGTTTTTTCAAATTCGGCAATTTCAAGGCAGATTAGTTGGAGGGGCTTCTTTTATTTTTGGAATACCTGTAGGAAAAAGGGACATGGGAAATAGTTATTTTTGAGGGTTATGGTTTAACAGTGTGGTTTACATTGAAGTATTTATCGGTCATGGTGGGTAGAAATGTTTTTCCATTTTGAATGAGTAGCAGGTACGTAGAAGTACAGGTTTGGGCCCCCCTTGTGTCGTAGGGAAAACCGTGCACATTTTTTTTCATAATATGGGCCCTTTAAAGATGGGAATCTAATAGCCCCGAGATAACTCCCTGGTTTTAGTAACCCCAGTTGTAAACTGTTATACTGGGAAAATAGCTACAGGTAAAAGTTTTAAAATTTTCAATGGGCTCCGTATAAAAGGGTTTTTAAAAAAAAGTAAAAACATTATTTGTTTACTAAACCCCACGTTTTTAAAAAGCTTAAAAAAACCCCCGATAAAAGTTTTTAAGTTTTTTCCCCAAATTTTTTAAAAGGGTAGTTCAAACATTTTTTGAAAATATGTCCCTTCCCTGTATTAGCCAATATTTAAAAACCCCTCCTTTTTATTGTGTAGCTGGAGCCAGAGCTTAGCCTAGCATAAAAACCAGACCAGCTACTTCCTGTAGTCAATGCCAGGCCGTTGCCTGGCAACAGCTCCCTGCCAAGACTTTGGTTTCTGTACAGATGAAAGAAACAAGATACAACATGTTTGAGACGTGAACTTTAGAGGTGCTGATAGGTGTGTTTAGATCCTTTTGAGACAGGAGTGTTGTCTTCTCCCTAGTTTATGTCTTTATGCTAAGCTAAGTTAGCAAAATACATCTTTACTGCACAGACTTGTGGAATTAATATTCTCAGCTGACTCTGCAAGAAGGTGAATGTGTATCTCTCAAAACAAACTATTCTTTTCAGCCAATATGTTTGAGAAAGAGCTCAGAAAAATGATATATACTATATATACTGTATATATAAATATACAGTATATATATGCCATATGTTATAATTGTATGGAGAGACTAGCATGAAGCTAGACAGCTAATCAATCAGTGAATATCATGCTTGTATTAGTGTCAAGGTTTAAATCATCAGCATGCAAGTTAATTTACAAATATGTAAATTGTGCTTATCCAGTCAGTTTTGTCAGTTATGAAATGTGTGGGTGTTTACAGTAAGCGGCGCGTCCCACTCCCAGCACACATTGTGCGGAATAGACCAGGAATGAAGACTGTTTTTTTTTTCTTTGACCCATCCCACAAGTTACCGACTGTGTTGGAACATGTTCACAGAGATCATGTTTTACTCTGCAGGTAGCTGTGGAGTCACTCAACAAAAAAGGCCCGTGGCAAACTGTGATCTCAGGCGATAAATCATAGGCTTGAACTCAAGCATTAAACCAAAAGATAGACACATTGACACAGGGAAAATCATCCAGAACTACACCTTAATACTGTAGCAAGAACAGTGTGCCCCATACACATAATTCTAGTTTCCCTCCCTTGGTGCAATTGTCCCTCTTGTTCTAGCTATAAATTTAAATTCCTAAGAGCTATTACATGAGAAAAATGAAGGAGTGTTTTCCACCAATTGGCACTGCTTGGTGGATATAAGAGTCTATAGAACCAACAAAGACACAATGTAGTAATTGTTTGGCACAGGAATTAAAGCCTGGAAGAAATGTTGTGTTTTGGAAGTTTTTTCTTTGCTTTCCTCAAAATACAAAGTCTAACAAAAAAACAAATGCACAAACAGAAAGTCCCACTCGGCTGTGTGATTGTCTTTCCACGGAGCATAACTTTATTTACAGGAAAATCGATTCTTTCGGCAGTATTGGTGGTCGTTGCTCCGAGTCTGCAATGTGGCCAGGTTATCTGACATCAACAAACAAATCCAGGAAAAGGCACATTCACAGGAAGACTTATCTTTCAAATCTACTCACAGAACATTCTGCGAGGCTTGAAACCAGAGACACATGTACAGAAAAACCCAACAGGAGTGTGGAATCCTATTTTACACGTACACACAGCGTGTCAAACGCTCACAAAAGCATTAAATAACAGCTAGGTTTCAAAGGGTTGACATGTCAAGGCCAATGTCTACGTATCAATGGCATGCCTAAGAAAATATTTTAATCAAGGCTACGACGCACATAATCAAAACAGGGTTTCCCCCTTTTCAATTCTTAAATAAATCCCAGAAATTGGCAACAAAGAAAATAACAAGTGTGTTTTCCAAGAGCACAGGGTCAGTCTAGTGGGATGACGTCAGGCTCAGGGTCTCAGTTCCTCAGAGTTCAACATGTTCTGTGAAAGCAGTCACAATATTAACCAATGCAGATCTGTACTAATTGTGTTGAAAATCCCATTTTGACAAACCCTTGCTGCTTTTTCACACGTATGATGGTGTTCTGAAGAATCCATCTAAATGGGGCTTGTCTATTTAAGAGAAAGGTAATACGTTTTCACTAAGACTTCCTTTCTAGTCCACCTGTTGTTTCTTAAATGAACCTCACAGCTCACACAAATGGGAGATCTCGGCTTCTTTCTTTTCCTGCTTTGGAAGAAATCACGTCCAAATAGACTGAACGGAGGAATGTCTGATTCTAGGAGTTTTTTTATAAAGAAACCAAGCAACACAGAGTGAATAATTGCATGTTTTGTTTCGCAGTTTAAGTCATGAGACCTACCGTCCAATCAGAAACTCTGGCGTCATCGCTGATTTTGATGATGGGCACAAATTAGGTTATGCTGCAGTCATTTGCATGTGTTTTACTAAATGTGTTAGTTAGATGAATGCATTTTAAAGGCTTAATAAAAATTTTCTTATCTCAAAATGATCATAGAAATATGGTTTTTAATCTAAGACACATTAAGACTAAGCAGGATAGCTTTATTATATATCTGCATGACATTTAGTGAACCAGGAATATATTAGATTAGATTAGATTTTTATCCATAAGTATGAGTTTACTTATTGCAAATCAATCCTATTATGAGATTATTATTGAGACTTTTTATTATACATTTTTATATCATATATCTACTGTCATATCATGCCTTACATGATCTTATTTATGTTTAATGTTTACCTTGCATCTGCAAAGGTCAGTCTTAATATTACTTTATTTTAAGATTATTTTAGGTTTTTCTTAATATGACTTTATTTTAAGTTTAGGTTATTCTACATTTTTTTTCATTAATGACCATTAATTGCTCTGGGTTGTAGGCCTCATCTATGATTACAATGTTAAAAACAATATCAATTTGTTCTTGTGGTAACATTGAAATCACAAATTTACATTTTGTAAGAATTTCAAGGGTTTTTTTCATGCATTTTTTTACTTCTGTTAAACAGTGTTTCACAAAAAAGTATTGTGTCATAGGTATGTCCAAGGCCTTAAATGCACCACTGTACAGCTGCTGAGGGCTGTGAAGTGAAACTGAGGGGAGGGACTGAACCCTGCAGGAAGTTTGAAGGCAGAACCTTATTTCAATGAAGTCGTTGGTGCCTGTTGCCTGTCTTTATCTCTCTGTCCGTGCAAGTGTAATGTGCTTCTGTCTGAGTCTGTGTAGCAGAGGATGTGTTTGTCGTCGCTAACCACAGAAGCCACATGATGCTCTTCAAGGGAGATAACTTCTTGATAAGTTAGTATTAAGATAAGGTGCAAACTGTTTGTTTTTCGGAATTGACAATGTCAACTACAAATAATCCTCCTGCTCTGGACTGGAAATACTGGCGTTAGGGAAAAGTTGTTTCACTCGTGTTGAACTGCATTTGAAGGACATAATGAATCAAATTAATGAGTCCATGACGGGGAAGACCATGGTCCCGACCATTCCGTCTATTATGTTCATTTTCGGGGTGGTTGGGAATGTCATCGCCATCGTGGTTCTTTGTAAATCTCGCAAAGAGCAGAAAGAAACCACGTTTTACACGCTGGTGTGTGGACTGGCCGTCACGGACCTCCTGGGCACACTGCTGGCCAGTCCGGTCACCATCGCCACTTATGTGAAAGGCTCGTGGCCCGGAGAGGACCCACTGTGCCAGTACTTTGGATTCACCTTGCTTTTCTTCTCTCTGGCGGGGCTCAGTATCATCTGTGCCATGTCGGTGGAGAGATACGTCGCTATAAACCATGCTTACTTCTACAATGACTATGTGGACCAAAAATTGGCGGGTTTGACTCTTTTGGCTATCTACATCTCAAACGCGCTTTTCTGCGCTCTGCCGATTAGCGGATTTGGACAGGTGAAGAAGCAATACCCGCAAACTTGGTGTTTTTTAGAGTGGAGGAGTAACAAGACCAGCGATGCCGCTTACTCCTATATGTATGCAGGTTTCAGCTCTATTCTTATTTTCGCCACTGTTATCTGTAACGTGCTGGTGTGCGTGGCTTTGATTCGGATGCACCGGCGCTTCGTACGCAGGATGTCCTTGGGAACCGATCAGGGGCGCAACGTGGACCCGCAGAGGAGAGGACGCAGCTTTGGACGTCTGGCCGGTGCAGAGATTCAGATGGTCATTCTTCTTATAGGCACTTCGGCAGTGGTGCTTATCTGCTCCATCCCACTTGTTGTAAGTTATCTTTTTGAGCTATTTCTATCCTTTACGCACTGATATTTTACGCACAAATGTCGTTATCTTTGTAAATAAAAGGGAATTTGGTTAAGCATTTTTACCCAAATCCAAGTAAATGATCAGAAAGCAAAGTTAAAACATTTCAGTTGTTGTACTCAACAATTTTCTTCATGCCCCTTTTTAGCCACTAATATCTACTCTTTATTCCTTCTATCCATTACGCAGTTTTTACGCACGGCTGTTTTACGTGGAAATACTAATTTTTGTACACGAAAAGTTGATACAAACACATTATTAAAGAACACAAGTTCAAACATAATGCTATTTGGCTTTTAATTACCTTTCTTACCCTACTGTTTCTCTTTTGCTGCTCCATGCTTTTATTAGTGTGCTTCTCAATGTTCCTCATAGAAACACACCCACAGCTGGACTCTCACGCGTGTTTTGAAACATTTATCCATCTACTTAGTTTTCTTTCTTCCTTTGCAGGCTCAGGTGTTTTTGAACCAGCTGTATAAGACTCCCGTGGAGCTGAGGTTGGAGAAAAACCCTGATCTACGAGCAATACGCTTTGCCTCTTTCAACCCCATTCTTGACCCCTGGATCTACATCCTGCTCCGCAAGGCTGTTCTTCTCAAGCTCATTGAGAAAAGCAAGTGCTTATTTTGCAAGATAGGAGCACGGAGGCAACAGGGACAGGAAAACTTCCGCTGTATAGATGCTCATCCACTCTCCTCTGCCATCTCTAACCGGGACTCACACTTCCTGGTCTCTCAAAACTTGCAAGACTTCACCAGCAGCTCCCAAACCTACCTCTACCTGCCAGAGGGAAGTGAAATGTACAACGAAAGCTGCCATGAAGCAGATAGAGTCTCAGGTTCACGACCTTCATCGGTCAGAAACTCACAAGCGTCCTATTCCTCTGAGCAGGGCAGCGTCGAGACTCAGAGTAGAGATGGGACAAATGTATATAGGGAACTTTCAGCTCTGCCGTGTCCAAAAGACCCAGCACTTCATGTGTCGTTGAGCACTGAGACAGTGGTGGAAAAATGTATCTGACTTATCTCTGAGTTAGAGAGGTAGATTGTCTACTGAATGACTTCCTCCAAAAGTGAACTTTTAAACCTCAGAAGAATGAGGGGAAGGCACATGAAAATAATAAATGACTCTTCTTGTGAAGTCAGGCACATGAAGCTAGAAAGAGAAAAAGATACTCTGAAGTGCTTTGAGCTTTATCGTCCTGTTGCTCTCTGTTTCAGCACCCAGCTACCTCAAGTGATGACCATCTCTGACTGTGTGAGCAGATTTGGTTATTTTGCCCAAAACAGATGTTCTAACTGAGACAACACACTTTTTCATGACGCAAGTGACAGTGATGGAAATAGCTATCCTTCCTTATTTCAGTTACTTTATTCAATCATTGTGGAAATCTTTAGTGTGAAGTAGACGGGGCTCAGTTGTTTAGAATAAGTGAGTCATAAGCTTGTGGTCAATATGGTAAATGAAAGTAATCATTGTCATGTGTTCAACCAATATATGGATTGGATTTAACAGACGCTATTGTACAGTGTTTCTTGAAGGACGTGTTGTGTTAGTTCCATGACAGTGCAGTATTATTATGTGGAAAACACGACTAATTGTTCCTCAGCCCTGGATAAGCATACAATATGTCATCTCAAATTATAAAAACTTGCTTTTTCCATCATGCAATGAGGGTACAAAGAATCAAGGCACATAACATAAAACCGAAAGGGGACCAAGAATCAAATGTAGTAGCTGTAGTACTCCTGTAGCATAGTTATTAACACTAAACCATTTTTTTACGGCTTTTACAGAAAATGTGGTGTAAATCCAGTTGCTTAGGATGAAGATAATTCATCACACCTGTGAGCTTGAGAAAACATTGTGTTATAGATGATCAATGTTGTGTTATATATTGTTTGTAATAAAACATATTCTTCCCTAGGAGAAGGTTCTATTTGATAAATCACAACTCTAAAGGAATCATCCACCCTCAATAAGTATGTGTTTGATGAGTACCTATGCTCATAAATCGCTATCTTACAACATTACCATCCATAAAAAATACTTTACAAAATAGTTTTGTATTAGTACTAACAGTTATTTGCATTAGCAGTTGCTTCATTAGCTGATTGTTCTCACTCAGTGGATTCATTAGTTACTCAAAATGTCAGAAAATTGTCCGTTTTTGTGATCCTATTCTGTGACACATTTTTTCCAATGGAAGAATTATCGTTTTTAATAGTCTTAATTCAATTTAAGTCAACAGACACCGTCAGCTGCGGTCTTACCACTACATATAATAGACTAGACTGTTGAACCCCTATTTGTTCGAGCTTTTACACTTAAATGAGCTTTATGTCTTAGTTTCGGCAGCTTTAAAGCACACAGCCTGCCTCCTTTTCCCTGTTATTAAATCGGCTCCAGTTTGTATGCCACGGATCATGTTCTTGCCTTTCTTGTTTCTCTTGTTGCTGTGAATTTTACTTGTTGGTGAGTAAAAGTGCGAAACACGTCCCTCGAGATTGTATGGTATAATTATATTTGGTTAAAGGTAAAGTATGACATACAAGAGGCCTGTTAAACAAGGTATTTTAAAGTATGTTTTAATATCTTTAAATTATGCATTTTATTTTGTGTTCCGTTTATCTTGTAACGTCAAAATGTATATTGCAGCTGTAAATTCTTGCCCACACTATTGTTACACAGCAAACATGACCTTTGACCTGTCATCACATGTTGTCCATATAAAGCGGAAGTTAATAATTTGAGCACCAAGTTTCTCACACTCTTTTTTTTTTTTTTCCAGCCAAGGTTTAGTGATATCATCTCATGACCTCCATTAGCAAATGGCCTTGAGAATATCAGGCTTCTCCAAAGTTTATAGACAAATATACAAAGGTTTAACACTCTGGAATAAGGTTACGGAAAACATAGATTTTTCCAAGTCTACAAAAAGCCTCTGGATCTTGGTGATGTGTCAAATAGCTAATACCAGACACACATAGAAACAGAGTCTGAAGGGGAAAAAATCCGGGTCTCAGGAAGAAGACCTGGCCGAGAGAGCTTCTCTACTGAAACAATAAACCCAATCTTAGGCCCCAATTCATTGCAGTTAAGCCTGGACAAGCAATGCAGTGGCTTAGGCAAACATGTCATAGAGACGCATGTAAAAACAGAGTGTCAGAGAGTCCTGCAGAATTTGGGAACAAAATATATTAATTGAACTCAACTGAAACATGTGATTGTACAGTAGCAGGGCCACTGTTAGGCACGCAACAAGTCCTCCACTTGATCCACTTTGCTCTCACCAGAGTCTGACATTTTACTTAATAAAATGTGGAAATGGACAATCAATGAGGCTTTTCCACCTTTGTGAACTGGTCTACATTCACACAAGTCTTTTGTGCTATCAACATGAGGATTATTTTGTTGGATATGTGGCATGAAAATGTCACTTTATGACTTTTTTTTTAACATTAATATGCGTTCCCCTGCCTGTGGTCCCCCAGTGATTAAAAATGGTGAGCGCTGTAAACCAAGCCCTTGGTATTCTGCTCTGCTTTTCATCATCATTCATTGATAGCACGAAAATACTTGTGTGAATGTAGACCAGTTCACAAAGGTGGAAAAGCCTCATTGATTGTCCATTTCCACATTTCATTAAGTAAAATGTCAGACTCAGTTACGTTCTGTACACCCTGTCTCCTCATGTGCTAATTGACAACGGCAGAAAACACCTGCTGCTCCTCCACGTCGGCTGTCACCCTCAGTTGAAATTACACTAAACAATCCCAGTCTGGAAACAAGCCAGAACCAAAGCAGAACTGACAGGAGCTGATAAATGTCTAAAGGTGGTGTAAAGGTCATGCACTTCTTCCCTGAAGGGATGGAGAAGATAGGAAATGATCTGCAGTGTGTTTCCCTCAAATTAGTGCCAGCCAATATCCTTCTTTGTCCATGAGGCAATATGATCCTAGTGCTAATGTACTATCAGATTAATGAGGCCTTGTTTGGTGCGTTGTGTTATTTGTGTGAATGCTGATTCAGCAGCCGATTCTTTATTATTCACTTTTCTTAGGTCACTTCTGCATGGGTTGAGCAATGAAAAACATTAAAATATCAAGATTTTCAACTCTTAAAGCTGATGGGACATCGTAATGTTTTAAACATTAAGCTTTTTTTTACAATGAAAGTCAATGAGAGCAGGCTTCAAATCCTTTTTCACTTCAAAATACTACTCCTACTTCATACTTTCACCTACAGACACCCATCAAACTTTAAACCATTCACAAAAGCTTAAGTTACTAGGTTCTATCCAAGCAGTTTGGTATCTTTAACAGTTTTTGTCAAAATCAAGTTTAAGTTTAGTGTTCCTTTCAAGAAGTTTATAATGGGTGTGTATTGTGTGACTAAAGGCCGTTTTAGGCTTCTGGGTCGAATCAACGGCGTACCCCCGCAGACCCCTCTGCATCTTTGCTGGAACCTGTAGCCTGACGTGCACCTCTCGGCCGTGGCTTGACAGCGTTGCATTTCCCCCAGACTCGTTTCCTGGTTCTCCTTCTCCAGAAACATCACAAAATCAAGGAGAGGGTTAACCTTTACTGCTACATACAGTATGTCTCACCTTGGTCAGAAAGCACAGGGGAGACACTTTGTTCTAGAGTCAGTACACGCGCCAAAGCGGCCACTCTCTCACTTCTCCCTCTACCACACACTCCCCCCAAACACACACATGTCAGCTCGACGCACACACACCAGCGCACATGTGAAAACACCAGGCCACTTAGGTTACGGCGAAATCTCTCGCGTTGATAAAGTGGATGATGTCATCGCTAGAGCACAGAGCCTTAAAAAATCATCGTAGTCCCTTCTCTATAACTTGCTCTCACATCCACAATTTGTCCTTGTCATACAACACATACACATCAAAACATGGGCTTGTTTAGTTTCACCCAATGTTCTCATGTATGAAATAGGACTTGTACCTGTTCCTCGGTGAGCTTCCAAATGACAACAGATCCAAATGTTCCTCCATTTGCTGCCTATGACATCCTTGACATTTCCTCGCAATAGCACAGCAAACCACTTTTTTGAATTGCTGATGTGCCCACATTTTGAATGTTCCACATACGTTTTCATATCATTAGTTCTCAAAGGACTTCCTGCGCTGAAGATGAGGTCATTTCACTCATACCACCTAAAGTTTAGGCTGTCTAAGCCTTTCTTTCATTATTCGTGAACACCTACAACTTTAAATGTAAATGTGCTGTATTTATATAGCGCTTTTCCAGTCTTAACAACTGCTCAAAGCGCTTTTACATCTACAGGAAACCTTCACCATTCACACACATTCATACACTGTGGCCGGGGCTGCCGTACAAGGTGCCACCTGCTCATCAGATAAACATTCACACACATTCACACCCCGCTGCGCAGCACCGGGGGCAACTCGGGGTTCAGTGTCTTGCCCAAGGACACTTCGACAATGACTGCAGGGGCGGGGATCAAACCACCAACCCTCCGATTGGCAGGCAACCGCTCTACCACTGAGCCACAGCCGCAACTTTAATGCAAAGTGGCTTTCATTCAACTTTTAAAGATATATTAATTAAAACAGTTATCACTTTACCACATTTCTTACAACTTCACTTTCTTCTTACACATTTTAACCAGCAATCCAGTTTAGCTTTAGCATTAGCTTTTCAATAAAACTTTAATTGTTCCAAATATTTTTTTTAAATCAAAATCTGAATCAGAATATGCCAGGTATGAGGACACAAGGAATTTTGCTTTGGATTATTGCTCACAATATGCTTACTCATACAAAACTAACAATAAATGCACAAACAGAAACAAGACAGGTTGATACAATAGTAGAATGAAGAATGCAAAGTATGCAGGAGTAAATTATAATTATGATAGTTATTATTTTAATTATGGAGCATAGTGCAAAGTATGCTGTAATAAATAAGTATTATGTTATTATACAGGTATCATGTTACAATATGAAGAGTATGAACAGCTCTGAAATAGAGAATGATGAATGAATAATAAGTGGAACCAGTAAACAGGTGCTGTCAGAGACAGTGTTGCTGGGTTATTGCTCAGGAATTGAACCTGACACTGTGAGTCAGAGGTCAGCTGTTCATCAGAGAGATGGCTTGTAGAAATAAACTGTTCCTGAGTCTGTTAGTTTTGGCGTGCAGTGCTCTGTAGCGCCCCCCAGAGGGGAGAAGCTGGAACAGGTTGTGTCCAGGGTGAGATGGGTCTGCAGTGATGGTTCCTGACTCTGGAAGTGTAGAAATCGTGAACGGAGGGCAGCTTGGCACCGATGATCTTTTCTGCAGTCCTAACTATCAGTAGTCTGCTCCTGTCCTTTGTGGTGGCAGACCCAAACGGTGCCATGAGGGCACAAGCCATGTTGGTTCCCTAAGCATAATTCCTTTATGATTTAATTTAATTTATACTGTTTATTGATCCCCAGTGGGGAAATCACAATTCACACTGTGTTTGTTAGTGATCAATACACACAGGCATGAAATACACACACATGCTCAGGACCTGATCATGCACAAATGGAGAGATTTCAGAGTGGGCTGCCAGTGCTGGAACAGCATGCTGAGCAGTTGGGGGGGTTGGGTGCCTTGCTCATGGGCACCTAGCAGTGCCCAGGAGATGAAGTGGCATCTCACCAGCTACCGATCCGTACTTGAACTGGCGACCCTCCGGTTCTCCGGTTCTGGCAGGTGTCTCTGTGAGTAGGTCTGGATTTCAGTTGTCCAATCTGCATGCACAAAAGACATTGCACGCATTACACGCAGGCCGCTGACACACCCATGGGTGACCCACGTGCACATAAGACGTTACACGCAGCACAATGGCGTACAGAACTAAACATGGAGGCCACTGTGTACTGTTGTTCAACATACTTTTGTGTAAATAAACCAGGAATGCCGGTGATTTATATGCATATTTGGAAGACAATACCACTGCTGTGTAACAAAAAATGGGTTTCTCTGTGTGAAAAATACTAATTATTCATGCTTTTAATGTAACTGTTTTTTTAGTTATAATTTCATAATAATGACGAGATGAGACAGCACCGTCATGGAATGAAGATTGTGGCGATGTCAACATGCACAATAATTAATAAAAAGATGAGAACTTGTTGGTTTAACTATATTGTTTATTGTTAATTTTTTCAATTTAATTTTAATTAACCTTTGTTTAATCAGGTGAGACCAATTGTAAAACCTGTTCTGCAAGGGCAGCCTGTTCAAGACATACAGCAATATAAAAAATCAGAGAAAAAAAAACCTTGGCTTTATTATGACTTCTGTTTGAGTCACATTATGTCATCTTATAATAACATTATCTGATCTATTTGACTCTTATGTTCTCTTAGTGCAGCATGGCCATGTGTTTAGTCCAGTTGGGGACAGCGATGCGGACAGCTCCAGATTAGGAATTAGTCACACTGCTGACTGTTAAATCCCACACAAAAATACAGTATGTACTGTAGTGGGCTCATTTCAAAGGTTTTTAAGCAGAATCATGTACACCAGCAAGTTCCCATGAAATCAGCTGCTAATTAGTAACTTTGATCTCCTCTGTTATATAATACCCAAGCAACTATAGGAAAAACCTAACCACACGAGATGACCTGTCAAACAACATCCAATCAGACACAGATATATGGATTTTTAAATAAACTTATTGTTGCCTACATGTTTAAACCTATTTCTAATGGAGAGTTTCCCTTTAAAAAGTGAAATAAGTTTGAGTTCTGTGTAGAAGTAGATAAAAGATTTCCCTATCTGGTTAAAAGCATTTGCCTGGAAGTGTATTGTTTCTCCAGAAAAGAGAGTCCAATTGATATGTGTGTGTCATTAAATGTGTGTGGGTTGTGTCTATCAAAGTGTACAGTCCACAGTAGGTCAAATAATCTCAGGGGGGGTAGAGTTCACTGAATCAGCAAACTCATATCAGTCACATACGGTAACTCTCAAAAATGTTGAAATGTAATATTAAAATATGAATGACTATTCATGAGTCAGCAGCTGACACTGGCTGTGCACCTTCCACATTCTGGGTTTAAATTCATGACTCGTGTCTTTGTTGGTTTTTCCAGTTGTGTTGTTCTTTGGCCGAGACTTGGATGGATCCTGAAGTGCCAGTGCAATCCAACCGCTGATCTGGCAGCCACTTTCTTCTTTTTGATAAAGCCTTGAAGCTGAAGGAGCTGATGGGACTACATTTCACTAGAATTGCACCTTGTTTGATTTCATGTGACAAATTAAAATTGATGGATTGGCTGGCTGAAATTCAACCAGTGATCTCAGCTGTGTTTTGTCGTGTGTTTTTTGTTTTTTTAAGACAAAAAGCAGCAAGAATACTTTCCTAATGTTTGACAAAAATCCAACGACCAGCCCATCTGAAGCTCACTTATGAACACATTATTTCCTTTATGTTGTATGACTGTGTAGACTTAGTGTGGGCTTCATGTTGCGGTGTTACAGGGGTTGTGTGCCATACTTTGTTTTGGCTTGGCGAAGTAATTCTTGTAAGTTTCAGGAAACTACGTAAAGTTTAAAATACATAAAGTGTAACCCTCCATTTCAGTGAGCTTTAGGTGCCGGTGGGTGTTTTTGGTTACCTTTGGAGAGACCCACTAGCTGACCCTGTTTCCAGACTTTATGCTACGCCAACTGGCTTTTCATCGAACTCACGGCAAGAAAGCAATAGGTGCTGTAGTGTGTGTGTGTGTGTATGTGTGTGTGTGTGTGTGTGGTATATGTGTAGAGCAGTTTAAAACTTGTTTGTGTCAGGTTTGAGCACTAAATGTGATAGTTTAACCACACAGTTTGAGGTCAACAGAGTGCCACGTGCTCACGCTTACTGGAAGCCAGCAGCGTTTCCCAGCCGGCTGCCAACTCTGCTCCTCAGCAAATCTTGAAGCACTCAGTGTTTCTTTTCTTTTTTTTCTTTTTATTTAAACTTTTTTACAGCTGCCTAAAGTAAGTATGTTTGTCCTTCATTTCTCAAATAATCATTGTCCCCTGCGATCATCTATTACATGCTGAGTAGAATTCACCCTCATCATTTCTCTGCACTTATAATCAGTTTTTTCAGAACAAGTTCATTTGACCACAGAGCTTATCCAGATACAGTAGTTTGACCTGCATGGGAATCGGGTTACTACGCTTCACTTTGAGGTTTTCTGACAAATGGCGCTCTTAAACAATGTTGATGGTGTTAATGGTGCTTTTATTCTGATTTGTTTTTGCATTTCAGCACCTCATAACTCAAACCCAGTTGTTCTATCTTCAAGCATTTGTAGTGACTAATGTATGAAACCAATTAATTAATCACATGCTGTATAAGCATGAAAGGAAATATGGCAATGAATCATAGGGTCTTTAAGGTTAAGGTTTATTATTTTAGGTTTATTCAGAACAGATCAGATGTTTTTAGCCAGTGTCTGTGTCATTTTTATATGGTGGCTGAAACATGTTGTTTTTACCAAACGAGTTTTACCTAAAAAACTGTCACAAATGTATTACAAGGGGTACTTAATGCTGTGTGTATGGCATTCAAATCTGCAAAAGTACTGTATATTATTGACAATCGATAACAGTGACAAATACATTAAAAAGTGTGTTAATAATAATTGGATAAAACTGGGTCTAAAACCCCACTGAACCAAACCCGTTGGTATGGATTCTTCGCAGGAAATTCCGGCGGATGCATGCATTTTCGGTTTTCTCTCCCACAACTATTTTGCAGCGGCTCTGGCGGAGTTTAGCACCGCCCATGACGATTCTGATTGGTTTAAAGAAATGCCATCAAACCAGAGCACGTTGTTCTCCCATCCCCAAATGTAGACTAGCCAGAACCTTGTTCAGCGCTCAAGTCAGTTTTGACTTTGAGTGTTTTAGTTAGGATAGTGTGATTCAATTTAGTCATTAGTCCCTGCAAGAGTAATCTTTGCATGTATAATACTAATATTTTTCTATGGGCTGTTTGAAAACTGTGCCGTTGTGCCGATGACACGCATGTAAACCTCTGGTAAAAAGTAGAGTATACTAGTAAACATGATTTAGTGGAGAGGTCATTAAGGCCACCAAGATAAAAACAGGCCCTAAATCAGCAAATTTATGTTAACCTGAAATGTTTTATGAAGTCATTGACTTCAAAAGGGCAAGACATTAGTGGGAACAGTGCGTTTTTTTTTGGCATTTTATGAGCGAATTATTAGAATACTGTAATGAGTTTTAAAGAACACAGCTCAGGTTTCTTCAACTTGTGATTATTGAAGTGAGTTCCTTTCCCCTCACCAAAAGCATTGAGACGCACTACTCATTTCCAAGCAGTACCAGGGCCACTAATTGTCGGTGGCATGGATCAACATGAATGTAAGTACTTTACCAGTGCTTTACTGGGAACAGAAAACAAGTGTGCTTCCTTGCACAGGCTATATCAGATGTCGCCTCTTAGCGTACTTTCAGCATGCAAATAAAGTACTAAAAATGTCACGACATGAAGGAGTGCAGTGATTGATCTGTTCCTGTTGTCTCTTTTGATTCCACCACCCATACAGTGCATGTTTGTGTCCAAAATAAACTGCACCTTTTTTTGTCATTAGTCCAATTGTTCACCCTTTGGAACACACTGGCACCAGCTCCGCACAATGTTCTTGAACAAGCTGCAACAGATTTTGCAAGCTAAACAGACTGACTCACATGCCCTGGGCTTGGCGGTGTCATCGGAAAAGATACTAATTAGGCCTATCTCCCACAAATCATTTATTATGCATGTGCTCTGTCAGATCAAAGTGCTTCTCCTTATCTGTTTATGTTTTGCTATTGAACTACTTCAGCAGCACTTTGGGAAAATAATTGTGTTTATTTCACTTGCTTCATAACCAAAACTGTCCTTCCCAACAATTTAAGCCAGTGCAGTGGGGTGTTAGAAGCTACTTTCGGTTGAGATAGATAGTTAGATAGTTGTTTGATGGGAATAAGGATAAGGATAGCCAAGATCTAACATAATCTTTGAATCTGTTGTCTGGCTTATAAATAAAAAATCATCTGACAGAGTGAAAGAAAAAGTTGGCGTTATAGTTTTGATCTGTTCTGACTCTACTTGGATTACAGTGGTACTGCATCTTGCTTTGAGAACTCATCCCCTGGAAAGTTCTCTAACGTAACTGGGGTTGAGCATTGATGTTGACAAGTTAGTCTTTTCATTTTTGCTGGTCAAACCATGAACTTTGCATGTGCTGAGCGGGAAAATCAAACTGCGGTGTGATATTCAAATGTTTTAGATTCAGGACTTTTTTAGCAACAATTTGTACGGCTAATTTCCATGAGGAGTAGTCGCTATAGTGGCAATAATTGGCAATTGTGGGAACTAAAATAGGAATTAACAACAACTTGATCCCAACATTATTACAGTTACAGTACTGGATTGGAGGCTGCAATTACTCCCTAACTGATAAACGGGTCTTTATGGGCTTTCACCCGACTCAATTTTCCAATGCTGAAAAACATCCGCGGCCTATTTTTTGATCTGTTGAGAAAAATACAAAACCTTTCACTCAAGGCCTTGCACGAACACACAAGTGTGTTCAATTCCTTTTGGCTGACTAGACCTCTTGTCATGCCAAGCCATTCATAGAATACACTTTTTATGCATCCATGTTAGAAGGAACAAGATTGGCTGGATGCTCAAAAACAAATTGTTACTGTGTAGAAACCAAAAGTAGAAATTGGTGTCTTGATCATGAGATCCTGTGCAAAGAAACTGAGATGTGATGCCTTTGGAGGTTGTATCTGCTTTAATGCTGCAGTTTTTTTTTTAGTGATGGTCAAAATTGTCCACGTCGGACAAAGGACAACTTCTGCAGAAGACCTATGTTTGAAAATTGTTCCATTTAGGAGCAGAACTCGGGACTGTGTGTGTGTGTGTGTGTGTGTGTGTGACTCTATTCTTGCCAACATATAATTTGGGTTCTCATTTCTCACTATATCACCTGTTGGCTACCGTACTATTACTATCATCACTAGCTGTGACATTCTGTGTCGCCTAACAACCACACAGACATTTTACTGTGAGAAGGGACAAACCACCTTGTCAAATAAAACAGTGTTTAGGTTATAAAACGATCTGATCCCCTTGTCATAACATCATTTGACCACAATCTTGAACTCTGGGGCTCTTGGCTGAGACAACATGACAGTGACTGTGTTCCTCACGTATCCTGGAGTGACAGTCTGTTTCCTCTTCATTTCCTTTTGTGCATTCTGCGTGAACCACAGGACCCTCCGGTGTGTTTGTTTTGAGAGACATCGCAGAGTGTCTTCTGTGTCGCGGATGCCGCAGCTATGTTATCACAAAGTTCCTTCTGGACGGGATAGAAAATAAACATTTGTAGCTTTGGGAAACCAATTAGGCTTATAATCTAAAGGCTGTGAAATGATCTGAAGTCAGCATCACGTAGAAGAGACATTTCAGACTCCTGTTGGGAGTTAACATTGCTACTTGATGTTTATATCTCTGAAATAAATGAAGGTCAGACAGATCATAGAGTTGATAATGAGTTCCTTCAAGAAACATATTTAGTGCCACTTATAACTATTTCTTAGGTCCCTTAGGTCCTCATAATGTGGACAGAATCAGGCAGACTATGACCATTGTGTTATAGATTTCCCAGTTGTAACTTATAGATGCTTCTTGTGCACCAAAGAGGGCAAATATAGTTTGAGTGGAATCAGTGGCCTTGAGTTTGCTCCAATGTACAATCTACAATGATAACGGGTTGAACGATGACATGAGCCTTGGGATTTTCAACCCTTTGAATCCATGATTAAAGACACTACAGATAAATGCAGCATCTGAAGTCCATTATTTGGCCCCTATGGACGTGTCCACCCATGACAGCCTATCTGCTCCTCTGTAGTCTGAAATGCTTCCTTTGCTCTCTGTGAATCTAAAAAAAGTTGAAACTGATATCAGGACAAACATCTTGATGGAGCTCCCCTTTTCCTCCATGCATCACTGATATGCATCTTTCAAACATGTCAATCTTCTTACCTAACAGAAAGGTTACAGACCAGGTCAGTGGGTCTCAGCTGTCCTTCTCTTTTTATAAGAATATCACATAAACACATTTGGGATTCATCACTTTTCTTAGTACAACTGTTTTTGTCACGGAGATCCATTTTAATCTACTTGTTGAAATCCAAATACCTCTGCAAAAACAGTTAAAGGATCGCTATACGTTGTAAACTTAACAGCATCAACTAAAGGGAATTAATTATTAATTATTCACTAAGTGAATAAATATAACACTAGCAGAGGAATTTGACACATTCACAATCACCCAAACCACACTTTTAACAACATTCTGCAAAAATACTTAAACATTTGAAATCAGTTAGTAATCAGACGTTACAACAGAAAACACTACATTTGGCCGCACTGGTGCAACTGTTAACAGTTAAATTGCTCCAAAACAGAGTACAGAGAGTCAATTGTGGATGAATTAGGTCTAATGCAGGGAGACACAGAGACAGAGAGAGACAGAGACACAGAAAGGCAGAGGGAGAGGAATGGTGAGGGGAAACAGAAGGAGGAAGATGAGGACAAAGAAGAGGAAGATACATCCAGGGATTCATTGTGGCTGAATACATACACCGTGTCTACTGTACAGCCAAAGGAAACGTTGCCAAAAGTGGAGACAAAAACCCATTACCAGACAGAAAATGAATATAAAATGAAGCCTTTGTTGTTTTATTCAGTAGACAGCAGTCACAATTTCGCTGCTACCATTTTGTTCATTATGTAAAAAGCTCTACATATCACAGAGTTTGTAAATATATTCAGTATCTTGTTAGTGTAGGTGTAGGCTCAAAGCCTATCTTTTAGACTGTGCATAAGTGTACATAGAAAATGAAGGAACCATTGAGTTTGGAATGTAGAGTTCATGCTTCATGTAAAAAGCTTTAAATAATGCATAGAACTTGTTAATACACATACAACAATAGTTTTCAGCTGTTTTTCTTGTCTCACATCACAAACTGAATGATGCAACCAGTGCTTATCCTCTGTTGGATTAATGTAATGGTGCAAACAATAATTAACTTTCAATCCAAGTGAAAATGAAGATGCCTCCCTCTGCTGGCTGCAATGGAGCGCACACAAAAACCTTGCTTTCCTTGTTTACCTTGCTACATGCAGTCCAGAAGCAGTCCAGATCACTGTGGTCTGACAAGTGGAATTATGATGTTGTCTCCCATTGTGCTGATTTAAACAGCAATTCCCCTTTGCATTATCTACTACAGTATCACATGCATATAACTGAAAATAAAATGAGTTGCCTTAGAGATTATAGCAAGTAAAGGTCTTCATACTAAATGTTAATATGCCACCTTGCAGAAAGCAAATGGCACAAATATTCATCTATAGACACTAACAATTCATAACCTTCCTCTCTGATGTATGAAGGGGAATAAGTGGAAGGTCTATTCAGTAACAGAGAAGCTATACTTGGAGAAAAAAAGGATGTATGGAATAATCTGGAGACACAAGTAATATTTTTGATAATTATAGTATGAGTGTGTAAAGTGTCACTAGTTTTAATACATTTCAAGTAAACCTTCAGCCACATTACAATCAAACCCTAAAGCTGCACCTTTTACAGACAGAAAATGCTGATGATACTGGTGTTGAGCTGAAGCTGGTTGAGCTCAAACCAGCTGATAAAGTCCCGGATAACCGACCTGGAATAGGTCGTTCCCCTCAGAAACACATCCAACAATGGCTGTGTAATCAAAGAACTTCTGGATGTGGCAGTGGGTGGTGTTGTGAGTGAAGTCGGAGGTGTGGAGGGTGAAAAGGGAGGGGGAGAGCACTGTACCCTAATGAGCACCTGTGCTGCAGTGCACCACGTCAGACACACAGTGATGGAGCCCCACATACTGTGGTCTGTTGGTGAGATAGTCAGTAGTCCATGCAGCCAGGTGTTGGTCCACTCTCCATCTTCACTCTGAGCAGCGAAGGCTGGATGGTGTTAAAAGCACTGGAGAAGTCAAAAAACAGGACTCTCACAGTGCTCCCACTGTCCTCCAGGTGTAGCAGCGATCTGTGCAGCAGATAGTAGATCACTGCGTTGTCCACCCCAATCCCAGGCTGGTAAGCAAACTGCAGGGGGTCCAGCCGTGTGCCCACCAGGGGTCCAAGGTGACGTAGCATGATCCTCTCCGTGGTCTTCATCAGGTGAGAAGTCAAGGCAACTGGTGGTTTGGCTCCTTGAGGCGCAGCGACTTTGGTACCGGAACCACACAGGAGGTCTTCAACAGGACTGGGACTTTCTCCATGCTAAGGCTCAGGTTGAACAAATACCTGATCACACCACCGAGCTGGTCAGCACAGTCCCTGAGGAGACTTGGGCTGATGTCGTCCGGGCCCGGGGCCTTCCTTGCCTTGATCTTCTTAAGTTGACTTCTCACCTGATCATCTGTTATGGAGAAGGGGGTGGAGGATGACGGAGTCTCAGGGAGGGGAAGAGGGGGGTGGTGAACTGATGAGCGGGGCGAGGGGGGAGGAGCGGGCTGGTGGGCTTATCGTTATTGAAGATCGTTGAAGGTGGCACACTGAGGAGGGGAGGGGAGGGGGAGAGGGGGAGTGGGCCAGGGGAGGTGTGAAAGAGGGGGTTGGGGGGTGTGAAGAGGGTGAGGAGGCAGAGTCAAATCTGTTAAAAAACAGATTCAGCTCAACTGCAAAGACCTTGTCTCCGCTGGCTTGGTATCTCCCCACACCTTTGCCGTGGCCGGAGATGTTTTGCAGCCCTCTCCAGACGTCCCTGGCGTTGTTCTGTTCCAGACTCTTTTCTAATTTCTTCCCGTAGATGACCTTCCCCCTCCTGATCCTGAGCAGGAGTTCCTTCTGGACTCTGCGCAGCTCCTCTCTGTCCCCTGATGCAAAGACCTCATTCAAACAAAATGATGAGGTATTATTATAGATCAAGATAACACTGGTAGGCTGTGCTTCTTGTGGAAAATTCACAAGCTACCCAGCAGCGAATAAAGTAGCCTAATTAAAATGAGTCCCACCTTTACTGGCTGCAACATTAAGGTAGGTGATGTACATTATTGCATTAACAATTAGCCTATGATGCATAAGCTACATATGTAATCTTGTCTTGAGGCAAGTTGTGCACTTTTTATGTAAAGTTTTAGATGGAAGCCTTTTACTTGTAACAGACTATTCTATACTTTAGTATTGTTACTTACTTATAAAAGCTCTGAATAGTATAAAGGAAAAAACAGATAAAGCAGCAGCTCATTTACATTGTGTCTAGCTAATACACATGGCCTAGAGGGGGCAGTGTTATTCACCAAACGTTATCAGTTACACAGTCGTAGCTACTCAAACTGTAAACGTCCACGTAAACGAAAAACGTAACTTTAAGTCGCTTACTGTTTGGGCATTTTTGTCCTGGTTTAGACTAGAGAAGGGAGCAGAGCCAAGCAGCTAACGCTAGCGACACGATACACTGTGTGAAAATGTTTTAAAGAATCAGTCCCAGCAGGCATTTATACATTCCCAAAAATGACCTTTTAGACTTGTCTCGTGCACGTGATAGTTCAGCCACAAATGGGCCTAGCTAATAACGTTACGTAGCTAACGTTATTAGCTAGTACACACTGTTTAAGCTAACAGTTAGCTAGCTTAACAATGCTAGGCTGCTATCTTAAAACAAAACTAGTTAGCTGGTAAAGAAACCCGCGCATCAAAAACCCAAATATTTTTCAGGTGGAGTCTCCCCAGAGCAATAAGGTGAGTCTGGTGGTTGGAAACATTACTTCACTAGAATGTCAATGTTGTGTTAGCTGGTCTTCTTTGCAATGGCCTAAGTCGCTCAATTCACCTTTTATCTTATACAAAAGAAGGATGCATTGGCAAACACAGATATCTCCATTTTGATTTATTTCCTTAAATCATGTTTTTTTATTGCACACTGGGAAAATACAATATATCCAACTGGGGTTGGGTTGTTTTGATAAGTTATCTCAATTTCTTTTTAAAATTTCATTAATTATGTTTTATATTTGTTTCTTTGCAAATTAACTCTCTCTTTCTTTCTCTCTCTCTCTCTCTCTCTCTCTCTCTCTCTCTCTCTCTCTCTCTCTCTCTCTTATATATATATATATATATATATATATATGTCTGTGTGTGTGTATGTGTGTGTAATAATTATTATATTATATATTTAAAAAAAAGTACAGTTTGGATGTCATCATCATGATCATCCACATGAATGTTAAATGTTTTTCTCTTTAATCTGTTCATCCCTCAATTATACCAATAAAGAAGCTGTAATAACATTCCACTTTAAAGGAGATAGCTGTAAGCAAATTAATTGTATAAAAGGTAGTTACTGCAATTCCTCTTCTTCCTCAGGTCAGATGACAACACGCAGATAATCATTTTTAATGAGGTCAGAGCATCCACTGCTGTGTTAGGTCAGGATAACCAGCAGAGAGGGCTTCCCCTGCCGCCTGCCAAACAGCAGTCTGTGAGCTCTACTCAGGCCTGTCCTGCCAGTTGGTCACTCGTGCGCAGTCTTGGGTCAGTTTAATCAAGTTTCACCGGAACACACGGGAATCGGTTACAGTTACTAGGTAGTAAATAAATTAAAGATGCCCACAAAAAAGAAAAAAACAAAACAGGGCACACAGGATGAAACCAAAGATGTGGGTGACGAGGACTCAGAGGATCAGGAACCAAAGCCCAAGAAGAAAAGGTTGAAGAAGAAGTTTAAAGACAGCGATGAAGAAGGATACAATTATGATACATCTGGGTCGGATTTGAGGACCACCAAGAAAAAAGGGAGAAATAAAGAAAAGGTCAAGAAGAAGAAGGAGAAAGCTAAAAGTGGGGATGAGTTGAGCAACGACTCAGAGAATACTGATAATGAGAATAACAACAATGACTCCAACATTAAAAGGAGTGGAGAAAAACTACCTGATGTGATCGATACCACTAAGAAAGGATCCAAGAAGTCCTCAGTCAAAAACAAGATGGGAGCCAAGGATAAAAAATCCAAAAAGAACTCGGAGAAAGAGGAAGAACATTCAGCTGGGGAGGAAGAGGAAGGGAAGAAGAAAAAGAAAGAAAAGAAGAAGAAAGGTTCAGTAAAGAGAGATAGTGATGAAGACACCAAGAAGACAAAAGGAAAGAAGAAGAAGATTGAAAATTACGTTGAAATCTATGAGAATGAGCTTCGCAACTATGAGCCAGAAAAAGTGGAGAACTACGAGGATGAGTACCATAAAAAGAAAGGTGATTGCAAAGTGTTTAATCTCAACCTGTAAAATATACAAAAGGTAGTCTGTGGAATTAAAATAGTCTCTATGGTGAGGATGTCATTAATTCAGTTCTGTTCAGGGAAAGACACCTGACACCCAGAGTAGAGGTCAATTGCAATTGCAATTATGGGATTATGCTTTGGTTTGATGTTTGCTGTAACATTACACTGAGGGAAGTATACCATGCATGTGTCGCCTGTATGTTATCTTCAACCTACAGCTATACGACACTTGTCCCTCACTTATCTTTACACAGGGTGTTTTTCACATCTAATGAGGGGCGTGATAGTTCTCTAAAGCTCCTTCTTGGCTCTCACTGTAATTTAAAAATCCAAATGTAAAGCCCTACTGAATCTTTAATTGAGCTCTACACACACACACACACACACACACATACACATTCTAGCAACAACACACAAAAATGCTCTGACGACATGCACTCTATACACTAACCCAAAATGAACCTTTAAAGTTTCCATATTGTAAAAAGTGAGGCTTCTATGGCTTTTTTATGACAAAGCAGGTCAAGGTCCTATATAAATACTGTGAAATTACCAAAACGCTCAATCCACAGAGAAATGCACACAGCCCGTATTTAGAAACATTGCCTTTACTGTAAATGAGCCGCCAGGACTATTGTATGGTATTTATGTTACAACTTTACTTTATATAGGTAGTAAGTCCTGCTATAGTGACATAACAGTCATTTCCCAGATGCTATTTAGCAGTGGTGGCTTAGAGGTTAAGGAAGCGAGCTTGGGACCACGAGCCGGTTTAATCCTCAGACCGGCAGGATAAAATATGGGTGGGGAAAGTGAAAGAGTCCCTCCCTCATTACCACCATTGAGGTGCCCTTGAGCAAGGACCTAACCGTTCCAGTGGAGCTGCTCAGTGGCCAGCAGATCAGAGTGGTTGTACTGGGAAGCTTCCAGGTATGAATGTGGAACTGTGTGAACGGGACAGGTCGTCGTTGCAAATGAGAAATTGCTGAATAAATAATAAATAAATAAAGTTAAAAAAAATCAGGGCACAGATGCAGAAGACCTGGAAACACTGACTAATCAGGCTGTTTCAGGAGGGGGCTTAAAGCTATAGTGCATAGTTTCTGTCTCCCACATGAGGAGAAAATGACAACAAACTGTCGGCGCATCCACATGATACAAGCCTTCCGCCATTGCGGACACTCCCACCCCCTCCTCCACGCAGTTGCTTGTAACAAAGGAGGACATGGAGGACTAAAAAAACATGCTGGACTTTTTAGACAAGGAAATTGTGTTTGCGAAAGTTGCTGAATGACACCATTTTCTAAACATAGCCACACTGAGAAATACAGAGAGTTTTGTGGAGCTTAAATACTTCATTAGCTTTGTATCAACTTATATGACAAAGGCTTGAATGTAAAGTACATTCATTAATATAAAAACGTTATGCACAATAATTTTAAGTTTTTTCGGGGTGGCAGTCAGTCCGCAGGGAGTTGGGTTGGGAACCAGAGGGTCGCGTTTCAAGATTCCGTGCGGACCAAAGGACTGATAGCTGGAGAGATGCCAGTTCTGTTCAACAACAGAGTGTAAATTGAAATTTCCCTATAGAGGGTCAATAAAGAGTATAAATTAAATTCTAATTAAATTTAAGGAGATAGGGGCTAAAACAGCGTTTCAGACCGAGGGTTAATAGGTATATTCAGACAGACTGTATGACAAAAATGCGTTGAATGTTGTAAGCAGTTTACTACTGTATCTTACCATACTACCCAACATTCCCCTTGTTTTGCACATTCTCCTGCTGTATTTATGCTTTGCATCTGCTTTCTAAAGCCCACCTCTATTTGTATTCTGTCGATTAACTCTACAGTGTATGAGGTGGTGACCGTCACTGGTGATGAGAGAGGAGCAGGAACTGATGCCAATGTGTTTATCATTCTGTTTGGGGAATATGGAATCACTCCCAAAGTCCACCTGGCTAGCAAGTAAGTCCTTTTCAAAGATAACTGGAATTTAAATGTAAGGTCATCTGTTTTCAAATGAAAAACTCAAATTTAATTGGAATTTCTCACACTGCTCTAGCCTCAGATCCCATTGTTGAGTTGAATGAGTCGATTATGGTGCATGAATTAATACTGTGTATTTTATTCTCCACTTTAACAGCACAGAAAAGAGGTATTTATATCTTTATGGAGTGATGGTGGTGGTTGTGAAAGGATGGCTGCTCATACAACGGACTGTGTGCTGTGATTTTGGTTTTCAATCAGTTTGCATGACTTGATTTGCTGCTTGAATTTTACAGGTTTTATGTTTCGTTATGCATGTGGAATATTTTATTTTTCTAGATTTACTTAAAACTTTCCTGTTTTCCTTGTTTGCCTTTATTTTGAAGTTGAGAGTTTGATGAGAGAAAAGATGCTGATATGCAGGGTGGTTCTCAAAATCTTACCATGTTGTGATTTCAGGAGCCGCACAGCATTCGAAAATGGCAAAACTGATGTGTTCAGAATTAGAACTCACAATGTTGGACCTTTGCAAAAGATACGGTATGTCAGACTTCAGACATTCCACCCCTGATCCAGACTGTTTTTCAGTACAGCACGGATCAGCTTTTAGTTCGACCTAGGCCAAAGTTCCTCTCCTGAGTTTGTTTGCAAGAAGACTTATTTATCTAAATTTTGTGTTGCTTCAGGATTGAGCATGACAACACCGGCCTGAGCGCCAGCTGGTTCTTGGAAAGAGTGGTGGTGACGGATTTGATCAGGCCTCACCTGAGATTCTACTTTGCTTGTAATAACTGGTTGAGTAAAGATGAGGGAGACTGCCTTTATATCAGAGACCTGCTGGGTAGTATGGACCCAATGGACTTTCCAAAATGTATGTATACACAGCTATTAGAATAAGTACTGTATATGTGATACACTTCATATTCAGAGTATTATGTAACATTTTGTTTTTAGAAAGTTAGTTATTTAAAGCATCCATATTTCCTCTATTGTTGCAACAAATCCTCATTATGTGACCGCGGTGGAAATTCTAATGTGATCATTCTATTCAACGCAACAAACAAAGTTTTAGACATGTAGTAAATATCATGAAATGGAACTAGTTATGTTTAGGCAACAAAAATAAGGCTTGGTTAGGGTTAGTAAAACAACAGGGATTGGTTTAAAATGAGTCACCTAAAACTACTTAAATGAAGATTTTCTGCATCATGGTCTACGGTCTGTAAAAGTTGGTTCATTACAAAAAGTGACGCGAGTCATGGGAACTAACCCTGGTTTGTTAAAGTTTCTTTTAAAATTGTTCTCTAAAGATTTTGGTCTTCATTTTCTAGATAATAAGTATGTAGTGAGTGTTTTCACTGCGGATGTAAAAGGCAGTGGAACAGACGCAGATGTCTTCATCAATATCTTTGGGGAGTTTGGAGACACGGGTAAATGAAAGCAGAAAATGTTACGTGTGCTTACATAATAATTACTTAAATGCAGTCAATTCTTTTAAAGTTGGGTTTAAATCAGGATTTGTCTGAAAGAATTTACAAATTGTTTTGTTGTTTAAGGTGAAAGGCGACTTAACAGTGACAAAAATAACTTTGAAAAAGGCACCGAGGACAAATTCACCATTGACGCACCAAACTTGGGTAAAGTGAGGAAGATCACCATTGGCCATAATAACAAAGGCTCTTCAGCAGGATGGTTTGTGGAGAAGGTAAGAAACAAGACTGTTTCTTTAGTAAGCTAGAAATTAAATGGATGAATTTAAAATGCCTGACTTTAATTAATCATCTATATTTAAGGCAGATACATATATAATAATGTGTGACTTTCATTTGTGTCATCATGTGTAACTTATGGGTTTTACAGAACCATATCTTGAAACAAAAGTCATGTGTACTGTACTGTACTGAACCCTCTGCTCAGTTCTGCCTCTGCAGAGGTACTTAAGACATGTGATCCTCTTATTTCCTCTCAGTTTTCTCATCTGAGTCTGATGTCCATGCTCTTTCAACACATAACGTGCACACACACATACGCACACACACCACACACACACACACACACACACACACACCACACACACAGGACACTGATGTCGTCATTCTACCCTCTGTGTAAAGGGAAACCATGACCCATTAAGGGATTGCCTTACAGCAAACAGACAGACGAGTCGGTAGATGTGTTGGTGACTGCAACCCTGAGTGACACCAAAGATCAGTTATGAATCATATTCTATTTGCACTGTACCTGTGCTGCTGTTAAAGTTCACATTGATTTGGGACAAAATATTATTTGAGCTTGCTTTTGCTATTTTCATTGAACACACAAAAAACATGTTTAAGCTTAGGTTATATACTATATGATATGTTAGTAAATTATTAAGTGAAACAATCTTTAATTAGTTTATACAGTTCATACAATTTTATACATTTAAATCAGATTTAAAGACAATACATCAATCAAATGATGTCAGTGTAAGTAAAATAATAAATATATTAAATATAATTATATAATACGTTTAGTATATTATGATTTCAATAAAGGGAACCTGTTGCTACATTACTTTCTTAGTGTTCAAACCTTTCTTTACAAAAGAACATAGTCTTGTCACTCGTTGGCTGGGATTACATTGTATTTTTCTTATTTTTCCTTTTCATACAGGTTATCGTGGATGATATGGGAAACAAAATAGTGTATGAATTTCCAATAAATCGGTGGTTTGCCTTCGATGAGGATGATGGGAAGATCCAGAGAGACATTTTGGTGGGGGGAAACCAGCCCACAGGTGAGAAATATTTCTTGTTTATGAGCCTGAAAAAACTACTTTACATGTACTTGTCCTCATGTCAGGGAATGCAACCATGGCAAGGACAGAATGAACTCAACACTTGGCTGTTTAAATTATTTGCTTCATTTTGGAACAATTATTCGCTTCCCTGGTCTGAAAAATATTGCATTATTTATTAATTAATTAGTTAATTAATATTGCAAGGATTGTTTGACAACATTTTCTACTGCCAAGGAACAGGCCATTTGCTGTTTTTGTTATTCAATCTAAAAAGAAAAATGTGATTTCTGTCCACTGTGGGATCATTTATTCTTGGGTCAGACTAATCAAGATGTTTAGATCCGGTTGATCCGGTTCCTGCTAAGCTCCTTGGGGAGTTTGGGTGCCGTGACCATAGTGACCCACTGGCAGATGATATCCTGACATGTAACTGTACCCACTAGGTCTTGTGTACAACGTCCAGATTGTGACAGGAAACATCCGAGGTTCTGGGACCAACTCCAAAGTCCACATTGTGATGCACGGCTCCAAAGGCATGAAGAACAGTGGCAAGGTGAGGAGAAGATAACGTAGACACAAAGCAGACAACTTGTAGTACCTTATTTTAAAAGCAATTGTTGCTGCATAAATTGTTATTTAAAAAAAAAATGATTACATTTTTATTTGTATGAAACGTATATGAAGATCGTTAACTTAATATTGTAATGTTTGTTCTAGTATTAATCCAGTAAATCACATGGTAGTCCCCACAATAGTTGCATTTTAGACCACTGAGTATGAATGGGATGAAATCTCATCTGGGTTGTACATCCTTCCTACAGTAGATGAATCACTGTTTCCTTTAAACTTTCTTCAATGTATTTGTATCTAGGTGTTTTTGGAGGGTGGAAAGTTTGAGCGTGGGCTGACAGACATCTTCAATGTTGAGATTGCTGCGCTCCTCAGTCCCCTCAGCAGAGTGACCATCGGACATGACAATGATGGAGTCAGTGCTGGGTGGTACTGCGAGAAGGTACATTGAACATGCACACACACACACACACACACACACACAAATGCTACAATCTGCCAATTTACTGAGAGTTAATTCAGCTGAATCAACGTTTTCCGCAGGTGGTGGTGTACTGTCCGTTCACAGGGATAGAGCAGACTTTCCCATGCAGCAAATGGCTGGATGAGAAGGAGGGAGATGGGCTGATAGAAAGGGAGCTCTATGAGATGGTCTCACTCAGGCAGAAGAGACAGAAGAGTAAGTTGAATGTCAGTATTTATGGCTAATTTTTTTTTACTTCTTTTACTTAACACTGAGCATACATATTTAAAACTCCATTCCAAACTCCAAACTATGTATCACACATTTGCATAATGCCTCAGCAGGCAGTCTGTAATCTACTTTGTAATTTTAATGAGTTGTTTTTTCTATTGCTTAGATATCCAATTTCTATTTTAAATAAAGGTAAATGATGTGTGCAGTTTGTATGTACTACTGGTATAGATCAAGTTTTCTTCTAGTTCGCAAACGTATACATATAGCAGAATTTATGCATTAGCTTAAATTATTTTCTCCACACAAATTTGGAAAGTGAGTATTACTTTACTGCGTTATGTCTAACTATAAATCGAGGGATGCCTGTGTGTGTGTGTGTGTGTGTGTGTGTGTGGGTCTGTGGGTCTGTGTATGTGTCTTTCAAATGATCTTGCATGCGCAAAAGATGTCACGCAGCACGCTGTTTTACAAGCCACTGTACAGCAGCGGGAGTGGGGCAGTGTTGCCAACCCTCTGACCTGGTTAGGCTAGATTTAGCGACTTTTTTTTTTCCTAATTCAGCAACTTTCTGTAGAAGAGAGACGCAAGTATTGTCAAGTGAACGCAAGGTCTTTCTCTCTTGCGGCCGCCACAGTCCCCTCTTTCTGTCACTTCTACCTAAGGAGCGGCAGTGAGCCTATGGGCCATGCAAGGCCCTGGTCCACTGCATGACATGTCTGTAGGCTTGCTGCTGCTCTTCACACAGAAGTGACAGAGAAATTTGAAAAAATGCACACAACAAAGTTGTGAAAAAAATAATACTGGGAGCCACGCAATCGGCATGTTACGAATAGACACGCGCTCCAGACGAGCACGGCATTACATTTGGTTTGGTTCTCCTCAGAGCACCCATGGTCCTTGTGGATCTGGACGTCAGACCTCCCCGGTGCAGGAACCGATGCAGATATGTCCTTCCAGGTGTACGGAGTGAAGGGAAAGAGCGATGAGATCAGACTGGACAACAAAACAGACAATTTTGAACAGGGACAGGTGGATAGGTTTATGGCAAGTATCTGTTATTTTAATACCACACACATTAATATCAGCAATCAGATAATGAGGCTTCTTAGGAAACTTTTCATGTGATTTTACAGGTTGAGCTGCCTGATTTTGGAAAACTGACCAAACTCCGTATCTGGCATGAGAGGAGAAATCCTTTTGCAGGATGGCATCTCAGTAAGGTGAGGAATTCTAATATCTATCATATCAGTTAAATTAGCTCAATTTGTTATTTATTCTGATGCATTCTGCCAGTATTAATATATAAAGTAACAGTTTTTTTATTCTATTTTAATTATATAATCTCTAAATATGCACAGTTGTACGTATGCTAGCTAACATAAACATATTTCATTCAAACAAAACAATTCCTTTTTATGTAATAAATAAAATAAATACATAGAAATAAAGAAGTATATTCCAAAGATTGTTCCGCTTTGAACAATTGATAATCCAGACAGCCTCTCACATATCAAAGTGCATTTTTACAAATAGGCAACATTGATGAAGACATTGACAAAGGAGAAGTATAAGTTTCCTTGTAATCGCTGGCTGGACACAAATGAAGATGATAACGAGGTTGTGAGGGAGCTACCTGCCACAGGAGACCTCATCGCTGAGCCGCTGCCCGGTATGTATAGTATTTCACCATAAGCAACAGAAATTGGCTTTGCCAAATATTAATAAGAAACTAAAATCAGATTTAATTATGTTATTTCGTTCTGCAGTGATCAAATACAGAGTGACAGTTTGCACAGGGACTACCGGAGGAAGTGGCACAGATGCAACTGTTTTTCTAAATCTGATTGGAGATCAGGGAGACACCGGAAATCGGGAGCTGGTGAACTGCAAAAACAACGTCAACAAGTTTGAGAAAGGAAATGTGGGTACATTCAATACGCAAGCTTAGTGAAATATCCGGAAGGAAAATGTAATTCTTTGTCTTCTCCTTTTTCATTTACTCCTCGGTTCCTGCTTCATCTGCTGATTAAAAAAATATGCAATGATATCTGTCAATTGGTCGTCAACACATGTTCCTCAGTTTGACACAAGAAGGTATAAAAGTGATGCTGACCGTTTTTTGTCTTTCCAGCTGGATGAGTTCATACTGGAGGCAGTAGCCATCGGGCAGATCCGCAGGGTGAGGATTGGACACAATGGCAAAGGTGGAGGCTGTGGCTGGTTCCTCGATAAATTGATTGTAAGAGAGGAGGGACAGGCTGAGGCCCAGGCTGTGGAGTTCCTCTGCAACAGGTGCATTAGTCTCAGTGTGAACACAGAAAAAAAATGTGCTGAACAGCTGGTAAAACCACGGGTGTGTGTATGTAATATATGAGAGTTTGTTCATTGAATGTGCTGTGCAGGTGGCTGGACCGCAACGAGGATGACGGACAGATTGTCAGAGAGTTAGTGCCAATCTCAGTTGGACAGCGTCTTTTCAGTAAGAAAGAGGAATCTCAAATTTGATTCTAACATTTGAATTTAACCTCCTCCTTTCCTCCCCTGACGCTTATGTTTGTGTCTCTGTGTGTCAGACATTAGCTATCACATCTCAGTGAAGACAGGTAACATCTCTGGGAGCAGTTCAGACTCTAACGTGTTTGTCAAGCTCTACGGAGAGAAAGGCGACACCAGTACAATGATGTTGGTGGTCTCTGCCAACAACCTGGGGAACTACTTTGAGACGGGTCGCGTTGACATCTTCACGGTGGAAACCTTAGACATAGGACAGGTGACAAAGTGGAAGCAGAAACATGATGATGATGTACTATGATGTTGATAGATAGATACAGGCACTTAAGAAATAATTTATCGGGGCGCCTGACTAGCTCACCTGGTGGAGACTGAGTCCATATACAGAGGTTTACTCCTTGACGCAGCGGCCACAAGTTTGACTCCGGCCTGTGGCCCTTTGCTGTATGTCATTCCCCCTTTCTCTCACCTTTCATGACTTCAGCTGTCCTAAATATAAAGGCCTACATTTCCCAAAAAATAATCTATAAAAAAAGGTGCATGTGATATATATCATCTTATTTACTTTTAGGCAATTATATTGCACAAGTTATATTACAAAAGATTATCACCGATAGTGGTCTAGATAAGATCTTAACTTTGTACTCTGCATTTCTGAATTTGTAACTGCCTTCCATATAGAATTCCCAGCATGAAAAGGGTGATAAATCTATGTGCAGACAGTGACTGAACAATAACAATCATCATCAAGTAGAATAGAGATTTTTCATCACACTGTGGCTAGGCATGAGGCTGCGTTTGTTAAATAAAATGATTTGAAAGAAGAAGATAGAAATGTATGATGATGTAAATATAAATGTATTTTATAAGCATGTTTTGGTCTGACTACTCAGTAAATGTGTTCGGTAATATCTTTTATTTAGCTAATTTAAATAGTGTTTTCAATTTAATCTTATTCCAGATCAACCGTCTGATGATTGGCCATACCAACAAAGGCATGCGTGCCGGCTGGTTCTTGGACAGCGTTCAGGTTATGGTTCCTGTCCAGGGAAAGCAATACATGTTCCCCAGTCATCGTTGGCTAAGCAAGAATGAGGCTGACGGCAAGACGGAGGTGGAGATCTACCCAAGCGAGATCCTGGACATGGAACAATGTAGACAACACACACACACACACACACACACCACACAAGCACCACACACAAACACACACAAACAAACACACACATCAGATTCATGTTGACATTCCTTGTAATTGGTCCTGTAACACTGTAGCTTTCTAGTCATTTAGCGAATTACACCAATACTGCATTTTAAGATCAAGGTGTCATTTTATTGGTAGAAAATATAAAACGTAAGCATTATATTCAAAACTACTCTGCTTTAGTCACATCTTCCCAAGGAATATTGGCCAAATGTGTGCTGTTATTTTTACATTAGTTTAAAAATCATTTGTGTGTGTCCTTTGACCTTATCAATGTGTATTTTTCAGTGATTAACTATGAGGTAACAGTAGTAACTGGAGATGTGGCGTTTGCTGGCACCAACGCCAAAGTGTTTATCCAGATCTACGGGGACAAGGGGAAGACAGAGGTCATCACGCTCGGAAGCAGATCCAACAACTTCGAGCGAAACACCACAGAAATATTTAAGGTATCAGATTATGGATTTCATGCGGAAATATCTATAATAAGCCCAGTACCAAAGCCACTTGTTCATATCTAGAGGTTGCTTGGAGTTGAACATTGCAACTGTTCCCCAGATAGAGGCCAAAGATGTGGGGAAGATCTTTAAGATCCGCATCGGTCACGATGGCTCAGGGATCGGATCTGGCTGGTTCCTGGAGACAGTGGACGTAAAACATCTAATCATGGCCTTGGTGCCCAAAGAGAAGAAAAAGGAGGACAAGAAAAAGAAGAAGAAAAAGAAGGAAGATGAGGAGGAGGAGGGAGGAGAGGAGATGCAGGAGGTGGTGCTGAATTATCATTTCCCCTGTTCACGCTGGCTGGCCAGGGGAGAGGAGGACGGCGAGCTGGTGGTGGAGCTGCTTCCTCAGGATGCAGAGGACCTAGAAAGTACGAAAGAAATATAGCCAAGTGTAATGTTGGATGTGGAAGTGTTGTTGTTGGATGTTGGAAGTGTTGAACGTATGAGTGTCACGCAGAGGGCTTCAAACATTTAGATTCATATTTGATTCCCTGGCAGCTGAGCAGCTACAGAACTGGCAAAGTAACACAAAACAAAAACAGAGTCTAACCTGACACTCCCTGTGCTCTGCACAATTGAAAATGCACCAAAATCACTTAGACTTCTTTAAATATTTGAAACATACAGTATAAACAAGCCAATAGCTAACCCCATTATAGATTAAATACCCCCCAAAGCTCTGTCGAGCTGCTATTTGTGCACAAATGAACTCAGGAAAGAAGAATTACTCATATGCCTGTTGTTGTTACTTACCAGTCACTGTTGCATGAACTCAATATTCTTTCACACATGTTTATGTCTTGTACTATATTGTCTGACAGTCAACACTTATGAAGTGTGCGTCTTCACTGGTGACACGCTGGGTGCTGGGAACGACGCCAATGTTTTCATTAATATTTATGGAGAAAACGGAGACACCGGAGAGCGCTATCTAAAGAACTCTGACAACCTCAACAAATTTGAGCGGGGGCAGGTAAGGGAGATGACTACTACTTTTTTTTTTTGACTTTAAAATCAGCTAAAGTTAAAAGAAAGGTACACAATCAATTAGATTATTTTTTATTAATTAATGTAAACATAGATGTGAAAACATCCTTTAAAAAATGTTCCACTATGGTTAAAAAAAAAGGCAAAGCACACACATATTTGATAAGACTGGCTCACATTTTTCCAATTATTCTTCATTAACTTGTATCCATAAATCACAAGCTAAAAAAGCAACTAGTCATGGAGACATTTCCCGGCTGAGATGGGTAGACATGTTTGTTTGAGCCTGGATCTCAAATGTAAACCAGTATTTAATTAGGGCTGTACAATTTTACCTTGTTTCCTGGGAGGGTATCCTGCTAATATTAACCAGCGTCTAGTCAAAGACTCCACGACATGAGCCCTGCACCAAGGTGGGTGGGAGTGTATTCTGGTGGGAATACAAACCCCCTGTAGGCCAGCCAGCTGTGACTGAGAGGAGCTTGGAGGAGTCCTCTGTGTCAGTGAACCTGTTCTACTTTACTGATGACTTAATCCAAACCTGTCAATTATTAATCTCTGCATTACACCTGGCTCAAGTCCACAGATCCAAGCACCAGTAGCCTCCCTTCTGTGGAGGAGTGTTTATTTACAAAACAGCCAAACATACTGTACTCTTCAGAAATAAATACGCAATAAAACTCTTATTATTAATTTCAAAAAAATTTATTCAAAATCCCAAAAAAAGTATTGTCGGAAAGAAAAATATTCTGGTTGCTGTATTTTGCGGGGGTTTTTTTTCAGGGTGACAGCTGTTGTTTTCTGGGTCCTTGAAAACAAAAGGGATCCGTCATGCCCAACTCTCGTTTTTTCAATTTGGTCCCTTGGATGGGTTGAGATAGTGGCCCAAAAAAGGATGATAAACAGGTAAAACCCAAACATCTTTTTGGGGGTTTTTTTTTAAAATTATTCATTTAAATCACCCCCTGAAAGATCTCCCTGTATTTTTTTTAAAAGAGGAATATTTTTTTGGGGGAAATTTTATACATTGATATTGTTTAAACCTGGGGTGTGATCAGATTTTTTCGGGGGTCTTGTTTAATTTCCCTTGTAACCGTTTGGCTGGCGGGGTGGAGAGGATGGGGGAAAACAAAAGGAAAAAGGAGAGGGGGTTCCCTGGGGGAAACGAAGCCTTCATGGGAAAGGATGAGGATGAGGGGGGGACACCCGGGCCCCTCGGGGGCCTCGACCCAAAAGAAAAGTAACACTTTTTAAAGATTTGGCTATATCTTATTGGGAGGAAAAGGGTTTTTAAAAAGTCCCTCTAAGTATTTTTTAAAAGTGTGGGGGAAAATGCAGGGGGAAACAAGAGCAAAGAGGGATTAGGTATTAGTGTGGAATATAAAAAGGTTTTAAAAGTACTGACTTTAATTTTTTATCTTGCGCCATTTTCCACTATTACTACCCAAAAATAAAAACCGGAGGGGGAAAAAAAAAAATTGCTGGAACTGATCCCCAAAGGTTTGCAATCCTATTCGGAAAAAAAGGACGACACCGGTAGGGAAAACTAAACCACCCATCCTGGGATAGTTGAACGCCCCTGTGTCCGTTTTTAAACCTCAAAAAACCAAACCCCTTGTTTAAAAATTTTTTCAGCCCACCACGGGGATCTTTAAACCTTAAGTCTTGAAAGAAAAAAAGAAAAGTTTGAAGGGGGGAGTAAATTTATTTCATTGTGGGGGCGGTGGGGTTTTGGGGGGCCGGGGAAACGTTTCCCGAAAGGGCACAAAAACTCAGGTGGGGAAAGAAAAGGTTACAAAATTTAAAAAAGTCTTTTTGGGTAGCAGAAAAATATAAAAAAACTGAATCCCCAAAAAACTGCTGTGTTTTTCCCCTTTTTGGTCGGGGGGTTCATCGGTTTGTTTTTGGAGGGGGGGGGGTAAAGTTGACCCCCCCTCACGGGGTTAGAGCCCTCGCTTCCCAGGGGGCCCGCTTTTTGGGGTAAAGGGGAAATTTTTGGGGCGTTTGGGGGGGGGATCTTTTCCCGGCTGATTACAGACTAAAATTACAAAACCGGGTAATAAACAGTTTTATGGATAAGTACTAAACCCCCTTGTGAAGGTGGGCAAGGGGATGACGAAAAATACCCGGTAAAAGGTTTATGCTAAATCACTTGGATAAAGGGTGGAAGTTTTAGCGGGTAAAAAGGCATTTAAATAAATTTTATTTTGATTTTAAACATTATTTTTTGATGCAGCCGAAATGACTTTTTAAAAACCCTAGCTATTGATTACACTAAAACAGCCCAAATAAATTGCGGCCCGTAGTTTTTTTCATTTTCAAAAACCAAAAAAAACATTGAATTATTAATTTTGGGTTTAAAAAGCTGTCCCATTTTTTACGTTCTACCATCACATAATTTTTATCCGCCCCAAGGGGACCTTTGGTTTTTTTTTCCCCTTCCCTTTACAGCATTTGATCGTATCATCTAATTTGACCGTAAAAATCGATAAAGTCTAAAAAAAAAAAACACATTCTTTTTTATTTTTGGCATTTTGGGAAAGTAAATTTCCCAAAACCCAAAAAACTGACCCCCCTAATTAAAATTTGCTTATTAATCACGATGTTTCTTTTTTTTAATAGTTTCATGAGGTTTTTTACCAAACCATATTAAAGAAAACTTTTAAGTAAAAAGTAAGTAAAACTTTTTTATATAGCACCTTTCACAGAAAAGAAGGGTCACAAAGTGCTTAAGTAAAAAAAAAAATAAAAAAAGCAGCCCATAGATCAATGATTATTTTTTTATTAATGTAAACATAGATGTGAAAACATCCTTTAAAAAATGTTCCACTATGGTTAAAAAAAAGGCAAAGCACACACATATTTATATAGACTGGCTCACATTTTTCCAATTATTCTTCATTAACTTGTATCCATAAATCACAAGCATAAAAAAGCAACTAGTCATGGAGACATTTCCCGGCTGAGATGGGTAGACATGTTTGTTTGAGCCTGGATCTCAAATGTAAACAAAGTATTTAATTAGGGCTGTACAATTTTACCTTGTTTCCTGGGAGGGTATCCTGCTGAATATTAACCAGCGTCTAGTCAAAGACTCCACGTAACATGAGCCCTGCACCAAGGTGTGGGTGGGAGTGTATTCTGGTGGGAATACAAACTCCCCTGTAGGCCAGCCAGCTGTGACTGAGAGGAGCTTGGAGGAGTCCTCTGTGTCAGTGAACCTGTTCTACTTTTACTGATGACTTAATCCAAACCTGTCAATTATTAATCTCTGCATTACACCTGGCTCAAGTCCACAGATCCAAAGCACCAGTAGCCTCCCTTCTGTGGAGGGAGTGTTTATTTACAAAAACAGCCAAACATACTGTACTCATTTCAGAAATAAATACGCAATAAAACTCTTATTATATTAAATTTCAAAAGAATTTATTCTAAATGCCATAAAAAAGTATTGTCTGGAACAGAACAATATCTCTGGTTGCTGTATTTTGCAGGAGGATGTTTTCATTGTGACAGCTGTTGATCTGGGTCCTCTGAAGAAGCTACGGATCCGTCATGACAACTCTCAGTCTTTTTCAACTTGGTACCTGGATCGTGTTGAGATAGTGGACACAAAGGATGATACGTAGGTGAAACCAACATACTGTTTGCATGGGTTTGGTCAATTATTCAGTTATCACAGGGAAAGATCTCACTGTACGCTTTAAAGAGGAATAGTTTTGTGTAATTATACATTTGATATTGATTTGATACCATGTCGAGTGCTGATCAGAGTTTTTCTTGGGTCTATAGCTACTATTTCCCTTGTAACCGCTGGCTGGCAGTGGATGAGGATGATGGACAGATAGCAAGAGAGCTGGTTCCTGTGGACGAAGCCTTCATGAGGAAGGATGAGGATGAGGAGGGGACAGCCGCCACTCTGGGGCTTGAGCAGAAATGTAACACAGTTTCAAAGCTGGCTTATATCTTAGTAGAGGGACAAGATAAAAAGGATCCCTGCTCAAGTATTTATCTAAGTGCTGGTGAAACATGCAGGTGGAGACAAGAGCAAAGAGGGACTTATGTATTAGTGTGAAGATGAAAAGGATTAAAGTACTGACTTTAATTTTTTTATCTTGCAGCCATGTCTACTACATATACTATCAAAATAAAAACCGGAGAGAAGAAGTATGCTGGAACTGATGCCAACGTGTTTGCTATCCTATTTGGAGAAAAGGACGACACCGGTACGATAACTCACCAGCATCCTGGGATAGTTGAGACAGCCTCCTGATGTACGGTTTTGACTCAATGAAACCAATCTTGATTTAAAATGTTCATGTCACTCACAGGGATCATCAACCTTAAGTCTTGTAAGAACTATAAGAATAAGTTTGAACAGGGGATGATCAATGAGTTCATTGTGGAGGCGGTGGATTTGGGCGACCTGGAAAAGCTTCGAATAGGGCACGACAACTCAGGTGGGGAAAGAAAAGGCTCTACAGAATAAAAATAGTCATTGTAGCAGTAAAATATATAAAACTGAATAACCTGTAACTGCTGTGCTTTCTCATTGTCAGGGGGTTCATCGGGTTGGTTCTTGGACTGGGTTGAGATTGACGCCCCCTCACAGGGTCAGAGACTACGCTTCCCATGTGGCCGCTGGTTGGATAAAGGGGAAGATGATGGGGCGATTGTGAGGGATCTCTATCCGGCTGAGTTACAGACTGAACTCTACATACCATGTAAGTGAACAGCTATGGATGAAGTACTCAAATCCATTAGTGAAGGTAGCAATGCGATGATCAAAAAATATCCTGTAAAAGTGCTTTATGCTAAATCTTACTTGGATGCAAGTGTGGAAGTATTAGCAGTGAAATGCATTTAAATCACTATCTTGACTTAAACATTGACTTTTTGATGCAGCCTGTAATGACTTTTAAACCTCAGCTACTTGATTTACACATGAAACAGTCCAAATCAAATTGCTGCAGCCGTAGATATTGTTCACTTCTAACAAAAAACAACATTGCATTATATAATGTGAGGTGAAAAGCTGTACCAGTGTTACGTTCTACACACTCACTATAATCTTTATCCAGCTCAAGTGACCATTGCCTTTCCACTTCCTTCCACAGCAGGTGATCGTCATCATCTAATTGACCGTAACAAATCTGATGAAGTCTAAAAAAAAAAAATCACATTCTTTCATTATTATGGCATCTTGAGAAGTATAAACTTTGCAATTAACACAAAAATGACTCTAACTACTAATTGCTTATTATATCACGATGATCTTATTTTAATAGATCATGATGTGCTTTTTATATCAAACCATATTAAAGCAACTATTAATAACTATAGCCATCAAATAAAATCTTGTGGGATCCCTTTTCCAAAAATAGACAGCGGGTCCCTGGATGTAGGAGCGCTGCTCCTGATCAGTGCTGTAACCTGCTGTTCATAGGTTCGCCTAACCAGGTTTTATAAGAAAAGAAAAGAAAAGAAACGCACATTAAGCATTCAGTTGAACACCAGCCAAATGCTTCATTAACACTTCTCTTCTCCCTCACTCTCTTCCTTTCCTCTCTGCCCAGCCCCTTTCTCCTTCGGCAACCTGAGGGACACAATCAACAGGGATTACCATATAATCTGTTACACTGCTTAAATAGACACAGGGAAACACAACTAAATAAAACAACAAGATCAAAACAAAACTGCAACCAACAACACATGCTAAAATAATACTTGAAAAACATACAATGTGACTTTGCCCTTGCACTAGAATAACTATTTATTGTAATTATGCAATACCACAAAATGTGCTACTTATTACCAACAGATATGCATATCTTTATTAATACTACACAGTGAACTGTTTTCCCCATGGGTTTGTAAGGACACAAAATATGTAGTCAATATATTGAGAATCTATCTAGTTTTTTGCCATGCAGGTGGGAGAAGACACACTACAGGAGCAGGATTAAGAAAACAGCTAATGAAGTATCCAAAATATGATATATATTTTTTTATTTTGTTCACATTAGATATTAACTTGGGTACACCCATTATTATCTTGGGACTACAAAGTATTGTCTTGTGCACATAAAACTGTGCATGATGCTTGAGTGACTGCATATTAATATCTGCCATCTTACTTGTGTAAACAAAACAAAGCTGTCACCTTCTCCTCTGATTTTTCAGTTGTTCCTTATGAGATAAAGATATACACCAGCGATGTGTTTGGTGCGGGAACAGATGCTGATGTGTTCATAGTCTTGTACGGTGCCAAGGGAGTGTGCACACAGCAGAAACACCTCTGTGTCAATAAGAGAGAGAGACGTCTGTACTTTGAGAGGGGAGCTGAGGACATGTTTATTGTAGAGGTGAGTGTGTTGATCTGGATTTGACATCCTTTAAAGACTGTGGCTTCAGCTCTGTTAACACTGTGTTGTCTTTTTCCCAGCTGGAGGATGTTGGTGACGTTATAGAGAAAATTAGAATAGGACATGATAACAGGGGCACAAACCCAGGATGGCACCTGGACAGAGTGGAGATCAGACGACAGCTCAGAAAAGGAAAGGTAGTAAAAATTCACTTGCGTAGATAAGTGCATCATTAGGAATTTCCTTGTCTGTGCCCTAATTAAATTAATGACTGATTAATAATGTCACACCTTTTGGCTTGCATACATCTTAAAGTCCGATATACTTTCCTTTGGTGTCAGACAGACACAGCAGAGCCCAGTTTGGGGATTTTTCTTTTTTTTTAATGGCAGGGGTCGGAGACAACCATTTTCCCATGTGAGTGCTGGCTGGCCAAGTCTGAAGATGATGGCGAGACAGTGAGGGAGCTGGTCCCTTCGGAAATCATCACAGAGAAACTCCTCAGGGATGGGAAACTGAAAACGACTGAAGTTGAGGTGGAGGATGCTTTGGAAAGTAGGTCAACCCTGAAGTACTTTCCTTAAGTATAAATTTGAGGGACTTAAGTTAAGTTAAGTTTCAATTTCATGCCCCTTTATACATTTACTCCACTTCTATTCAGAGAAAAATAACAGCTTTAGTCACTACTTTACAGATTGAGATAATACATATATGAGATACAATAAACTTATAAAATATGATGCACTCTTTTAGATTAAACCAACTAACAGTAACTCAAATTCTTAAAATAATCTCCATCTAGAGAGACACAGTAGTGTAAAACTCAGTTTCACTAAGGGCCACATTGGAATATAAGAATCACATCAAGGGCCAGACATTAAGAGTTTATTGACATGCTTTCATTTTGAAAAATGAAATATCTTTGACTGTATTATTGCAGGCCTTATAAAGTCTTCTCCCTTACAGTTTGGTCAACATTAAGCCCTAAAAAAGTCAGCAAAAAAGTTCCTCAGCCATTAAAAAAGATTGAAAACGCAACAAAAACAATTTCAAAAACGTGGAGGAAAAAAGCACCAAAAGCATTGGCAAAAGTGACAATAACTAATTGGGCCGAAATATATCGTGAACCTAAATTGATATGTGGACCGGATCATATTCTGCGAGTGGCCAGATTTGGCCTGCGGGCCTTGAGTTTGACACATTTGATCTAGAGCAGCTACGTCTGTAAAATATAACTACACATGGTGTAACACTCATAGGGCCATTTTTCTGCATACTCTTGCTTTGAAGTAAAAGTATGCTAATAATTGTTATATACTTTAAAAGATGTAGTGCGTAACTTTTTGACATTACTGAACGTCCGTTACATTCAAGCCATTGCCAAATGAGTTGCTGCAAAGCTAATTAAGACTATCAGCTTCACACAACTCTCTCTATATTTCTCAGTATGGCTATGTTCAGAAGATTGTGTCGTCCGGTGACTTTTGCACGCAGAAACTCAAGTGATGATTATTACCTCTTCGTGTTTTTTAATCCTCCATGTCCTCCTTGGTTCCAAGCAACTGCGTGGAGGAGGGGTGGGGTGCGTGATCACGAATGGTTGTCATGTCATCATGTGAACAGTTTAGTTGTCATTACTTAGAATTCCTCATGGAGCGATAGAAACTACGCACTATAGCTTTAATGTGGCAATAGTCAATGGTTTTATAATAACAATGTATCAAATGACAAAGTGAAAACAATGAGAAAGGGGTTGCTTGTAATGATTAACCTACAAAGAATTATCACCTGAATCTGCAGACCCCCTTGGTTTTTTGGAGCTTTATAGCAAGTTTCAGCTCATTGTTTAGCTTAATTAATATACTGCAATAACACACACGTACTGTTGGATTGGACTCTTCTTAACTCATATAAGCATGGAAACTTCAGTGCACACCAGACATTTCTAAATCCTCTTAGTTTTCCATAGCATTATGTATGTCTACTTAATTCATATTTGATTTTTTTTTTCATCACAGCTCACATGTACAAAGTATCTGTGCGGACAGGTGATATGTACGGAGCAGGAACAGATGCCAGCGTTTTTATCACCATCTACGGAGACCTGGGAGACACAGGAGAGCGTAAGCTTGCCAAATCAGAGACCAACAAGAACAAATTCGAAAGAGGAGAGGTATGTGAGGAAAGGTGTGATTTTATGACACAGTACTGCTGGTATCTAAAGTTATAAAAATATTTGCTTTTCCCTTAGGTGGACAAATTCAGTATTGAGGCTGTGGACTTGGGCCAAGTGTTTAAGATACGTATTCGTCACGACAACTCCATGCTAGGGGCCGATTGGTACCTAGACCAGGTGGAGGTGCTGGATATGGAAACAGAAGAGGTGTTCATGTTCCTGTGTGAGCGCTGGCTGTCGACCAAGAAAGAGGACAAACGCATAGAGAGGACATTTTTCGTCAAGGTTTGCTAAACTGTGATTATGGTTAATACTTTGTTCTTTGTATCATATTAGCTGCTGCTGCAGATAAGTTATGAGAAGGAAATGCGTTGATTATCTGTCTGATATGTGTCGGGTTCAGGGGTATGAAGGTGAAAGAAACACTGATCCAAACTCCAAGAAGTTGCTTCAGGCCAAACTGGGGTTGGACAGAAACGCCAACAAGAAGAAAAAGAAAAAAAAGGTGGCAGTGGTGGAAGAGGGTCCAAGTAAGGCCACAAAACTATTCTTCATGTTTACCAAGATGGGTTTGATGAGTATGATGAAAACATGTGCTTTACTGCAGCAAAGACAACATTAAGGAAAACGTAAATCATTAATAGCAAAATTAAATAGCTGAAGTCAAAAAAGAAAAAAAGCCCTTAATGCAAATTTTAAAGTGCCCATAGTAGGAAAAAAACACTTTTTCTGGGATTTGGGGTGTTATTTTGTGTTTCTGGTGCTTCCACACACAAACAAACTTGAAAAAAAACCATCCATGCTGTTTTGAGTGAGATACAGGTTTCTGAATGTATCATGTCTTCAGTCTCCGGGTGAGCTGGTAAACCCCCCCCAACACCATGTCGAAGCACCACAGAAAGTGTTCTGTTGTTGGCTGTAAAGACAAGGACAAAACACTCCATCGTAGCCGGTAGCACATTAGCTTAGCATATACAAGGGAAACAGGTAACCTCTCTAAAAACCCCACCTTAAAAGCTCACTAGTTAACACCTCTTGTTTACTCCGATACGAAGTAGAAATACAAAATGTAAAACAACAATTGGTGGTTTTTCAGGAAATAATCTGTAATTTATATCAAGGACTATTTCTTGGAGTTTTATGCCTGGCAATCTCACAGTGACAAGATATATCATGTTTATGAGTTTTAGAGGTCCTTTTTCCTCTTTTTTCTAGTCTTAATGCTATGCTTAGCTAAGCTAACCAGCTGCTAGCTATAGATTTATATTAACTCATATAAGTGGTATCAATTCCCTCATCTAACTATATAAAATGCACATTCCTCAAGATGTCAAACTATTTGTTTGAATTCAACTATTCTTATTCTTCTCTTCCACCCAGTCATACCCTATCACTTCACCTTGTCCACTGGGATGGAGCGTGATGCCAGCACTACAGCCAGGGTCTATGTCATCATCCTCGGCCCCAATGACGTCGAGACAGACAGGTTTTGGCTGGACCTGCCGGAGGGAAAGAAATCCTTCGCAGCCGGAACCATGGACCACTTTGTGTGTTATGGAACTGACGTTGGAGAGATCAAGAGGGTGGAAGTGAGAATCTAGGGATGTTTCTGTTGCTAAATCTGTGAAACTGCCTTCTCTCTGCTGCCTCCTCCAATGCACTGGTGTTAAAAATTTTAATAAAGCCATTCTAGCTCAGCAATAATGAATTCTAGCTGCGCCTTCTGGTACCTAGATCAAACAAAATCAAATGATATATCAATTCCCACTTCTACCTTCCCCTCTTTTTCTCTCTCCTCTCCCTCCTCTTTCCTCTCTCTGTCTATTCCTCAGCTTGGCCATAACGGTGTCACACCAGAGAGCTGCTGGTTGGTGGATGAACTGTCGGTTGCCGTGCCAACCAAAGGTATCAAGTACATCTTTCCATGTAAGTGCTGGCTGGCTAAAGACAGGGGAGATGGTCTGACTGCCAGACTGTTCAATGTGCTGGATGCCAGCACGATCAACATAAACCGCAAAGTGAGTCACAGCACCTGACATATAAAACCTGGAAAAATATTCATTTAATGTGTAGTGTGAAAACAGCAATAGTCTTTTCCGTTTATGTATTATCTATTGCTGTATATTGTAGGTTATTTATTCGGCAACAGTTGTCACAGGTGACACTCAGTATGCAGGGACTGATACCAACATTTTCCTTATTGTGTACGGAGCCAATGGGAGCACAGAGGAAATGCTGCTGCCCAAAAATGAGGACAGGTCAGTCATGCAATTTGCTCCTGATTGTATTGATCACTTTTCATCAAAGGAATGGTTTTATGTCTTGGGAATTACACTAATTTTCTTTCTCACCGCGACAAAAAGCAGAACCAAGTGGAGTGTGTATTGACTAAATATTTCCCTCAAGAGTTGGTAGAGACCAAAAACCGAGCTAAAAGAGAGTGGATAATGGAGTTATGTTTGCCTGGTGGACAGAAACATAATAACACAAAGAAAAATTATAATCAATCATAAAATCGCAGGCTTAAGCAAGACTTTTGTACACATTAAAGAAACAAGATCTGTGAGCTTTAGCGGTGCTGGTAGGCGTTTTTGGACCATGCCAGGCTAGCTGTTTCCAGTCTTTGTGTTAAATTAAGCTAACTGGCTGCTGTTTGTAGCTAGATAATTACCATGCCGACATGAGAGTGGTATCGATCTTCTTATCTTACTCTGGGTGAAAAAGCATATAAGCATATTTCCAAAACAATTTTTTTATGATAACCATCTGAAGTCCAAATATATGTGAATGTATATACAGTGGTGTGAAAAAGTGTTTGCCCCCTTCCTCATTTCCTGTTCCTTTGCATGTTTGTCACACTTAAGTGTTTCGGAACATCAAACCAATTTAAACAATAGTCAAGGACAACACAAGTAAACACAAAATGCAATTTGTAAATGAAGGTGTTTATTATTAAAGGTGAAAAAAAATCCAAACCATCATGGCCCTGTGTGAAAAAGTGATTGCCCCCTAAACCTAATAACTGGTTGGGCCACCCTTAGCAGCAACAACTGCAACCAAGCGTTTGCGATAACGTGCAATGAGGCTTTTAAAGCATCCTGGAGGAATTTTGGCCCACTCATCTTTGCAAAATTGTCCTAATTCAGTTACATTAGAGGGTTTTCGAGCATGAACGGCCTTTTTAAGGTCATACTACAACATCTCAATAGGATTCAGGTCAGGACTTTGGCTAGGCCATTCCAAAGTCTTCATTTTGTTTTTCTTCAGCCATTCGGTGGTGGACTTGCTGGTGTGTTTAGGATCATTGTCCTGCTGCAGAACCCAAGTTTGTTTTAGCTTGAGTACACGAACAGATGGTCGGACATTCTCCTTCAGGATCTCTTGGTAGACAGCAGAATTCATAGTTCCTTTTCTTTCAGGTCCTGAAGCAGCAAAACAGCCCCAGACCATCACACTACCACCACCATATTTTACTGTTGGTATAATGTTCTTTTTATCAAATGCAGTGTTCCTTCTACGCCAGATGTACTTGGACACACACCTTCCAAAGAGTTCCACTTTTGTCTCATCGGTCCACAGAATGTTGTCCCAAAAGTCTTGGGGATCATCAAGATGTGTTGTGGAGAAATTGAGACGAGCTTTGATGTTCTTTTTGCTCAGCAGTGGTTTTCTCCTTGGAACTCTGCAATGCAGGCCATTTTTGCCCAGTCTTTTCCTGATGGTGGAGGCATGAACGCTGACCTTAACTGAGGCAAGTGAGGCCTGCAGTTCTTTGGACGTTGTTGTGGGGTCTTTTGTGACCTCTTGGATGAGTCGTCGCTGCGCTCTTGGGGTAATTTTGGGCGGCCGGCCACTCCTGGTAAGGTTCACCACTGTTCCATGTCTTCGCCATTTGTGGATAATGGCTCTCACTGTGGTTCGCTGGATTCCCAAAGCTTTGGAAATGGCTTTATAACCCTTTCCAGACTGATAGATCTCAATTGCTTTCTTTCTCAATTGTTCCTGAATTTCTTTGGGTCTCGGCATGATGTGTAGCTTTTAAGGATCTTCTGGTGGACCTTACTGTGTCAAGCAGCTCCTATTTAAGTGATGCCTTGATTGTGAACAGGTGTGGCAATAATCAGGCCTGGGTGTGGCTAGAGAAATTGAACTCAGGTGTAGACAACCACAGTTATAGTATGTTTTAACAAGGGGGGCAATCACTTTTTCACACAGGGCCATGATGGTTTGGATTTTTTTTCACCTTTAATAATAAACACCATTTACAAATTGCATTTTGTGTTTACTTGTGTTGTCCTTGACTATTGTTTAAATTGGTTCGATGTTCCGAAACACTTAAGTGTGACAAACATGCAAAGGAACAGGAAATGAGGAAGGGGGCAAACACTTTTTCACACCACTGTATTGTTTCTGTTTAGGTTTGAAAGGGACCAAAACGACACATTTAGTTTGGAGATAGATGACATTGCTCCTCTAAAGAAGATCAGAGTTTGGATTGATGGTTCTGGAAGTCGCCCTGACTGGTTTCTTGACAGGGTAAGGTGTAGACTACTAGGGCTACTACCTGTAGGAGCACCATATAGCACCATATAGCACCAGAAAATAAGATGCAAAAAGTCTCTGTATTTGATCTGCTTTTATTCATTCACAAGATAAATAAGTGATTATGCTTGGTAATATCATATCTTGTTCAATACTATGTAGACCACAAATACAGGCTTGTAGTTACATTTTAGAAATTGTAGTATAAATCCAAAAAAATTGCAAATAGATATTTTCCTGAAATCTTTCAGACTACTAATGTCGGTCCGTTTCTGTCTTATCTTCTGCTGCAACTAAACAATGATATTCACCAAGAAAACATTCAAGTTCAGTGGTCAATGAAAGTCTAAATAAAAATGCTTTTAGATCTTGTTGAGGAACCTGAGCACAGAGGAGACGTACGTGTTTACCTATGAGAACTGGCTGTCAAAGACAAAAGGGCCAAAGAGGACAAAGGTGTGTGAGCTGGCAGCTGTGGTGGATGAGGAGGAGATGGTGGAGAAAACAACCTACATCATCCAAGTCCAGACCAGCGATGTTGGAGGTGGGTAACACGAGTCGCTTGTTCATTTTCTAAAACAGAATATGGAAAAATTGTTTTTGGACTTTTTAAGCATTTTACATACAGTATACAAAAATATTCCTAAATCAAGCACAGTTGTATTAGGCAACTATAAGGATCTGTTTTCATCAGCAAATGCCTGTGATATTTTAGGTGCCGGCACTGACGCCAATGTGTTCGTGATGGTGTTCGGGGAGTATGGGGACACTGGGACATTGCCTCTAAAGGAGAGCACCAACAGGAACAAGTTTGAGCGTAAAATGAAAGATGTGTTCAGATTCCCTGACATGCTCAGTCTGGGCGAACTGTCAAAGGTCCGAGTGTGGCACGATAACAAAGGTGAGGAGGAAAGGAGGGCTGAAGGGTGATCTTTGTTCTCTTTTCAGACATGATTTTGATGATTTTTTCACAGTGATTCATCTTTCTTTTTTTCTTTTTTAAGACTTTTCATTCATTTTTTTTCAAAGTAACAGTACATTGTTAACAGTACATACACCACCAATGACAAAAAACAAACAAAAAATATTACACAGTTGCCAACTCTACATGATATTGAAAGTCACATAAAGTTCAATCCTGGGCACCCTAAGTGGCTCAACTGGTTAAACGTGTGCCCCATGTCCAGGGGCTCAGTCCTTGCCACAAGTCCTAAAATAATAGGCCCCTTAAAATTATTTTCAAAAAGTTCAATCCTATATTTTAATGACAGAACCAGCCTGTCAAATTGCAGTGGACCCTTTAATCCTAATTATGCCACCTGATTCAATAAAGATTTAAAAAAAAAAAAAATGCAGGTATGGAAGTGTATAGCAAAGATACAGGGATCATGGCAGGAATAAATATAACTAAAACCATATCAACAAACAACAATAAATAAAACCCAAATAAATGATAGAGGTGGTCTACTTACCAGTTACATTAACATCAAGATGTCGGGAAGGGTATCTTCACATAGGGATGAAGGGGGACTAGATTCCGTGTGTGTGTGTGTGTGTGTGTGTGTGTGTGTGTGTGTGTGTGTGTGTGTGTTGTAGTGTACCTTTTAGAGTGATTCTCAGTTTTTCAGTTTACAGACACTTCATGACCTCCTTGAAGTGATTAGGCATTTTGTTTTAGATTTTCAGGGCTTGTAAAACATGTTACTGTATTTCTGTATTTCTGTTACTGAATTTCCAACTTTTTTTACATGGTTGATTACCTTTTCTTAAAAAAAGGAAAGTATTAGAACTCATATGACCAGAAATGTGGATGGAATGCCAGAATCTACCCTTTTAGCGTACTGTTATCTTTACTTATCTAACATAATATATTTAAATCTATAATAATATGTAAACCTTTTTGTAAAATACACTTGTTCACTTTCTTGCCGAGACTTAGATTAGAAGATCAATACCACCTTCAGACATGAGAGTGGTATCGATCTTCTCATCCAACTCTCAGCAATATTTTTAAAAAAATGTTAAAACTATTGAATTTGTTTATTTTATAAACAAAAGACAACAATAACACAAAAAGTTAAATAATAAAAAAATAAAGATTGTGCAGGTGAGATTAAGAAAACCCTTAGGGGCTTTTAGAAGTATGATGATGATAATGAACAATTCCTTCAGGAGTTCCTCAACCAATTTTGATATAGCTTGTAACATCACTGTTGATAGCTCTAATGCACAGAGGGGTCTAAAGATCATTAGATTGCAAAAAGCTGAAACAGGTAAATACACATCATTGCTTTGAGAAGGAAAATCAGGTACTCATTGAAAGGATAAAACCATAATGGGCTTTGTTTCTCTTACTGTAAACAGGTCCTGCTCCTGGTTGGCACCTTGAGTACATTGACGTGAAGGATGAGGCCATGGACGAGACCTTCAGGTTCCCCTGCAACCGCTGGTTTTCTAAAAATGAAGATGACAGGCAGACAATGAGGGAGCTGGCCTGTGCCAACAACGACTCCATAGACCTCAGTGACAAAACCAGTTAGTAAAAATGGAAGCCTGTGGGCATAATTACAAGCTCTCTTATTGTCAAAGATGAATGACTCGCAGCTATTTACAACCATTTGTCAGATGTGAAATGATCTTAGTGCAACAATTTCTGTCTATCTGCACAGAATATGAAATTGCCACAACAACTGCTAACACAGACGACGCCTCCACCACAGAAAACGCCTGGATTGTGTTGGAAGGAAGGAAAGCTCGTTCCAAGGAGTTTGTTCTGGAGAATAAGAAAAAGAAGTTCTTATGGTAGGTCTTCAAAGGGATTCTAGGTGCCACGACTAACTGTAAAACCTTATCACGTGGCCTTACATAATCCCCTCTCTTTCACACATTTTGTTTTTCTACCCCCTTTTATCTTGTAGTTACACTTTCTGTTCTCCAAGTCTCTGTTCTCAGGAGAGCTAATCCTAAGAGATTCACAAAAGAAAAACTCTCTGGCAGACCACTGACTTTAAGTGTTCACTGTTCAGAATTAAACCCTGCACAAATTATGCAAGTTGTTGCTTGTTTGCCCTTTCACAGCGGTGCCACTGACAATTTTGAGTTCTCGTCCAAACACGTTGGGGAGATTGCCGGCATCTGCATCGGCCACATAACAAAAGACGGAAAGAAGGTGAAGAAAGAAGCCTTCTGGCATGTTTTGGAGGTGGTGGTGACAGAAAAGGAGCTGGGAAACAAGTGAGTTGAATCTCATACATCCTGCATAATGTTATATAAAATGTCACATTGATGTGACTTCAAACCTTCTCCCCTGTTTAGGTATTTCTTCCACTGCGATGCACAAATTCCCCTAGCAGCCAAAAAGGACCAATTCCTGACATTTGAGTGCTCTAAGTCCATCGAGAGCTTCGCGAGCAAAGTCCGCAACCTGGTCCCTGTCAAGTATGAAATCATTGTCATAACTGGAGATGTGAAAGGAGCTGGCACCGACGCCAATGTTTATATCAGCATCTATGGTGTAAACGGTGACTCCGGCAAGCGTCATTTGCGGCAGAAGTTCCGCAACCTTTTTGAGCGAGGGCGAACGGACCGCTTTGTTCTGGAAATGCTGGACCTCGGGGAGCTGCTGAGGGTCAAAGTGGAGCACGACGTAACCGGCCCTAACTGCGGGTGGTATCTAGAGTGTGTGGAGGTGACCAACACAGCCAACTCAGTGACAACCATCTTCCAGTGTGGAAAGTGGCTGGACAGTGGTAAGGCCGACGGGCAGATTCAGCGAGTGCTCTACCCCAAATATTAGGAGGACGCATGAAACAACAACTGGGGGAACATTCCTTTAGAGACTTAGTTAACATAGCTGAAAGAGAAAAACAATTGAAATTAAAGGTGCTCTAAGCAATGTCACGCGTGTTTTAGGCTAGAACATTTGTTGTCACATACAGCAAACATGTCTTCGCTATCGGCAAGCCCTGTGTTACAGAACACACTGTAAAAAACATCTCCTCACTATCCGCTAGCTGCCTGTCCCCAGAACACACTGTTAAAAACGCGGTCTCTGTAGACAGCCCAGGGTCTGCAAACAGCAACAAAAACAAACTGTGCCCACCTGCACCACCAAGCAAACACATTCAGTGTTCCAGCCAATAACCAACAAGAAGGATGTGGGGGTGGGGGGTTAGTCCGCGGAAGCACATAAGGGAGGGGACGGAATGAGAAGGAGGTAGGGGCAAGCTAGTCTTGTTTTATTTGAAAATACCTCGAACGCCAACAAGAAGTAGCGTCACCCAACATTGCTTAGAGCACCTTTAACAAACCGAGAGGTATCTTAGTGTCAACTTCTAAAGGAAACACCAGTGTTTTTTTAAGTTTGTGCCAACTGTTTAGGTTCCCCCTGTTCTAACCTCAGAGAAAGCCATTTGCCACCTCACTTGTTCAATTTGAAAAGTAAAGCAAATCACACCTGAATATTGCCCAAAGCAGAAAAGAGTCCCTCATACCCACATGCTTCAAGAAGTTCACCATCATTCCTGTCCCTAAGAAAACAAGACCAGCCTTCCCGGTGGCACCCATCTCATCTAGTGCTTTCAACAGCTGGTCAAGGATTAAATGTGCCCCTCATTACCCAGCACACTGGACGCATTACAGTTTGTCTTCCGTCCCAACTGATCCACGGAAGACAACATAGCACACATCCTCCACAACACAAGGTCATCATACACAAACATGCACATGTGTTATTATTCCTCTTCTATTTAAACTCTTGAATGCACAAATTGAAAGAACTGGCTGGATTACATATGACTGGAATTGTACGTTATGCGCAGGCTTGAGGAGTAATGGAATACATGAAATGGCGTTAGGTAAGTAGGATACAAAAACGGTAACTGTATTCTGTTAAAGCTGTGGTAAGCAATATATTTTTGGCGTCATAATCGGTCCCAATATTGTATTTCAAGCGGTTTGAGAGAAATCTAAACTTCTGCGTTTCTTCTTGGCCTTGTTTTCTGCCAATCACAGGTTATTTCAGAGAGGGTGAGCGTTCCTATGGACTGTTCTGTTGTTGTTCTGCACATGCAAATTACTGTGCAACAGAGAGGGAAAGGATTACAATTTTAAAATAAAGGACGATATACTAACAGTGTTATGAGTGACGCATATACTTATGAAGGTAATCATATAAAACAGAGGCTTTGTAGTCTGAAAGAAGGTGACACATTGTCAACGGCAGCGCATTACAGCTCTACCTATCTGTTCTGACCTTTCACAATAAAAGCCCTTTGCTAGGAGACAACTTAACAAAATAACTTACTACCATGCACATACACACACCAGTCTCACACAACAACACTGGTCTCCAAGGAAACCAATGTTATCCTGTGTTGTACACTTTTATTGCAGGTCTATAGGCTACTGTCTAAATTTGCCTCATAGTTTTAAAAATAAAATACACTGAGCAGAGGACACATTTATGCTAAAAATCTTGGTTTTCCCATTTTCTTTTCTAAAGTTACATTGTTCTGTTGTCTTACAGAATACACAAAAGTGTGTTGAGTTTAATCCAAAAGTAAACAGATGTGTTCAAGTTGTTACTTTAATATTGTGATGCTTCGCAAACCAGTAAATGAGACCAATATTCACCCTGAAAAGTCTTTACATCTGTTTTGACACAAATGCCACAATTGACACATTATCTAAACATTAAGTTGTGACAAAGAATATTTTTATTTTATATTGTTACTTTGCAAATTTACAAATTGTTTCAGGTTGACATTGTCAGCCTATTAAGGATTGATATAATAAAAAATATGTAGATTATATTGGCTGTCGTATATGTAATGGCTTTGTTTGCTACATGATTACATTAAATTTCACAAATTCTAATTATAGCCCACAGATTTGTGAGGTTACACAATAATGATAAATTGGCAATACGTATTTTTTAGCAAACATTTTTAAGTATCCCTTAAATTAATTTTTTTAAGAATTGTGACCAAGATATGTACTGAGCAGGACACCGATATGGTTTCTAAATGATCTCAAGCATATAATTGGCATTTCTGTACTGAAATTTCTCTTAACTTTCTTACAACTACAATACTATTTAAAAACAATTTTGGCCAGTATATGTAATTCAAACTGTTTGAGTATTTTTTTTAAGGAAATGATTATAACAAGATGCCAAATAACACAACTTGATTAGTTCTCAGCATTTTGGGCAGTTTATTTGAAAAACACATACAAAAAGATCATATACAAGACAATAAATAAAAAAGAGACAGAACAGTTTGGGTTAAGCTATGCAACTTTTTGCATCATCATTAGTAATAAATACAGTACAAAATCCACCCAGAGTGAATCTAAAGATTTTCCACAATATTCACTGATCATGTTATTCTTCATTATGATTTAGCTATTGCTTTCATATTATTGATACATACTTCTACTTTTCTATAAAATACTCAAGATCATAAAACATTGCGCGGTTACAGCAAAACAGCAGTGTGTTGTACAAAGATGGCCACTTCCCTTTTTCACTGGCAGGTTAATAATCAACATTTTTTCAGCAGCAAAGAAACATCTGAAATATTCAAGAAAGTACAGCATCATAATAAACACATCTACAGAGCTACTCCCACATACACATAGGAAAACCTGAGAAGGACATGCATTAAAAAGCTTGTGCTTTAAGTTCTACTGTTCATTCCGGTTCATCAGCTTGAGTTAATACTATGGCTACTGTCCAGTTCGCTCTGGAGTAATGGGGTACACTGTGGAGGACGTGGGGTAAGGCCAGTGAGAGCACGAAATGAAATAATAGTAAGACCAGCCAGCTTAATTCCAATCCAATACATGGTATAATAATTTGCAGGATTAGTAGAGTATTAATAAGAAATGCACATCGAAAACGAAGTTAGCTTATTATACCCAGGTGTAAAACACGCTATCTATATTGTATGACCACAGTACACCAGAAATTTGCTCAATAAGACCAATGGCTCAAGTTAGCATGTTAGATACTTCCCCAAAATCCCACACAAAGCAACTGCCAGCAATACATAAGGACAAATACATATCATTATGTGGGACCGAAAATAATAAGCACTAATTTAAGATCCAGATATGATACATGACATGAACATGGTCAAAAATCAAACGTATATCAAAAATGAAATCAAATATGACTGATTATGGGAAACAAAGCGGTGTCATATAACAAAAGCAAGCGAATTGTGGAACCATACTAAGACAAAAATCTGCTTCAGATCAAAGCAGGGGTGAGGTTTATCAAATGAACAGACGTAATAATAAAATCAAAAGGATGACATGAATGGAATGTAATCCAGATCAACAGCACCATGCTGGTTAGAAAATGTGTTGGGAAACACCCCCCCCCCCCCCAAAGTCTTTTTTTTTTTTAACAGGTTTCTTTTTTTTCTCCTTTGAAAAAGAAAACAGACGGCATGCAAAAGCATCCCCACCAACCAATGCATAATGAGGTATTCTTTTTTTTATATTTTGTGTTATTTTAAATAAATATATTGATTAAATTGCAAAGTTATGAGATAGAGACATTAAATATTCCACCACAATAGCTAGCTAGCTACAGTTAGTAATAAATAATGATTGTTAAATACTTAAGGCATCTTTAATCACAGCATTCTATGTGAACTATAGCAAAACCTCCATTTTCATCCATCTGTAGTTTTTTGGATGGAGGTTTCATACAAAAAGAAGAAAAAAAACGCAACACAAAACAGTCAAGTTACCCTCCAATAATACACAAGGAAGCATGAAAATACTTGTAACTTAATAGAAACACAAAATCTAGGACAAGAGGAACCCACACCACCAAACCAAAAAAAACTAAAATCAGGCAACTCCATATTATAGTGCATTTACAAAACACAAGCTACATTATAACAACAATAAATATGTTTTTGCAGCATTGCAGCTTTTTCTTCACCATGGTTAAAATGGACAAGGACTCGGCATATTAGTACCATGTCCAAATTGGCATGTGAGCAAAAAAATAAATAAAAATACAAGTAAGAAGAAAAAAGGAAATGGCAGAAAAAGACAATTGAAAACAAAATAATGTTAAGAATTGTTTGGTATTTTCAAATGGATGGCTTTTTCTCCCTTTCACCCTCCTTCAAGTGAACTACGCCACCATGGTTCATGCATGATGTAGAGAAAACGGCTTCTATCACTGAACGGATCACAGTTGTTCTAGCAATACCATACGCCACTACCATGGGGGAGGGGGTATGGGGACAATCATACACATTCTAGCACATATCACAGGCAGGTTTGTATTTTCCCTGTAACACCAGACACAGTCTTTTAATAACAGTGGGAGCAACTTAGATTGAAATGGAGCCAATTCACTGTATATAGAAATCACATGTGCTTGTTTGATAGGCAATAAGGTTCTGGTAGTAGGTAATACAAATGTCAGATTTTATTCACTCTTATGGCAAGACCTCAGGCACTGCATCCTCAAGCCCATGCCTGCCTCTCGTGTCATATGGTCATGCCATGAGTGAGGCAACAGAGAGGAGTTGCAGTTAGACCCAGATCTACTAGCAGCTCTTTGAATCCTAACCTTGAATATCAGGAGAGAAATGCTACATTGGTCGGAGATCTGTGTCTAAGGGCAACTTTGGTCTACTCGGGATGAGTGGGGGAAGAGGGAGTGTGGGGAGGTGGGGACGGGGTATTAGGTGCATTCTTGTCCTCCTCTATGAATGAGTGGGATCGTCAGAGTCATAGTATACGGTTCACATGCACAGACACAGTCCCTGTTTCTACTGCTCCACAATATTAACGACACAGCCCAAGCCTGCCATACAGCATGCACATCTGAGGCCTCTGCTCTAGATAATAGAGGCCCGACTACAACACTACACAGATCACTGGAAGCCATGCCTGCAGTTAGCGGGTTTAGCATCAACTCTGATGGCATCTACTAACTGTAAATCCAAAACCATGTTAGACAAGAAAGAGGGATTTTTGGCCTTTTCACACAACTAGCTCTTTCCTCATTGTCTATGATTAATTAACACACTGAATATTCTCTCCTATTTGAGCCGTATTCAACCTCTCTGTGGGTTTATTTTGCACAAACATATTTCTCAAAAGGCTTTTGCTTGCTACACAACACTATTACTCTGTAAATACTTATTCAGTACTATACTTCATTACACCACAAGCGTTCAGCTACAAGAGTTCACACCAAACAACCTCATGCTAATCATTTGATAATGTTCTGTACAGATGTGCTGAGGGCTTGGGCAGAGTGCAGCTTAAAGGATTTTTTTCACAGGCCTGGGGAGGGGGGGGGGGGGGGTGGGTTTAGATGTTGTGGCAAAGAAATTGACTTAATATGCCACACTGAGCTGGGGAGGTTGGTGGTTAGTGTCCTCCCTTGATGGCTGTATGGAGAAAGTACACGGTACATTGGGTACACAATCTGACAGAATCTGTGTGTGAAGCCTCAGCACATCTGTCCACACGTGTCAGCTCCTACCTTTTACATCCAGCAAGTCCATTCAAACCAACCTTCAGTCCAGCCTCCTACCTATGCATCAAACCCCATCCCTTGTTGTGTTGTAGGTGAGTGTGCTTTGTTGATCCCTCTGTCACAGCTGTCTTAGAAGGCAGGCTCGTTGCGTGATGCAGAGGGGAAGAGAGGGGTGTTTGGCAGAGCTTCCCCCAGAGGGAGGCAATGAAGAATTAACAAGACCAGATCCAAAGCTGCAGGAGTCGACAGGAGCTATCAACTGTCGGGGGCCAGCTGGGTCTCAATGTCCACTCTGCAGATGGGGCACTTCCTGCTGGTGGCCAGCCACTGGTCCACACATGCCTGGTGGAAGAGGTGCATGCAGGGTAATCTCCTAGAGACACAGAAGAGACACGGACATGATTTAGACATAAATGTAGGAATTCACATCACGTAAATGTTCGGTAACATTTAATTGCTTCCCTTTTAAAACCAGGTAACCTCTAAAATGTCAACTTTACATAATGATAAACAGCAAATCTTTTAGATAATCCAAAAGGTTGATTAATGTAGAAGTTTAAGTAGAAGTTTCTCAATTCTTCAGTTTATCTGAAAAAATATTATCCAACTTTCAGATTCATGATTTTCATTGGAAAGTCTTTTGCTCACAATGCAATTTCTAAGATTCCGATTTGGTCTCTAAGATTTTATTCATTGATATTTGTATGTCGTAAAATTGTTGTTTTGTGTGTCTTTAGTACTTTTTACCTTTTCTGTTTTAGAGGTGTAACAATTAGTTGATCACGAAGATGACATAACAGCGTTCTATAACTTTATAGCCAAACAATCGATTATTTTAAGTTCCAATTTTTCCAAACATTTTTCATGTCATACATTGGATGCTTGTCTTGATAAAAGGTTAATGAACTGTGTGAAGATTAGTGACAACAATGGAAATAAGTCCAGGAATTAATTTTTACACCAAAGTTAAAGGTAAAGTTAGTCCTTTAAATCTTCAATGTGCATGTGGTAAATAGATCCTGTCATGCCCATGATTGAAGTATCCAGATTGTGTCTAGAATAGATCCAGTTGTCTGTATGCGGTTCACATTTGGCGTCAGAATCCGTCTCAAGTTACTTCCTGTGGTCAAATTTCGCATTTGATTTGATCTGAGGGGAAACTTTGACTGCTGCTACAAATCCACAGAACCAAAGACATATGCTCTTCTCCCAGTTGTCTTCTTTACCATCAACCTTGTCATTTAGAAATAAACAAAACCTGAAATGTCTTGAATGATGGATGCCCTGAAGAATACAGAATTGCATGTCGGTTGCATAAATAATGCAATCAACATTCAACACTAAACTATCACCACATCTTCTGTCTGGTATAGGCTTCGCCCTTTAAGAGCTGACACTATTGGGTTCATCCCTTTACACATGCGCAGTTGTGAGGATTTACTTTCTCCCCTTGTATATAATATGAGCTTGTTTGTTTCCCTATTTTCTTCAAGCTAACAGTATGAAGACCTCTACTTCCAGCGGTGTTCACCTCTGTACCAGCTGCTGGACCAGCTACATCCTGCCGTCACCTCTCCCCCCCCCCCCCCCCGTTGCGAGTCCTGCCTTGGTGCCGCTCACGCGGGCCTGGCGCTCACCCATGATGCCTCCTGCCAGCTCAGCGCCTGCCTGCCATCTAAAGAGCTTAAAGCCTTTCTGGCTTGTCCGGTTGTCAGGGAGGGGGATGGCAGCTGGGCAGACCGACGGGACCCCGTCTGATAGGTTGGTATTTATGCATGCAGGTGTTCAAATGTAACTAACTATTCTCAGGAAGCTTCCATGGCAGGGTCAGCGTTAAGGGGACACCAGTTTACAGGAATAGATCGGAATGTGCAAAACTATTAGAAGTGTCTCACAAATGAGTCGTTTTGAAGGTAACACTCTCACATAAATATATAACTGACATGTGCAGGACAAGAAGAATATAAAACCACAGTCATTGGTCACTCTTGCATAGACATGCGTGTGTGTGTGTACAAAGGCGGCTCTCTTTGTTTCTAGCACCACACCAGCGGCTTTCTCTTGTTCTCTCCTTTTGCAGTGGGCGGGCTCCCTGCCCATCACTAGGTTATTGTTCTTGACCTGCATGAATGCCGAGTAGCATTCCCCTAACCCGGTAGATGGACGGCGGTCCCACCAAGGCGGCAGAGCCTGGCCTCCACCTCGCTTCCGACAGCCCATATTCCATCGGAAGCCCACACCTCCGTCTCCCCGTAACCAGGTCCATGCTTGCCTCACTGATATGTAGCTGTGTACCGCCTAGGCGGCTGCGACGCTGAGCAAAACCGTTTCTTGCTATTATGTCCGCTATCTCTGCTGTCTTCGCCATGACCGCTCAGCTGCGGCTGTTCCCTGGTCCCCGCACAATCAATAGTTTATCTGGGAGTGGACATGAACTTGATTGTCATGAGAGCCAGGCTGTCAGTGCCAAGACAAGGTGCAGTGATCCCTCTGTTGCCGTTGCATGTGTGTTCTGCCTGCTATCCTCACCACTTCTGCACTACGTGCTGGGAGAACAGCGGGCGTCCCATAACTTATTGTGTCGAGTCATGACTAATTTTCCACTAACCATGTACACCTGCAATAATGACCTGGGCCTTGCAACCAGTTAGGTCATTAAGTCATTATCATGGCAGGCCGTTTCTAGCAGAATAATAGACTGACATCTGATACCATCTCCAGTGCATTGGGGGGAATAGTTAGTTAGTTCTGCTTGTGGGCCCTGTTGCAGGTGGCATTGACTACATCAGCTTCGCCCTAACCCAATAGCATCAGATCTTAGAGGGAGAAGCCTATACGAAATAGAATAGATAGTTACAAATTGTAACTCCAGATTCTATGAGTATAGGCGTAGCCCTCTAAGATCCGGCCCACCTGCTCCTCTAACATTGGCTGAAGAAAAATTCTGATGTTGGGAAACGAACAACGGGTCCGCTCATGTTATGTACAGTATTGGCGGATGTGTAGCTGGGGCCCTTGCTGGACGCAAGGGATGAACTCAATAGCGTCAGCTCTTAGAGGGCTACTCATAGAATCTGGAGTTATAATTCATAACTATCGATTTTCTTCTTTCAAACAGATTCACCCTCAAACCCGAGAAAACATGAAACTTTCATTTCTTTTCCACAAAGTGAAATTCCTCTGTCACTTTGCCAGTTAGACAGGCCCCAACACTAGACACACATCATAAGATTGTGTGATACACTAATGTTGCCTTCAGGCAGTATTTTCAAGATGAGGTTCTGAAGTAAATCCTGTGATAGGATTTTCAAAACTGATGCTTTGAACTCACATGGCAACAATTTTACAGTTAAAAAGAGCTTAGACTGTATGACTGTATATCCATTCTGAAGCAAAACGGTGTGTATATATATATAAATTGACAAATGTTATCTGTCTGGGGGGGAGACAAGACCTCAAGCAGCTTTCCCCAAACAATTAAGAGTATATTTTGGTTACAACACTGTGCTTAAGTCCACTGCATTATAGAGGTTGGATGTAAAAACAAATATTATGGACAAATGAGACATTCCATAATGTCTGTCTCCAGGACTTTCAAGTCATTGTAAAACCTCACCAGGCAAGAAACACATAGAAGAGATCTACTAACAAACTCACCAAAACAATCCTCCAATTGACTAATGCACAGTGTAAAGGTGAAGTTTTTGCAGGTATTTACTCAAAATCCAGAGTCTTTGACAAATTACAATTTTGACTGATGATGGCGCTAGATAATTGTCCAGGGATGAAGAAAGTTATTACAATTCATCTACAGGGGGAGATAAGTATGCAAATCAAATTTCATGATAATTCATCAAATGTTTCACTCAAAAACCACAAATGTCAACCTGCAGGTGGCGCTAGAGGACGAGTCAAGGGATCATGGGAAGTCAGTAGGATTAGGGGCCATGGATGTCTGTACAAAATTTCAAGGCAATTTATTGAATAGTTGAGATATTTCCATCTGGACAAGTGGTGGACTGTGATCAGTGAGAGTGATCGACAAAATGGCCGGCAGGCCAACGTTTCCACACTGGTACTTTTCATTTGCTAAAGGCTGCATGTAAGTGAGGACCAGGAGAGATAAAACGAATGAATCCCACGGGGAAGATGAGTGTATAGTCGCACCTGACATCCTCTCCATCTTCCAGCATTGACAGACAGATGGTGCACTTCTCATCGGTGTCCAGCTCCTCGTCCTCCAGACACATCTTCAGGTCCTGGGGTATTCTCTGCAGTGAGAGAAAGGCAAACAGGCTTTAATTATTTAGGTGTGTCGTGCATCTGCGTGTTCGGAGCGGTCATGTTTATGCCTTGTGTGGCTCTGAGTCAGCCCAGACAAAGAAGAAGAAAAGAGTCACCTAATCATGCTTTCCAGAAAAGAAACTAGACATCAGATGGAAAACACTCAATTACTTCTTCACGCTCATAATGTAGCAAATGATCTGACACTCTTTTCTGAGTATTTGGGTCACACTCAGTGTAGACACTTTTTAAAATTCATTCCACGCACATACTGTAGCTGCAGACAGCTGGATGAGTCATCCCTCGCCTTGGATTGTGCACACTGCAGACCTCACTAATCTGCTAAGGGAAATAAATTTGACCTTTGAACTGCTGTAAGAGTCGTGGCCATCTTCCCACTCTCTTCTTCACTCTTTGATCCTTTCGACCCTGCGCTGCCCTTTTTCCATCCCCGTCTTTCACATCTAGATCAACTTTTTTTCTTGCCTGATGACTTTGTCTGTACCTAGTCTCGCTTTGCCAGACCATCCACACGCTGCAGAGTGAAGGAGGGTCTGGCTACTCCACATAGCTTTCCGGGATGGGAGAAAAACGTGCTCTGGTTTATTGGCATTTCTTTAAACCAATTAGAATCGTCATGGGCGGTGCTAAACTCCGCACTGAGCCGCTGTAAAATAGTTGTGTGAGAGAAAACTCAGATTGGACAGATAGTCAACCTAGCGGTCTCAATTTACCTTGCAGAGATCTGAGGAGCAGTCAACCGTAGTCCTCAGTAATCCATCGGAGTTTAAAATTCTAACGCAAAAAAGGCGGAAGGAAACGGTGAAAATACATGCATCCGGCGGAATATCTTGGAGCAATCCCAGACGGGGAACATCACAGATATAGACTAGTCTGTACCAGACCACATTAAAAAGACCCATCACTTATCTAGCGTGTTAAAAGCTGACCATTTGTTTTACCTTTTTGTACTTATGAGGGAAAGTGAATCTCTCTATGGTGGTTTGGACCGCTCCACGGTTTACACTGCCCAGCCTGTCCTCCAGCTGCAGAAGCTCCTAGAAAGGATACGTCTTTTAATTCTTTTTGGTAAAAGTTGAAAGTCTGACAAAAAGGCATTTATGTCGAGATTAAAATGAACATTTGTATGATAACACATTCGAATGCAAAAGACATACAAGCGTGGAACACTAAAATGAAATTGGTGCTTCAAGGAACGGGTAAGAGACTCTCAGAAAACAACTGCATTTTGTTACATGAAAACAAATGTCATTAGATTAAAGGCAGTTGGACAATTTGAGTCATCTGGAAGCCGGAGTATTTGGAAATCAGTTCCACACTCGACGCTGTCCAGAGCATTGGTCACAGAAAAAAAACAATGATAAATAGTGCAGACTGGTGCATCTGCTGAGGAGAGAGAGGAAGCAGCGACACAAACCTCATAGCTCTCTCTAACAGCAGACGCATGTCGGGAGGGATTGAGACTCTGCAGAGCCAGCAAGTGCAGCTGGGGATATGGGTAGTTTCTGATCTCATGGACAACCTGGAAGAAGACAGATAAAAGAAGCTTGCATCAGCTCTGCAGTGGAAATTAGAGGGGGAAAAAAAACTGGAACACAGGTCATACCCTGTTGCTGGGTATCAAGACTATTCTGAGAAACCCAGAGGAGCGTACTTAGGAGTTCATCAAGACGTACGTGATTGACTGTACTGAGGCAGAGGGGGCTCACCACTTGTGTTGAGGCATTGTTTCTAGGGAAGTGGTGCATCCTAGGAGAGGTCAAGTAGTGCTGATAGTGCTGCGGAAGTGGATGGATGTGATACTGGTGAGGGGGCAACCCAGCATCTACACTTAGATCCCTGGACAGAAACCAAAAAGACAAATCAGCTGATGACACACAAGTCATTGTTTCATAGTGTTTCTGGCAAACCTGGTTTTGGATAACAGTGGATTACAAAAGCATTATTTAAGCCAGTGATTCCAAAGCAGGGAGTACTTGAACCAGAGGGGCTACTTCTGCAGGTACTTGGAACGATTGTGAAGTAAGATGAACTTATTTGAGAAACTAGAAATTACAGTTTGACTAAAAAATATATCCAAATGGTTAAAATGATTGAAGGGGTTCTTGCTGTGTAGGTTCTTTAGACAAAAAAAAAGAAAAAAAGATTGCATACCATTGACTTAAGTTTTAACCGGAGCTGCAGTACTTGAGTTCAGTTTTGACACCTCTCCCCGTGTGTTTGGTCTTGTGATTGTAAGGTGTTTTTTTTCCTCACTCAGATTTTCATAATAATAAAGAATGACCACATTTTCAATTCTCATATCTCAGTATTAAGCACTCTTTCCCATTTTTCTTTTACATATTTAGTTGAATGTTACCTTTCCGGCCTTTATTTTTCTCCAGCACTACAAAAGTGCTTATTTTAAGTTTTTACACCTTATGACACTGCTTATGCATCTTTGCTACATTCAGCAAGACGTGCCATGTTTATTGACAGTTTTAGTGTCTAATAAGAGTGGGTTTGCTTTGGTTTTTTTTCCTACTTGGTCTTAAACCCCTTTCATCTAGTCTTGACCCAGATTTGATGGCCATCTGCAGCAATCAAACTAAGACACGCTGACAAAAAAGGTCATGTCCGACTGAGTATCATTGGTGCAGAAATTAGTAGTGTACAAATATGTTTCATTTCTGTTGGTATGAAATTTAAACCTACATCATGACAGACATTTTTTTAGTTGCTTGTACTGTTTTCTTCTGTCACACTGCATACTTTGCAAAAAGAATGTATTCATATTACATTTGGGGAGATGTTTACATTGTTTATAGACAATTTTAGTGTCTAATAAGAGTTGACTTTTAGGGGGGCTGTTTTTCAACTCCAAATTGAATTATTAGTTATGTATAAATTAGTAATACATTTTTTGTACTATTTACTTAGACTGCTTGTATGTAATTTAGAACATGACAATGCACTTTTCAAACAAGTAAAAATAACTGAGACCTATTGCGTCTGAGGCTCTACATGCTGCATTATAAAAGTATATTGCTTACCAGTCTGTGCCCTCAGCCAGGTAGCGGGGCTGCTGCACCAGAGGCTGAGGGGGGACATGAAGAGGGGGGGCAAACTCATAGCCGGGCCGCAGTCTGTGGGCCTGGTGAGGACCTCTGTCTGGATTACGTCTACTAAAACAAATAACCAATCATTTTTATTTTTATTTTTATTATAATCCTAGGAAAAATTGTTAAATATGTCAGTACAAAACAGGTTAAGTGGAAACATTTTCAATTATATTTCTTATAAATTTCCCTGCAAACCTGTGTTGTTGGGTTTCTGTAAATGACATCAAAGACTACGGTCTAGACTTGCTCTTTTATGAAAAGCGCTGTGAGATAACTGTTGTTGTGATTTGGCGCTACATAAATAAAATTGAATTGAACCTGGGTAGATACCTGGAGGGTGGCAGGATGTGTCGGTGCTGGGCCTCGAGGATCTGCTGCTGGAGGAGGTATTGCTGGTGTAATGCCTGAGGTAGGAAGGGGGGGGCGGGGATGTCCTGGAACTGGGGAGCGGGCAGGGGGTTGAGGGGCGGGTGGAGTGGAGGGCCATGCTGGTGGCCCGGAGGGGCCATGTGGGGGTTAATGCCTGACTGTGGCTGCCCTGGGTGGGGCATGGGGAAATCCATGGGCAGCGGGGCCTGAGGACCTAACTGGAAGTGCCGGCAAGAGGTAGCATGGCTGTGCTGCTGCTGCTGTTGCCGGTTGAAATGGGATCCTGTGGAGGATAATGAGAAGTTGTCAGGCACCTGAGGGGGCAGAATAGCTGGAATTAATTGTGGGTGAAATGTTGTGTCACTGTGTGTGCGTGTGTGTGTGATATAGCATGTTAATGAAGCCCTAACTCTTACCTAGGGTGACAAATACTTCTGTGGGGGTGGGAAAATGGTTACCACAAATACCATGAACATGACAACCATTTCTGGTCCTGCACACAAAAACACGAGCTTTCGTTTCTTTAATTGCATTTCCGACCTCTGGATCGACTCCTGGTCTTCCGATTCAGCGAACTGGATCAGAAAAGATTAAATCTACCAGTATATGGTCTTCAACGCAGCTCGATTCTTGTAAATTCAGCAGCAGACAGTGGGTCAGTGCACTCTGAGTAAAACCTTTAGTACCCGGCTGTCTAGAAGATAATCATTAAACTGTTTAGATGCCAAGTCTCTATCTGTGTAACCGTAAAGAACAATTCCCCACTCCTTAAAAGTTAAACCATTCAATAAATTCTGATTATACATCTGTGCTTAACTGAAATCTACTTTATCTTTGTGTCTTACACACACAGTGCAGCTCTACTTGTTGTTCTCCCATATGAACATTCAGGAGTTGAGAGGAAATAGCTTGAATGCTTTTTTTTTTACTCTCCAACCACAGCTATTTGGCAACTGCAGCAAAAACTGCTGTGGAGACTCAACAGGGAGAAAAATACAGACTAACTTGTGCTGTGGTGCAATATGGTTTTAATACTGTGCTTACACTACAAGACCTTTTTGATTATGGAAGATATGAGATATAGCAATAACAATTCCAGCTTTTTGGAACATTTGAGGGAAAACCTGGCTAAACGAAGCCATGATAGGTCTGCAGTGGAGCGCGATTCAATGTGATTGGTTACATCCATCTGGCAAAAAGTGAAGCAGTGAATTTTAGAGTTTATACATTCAAACTGTGCAGTAAAATTACAGTACGGTTTAAATATAATCTAATTCGACAGTGCAAAAGAGACGAAGAATTCTGATGTAAAGTGAAAATATTTTTAGACAATCATGAGGAAATAGGCAAACGTCTACATTGCATTTACTAGGAGTACACTTGAAAAACGCAGTAACCCCAGCAAAGGAAGCAGTGTGACCTTTCAGCAATATTTGCAGGCCGCCGGTGTTACCGGGCAGACAAGAGATGACCTTGCTGCCGCGGGTCGAAGGCTCGAGTCTAGACTAAGTAGCACACTGCGTTTTCAAGCGTCTCAGTGAAAACGATCACCATGAATGACAGCAGATAGACTCATTCAGGCCCTGTGATGGAGGAAGCGTGGATATTGTCTATCTTTGTCACAGCGGGAAGGTAGGTGGGTGGGGGGGTGGAGGGGGGCAGGTAGGGATCGAGGAGAGGGAGGACAATAAATGGAAATCAGCAAGAAGCACACTGAAGGTTAGGAAAAACACTATATTCTTTATTGAAAAATATTAGTATATGTGGAATTTGTGTTTTTTTTCTTGTTTGTTTGTAATAATAGTATAAATCCATGCAACAAAAATAAACAACATAGACTGAAGGCAAGGCCCACCATGCTCCATATAGGGTTAAAAAGAACAAAAGCAGCATCCAATGAGCAGACGTGTTGGCTACAGCACATGATTTCAGTACAGCAGGGTACATCTTTACTACAGAAAGATTACATTGGATTTTCACTAGTCAATGTAGAAAAACAAAAACAAAAAATTATGAATCATAAATGTGACCATGCATTGAAAGTACTATTACCAGAACAAAAGGTAAAGAGAGACCACAACCAAACAATAAAAGACGTTATTACTAATAGAGGATATCCTTAGCAGTGCAGGAAAATAGGCATCCCTGTGAAATGGATAGCATTTTGGCCTTATGTTAGTGGGGAAAATTGGGAAGTGATGAACCACCAGTGAGCATGTTTTGCTTCCGAAAATGTTTAGATTTTCATTTGCCTATAAGGGGCAAACAGCCCTGACAATTCAGTGTGATTCGAAGCTTGAAATTTGCAAAGGGAACAAAAGGATTACACAAAAAATGGAGACAGTTATGGCAGGTTGTTGTGTGCAGGTGCATTGTACCTTCAATCATTTCAAGTGATCACATGACAGCATTGGCTGGAATGCTGGGTTTTAACAATAAAACGGCATGCATTAGGTTCCAATTATTAGCATGTTTTTTTGTTCTTTTTAATTAAAGGTCACTTCAATCACGTACATTGCACCTTGTGTGAAGAGAAGGAAGATGAGCCGAATTCTGGTGTTCAACAATGCAGTGCAGTATTTAAGAGCATGCAAAATGTATCCACTTTACAGGAATTTACAGCATGTTGTCTATCAAGACTGGATGGGAGGTACACAATGACATTTAACTTAACTGACATCTAAAAAGGAGCTAAATGTTTACTCAGTGCTACAGCAATTTGACAGAAAAAAAGACAAAAAAAAGGTGCTCTGTTCTAAGTGTTAGCTATTGTTTTAGTCTGCTCAACATGGAAAGTCTTTGGCTAAATACATTTTTGGGAGGGGGGGTGCTTTTTAATACCAATGTCGTCTTCTGATGGAAAGAGGAAATGAAGAAGGGATTCACAATACAGCTAAATGCAGAGAACAGGCAGAGGCCACGCCACACCACACAGCAGCAGATGATCATTAGCTACACAATGGGGGGGACGACAAAGATCTGATAAATGCAGAATGTAGAGCCAGCCTCCATACTATGAAACAGGGAAATAAGAACAGAAATAAAAGCACAATGAAATCATTGATGCCACTGTTATGAAATTAATGTTACACTGTAGCTTTACTATTGTGTAATTGTGACCGCATACTCGGTCGTTTTGCAAGTCGGCAGCTTCAAACAAGCAGCTGCTGAATTGCCAATTAGCAAATAATATAAAAAGGGCGACTAATACTTTAGTGGCTCAGAGGCCCACGCTCCCAGGGCAATTGGCCATGTATCGATTAAGACATTGGCCAATTGACACGGATAATAGCCTACTGAAATCACGATAGAAAAACGGCGAGCGCTAGCAGAAGCAGATGATCTTCAAATGACATCATCCAGGCACAGATTAGCTGGCTGGAAAGGCTACGTCTATTTTGCGGTATTTTTTACAGTGCAGATTCACGATAGAGCCTTGGGGGAAATTAAAAAATTTGGTAATGTTAGTGAAACAATAATCGCACGTATTAAACATGTATCTCGGATAACATTGTCTGACACTACTAGTGTCTACACGGCAATGTGGTTTTGACATCCGATCCGCATCCCCGTGCGCGAGTATTTTTTTTTCCCCCTAGGATGGCGAAGGCATGTCCCGCCTTACTCTGCATTTGATTGGCTTACCCTCACATTCTTACCTTAACCCTAACCAATCCCACTCGTCTTGTCTAACCCTAACAAACCCAATCAACGTAGGCAACGAGTACCGGCCAATCAGAGGGAGAGTAGGACGAGTCATGCCTTCGCCATCCTAGGAAAACAATTAAATCCGTGCATGTGAAATCCTTTGTGAGAAATGTTTCCGTTCCAAGGCATAGCCTGTGCCAACGAGCCACTTAGCTTATCTTGAGCGGCGGTATTTTTCTTAAAATAAGCGGAATTCGACCGACAAACACTATTATTCGGGTGTTTCTATTAATCTGCAGTTAATATAAAGTAAAGTAGTAGCGCGTTGCGGGCAGTTTCTTGAATAATTTGACCGTTCATTTTATGCTAGAGCTAACGTTAACCCAAAGGCTAAACTCGAGCTAGCCAGAGACAGCTGCAGTGAATATTAAGATAAACAGGGCACATGTTTTGGATCGATATGAATATTAAAACCGTACCTCTGTTTCTTACTGAGCCGAATACAGGAAGAACCAGATATCCGACATGCACTAAGACCATCCTGGGATCCTTATCTATGATTCCGCTGGGTTATCTGGAAAGAAAGAGGTGAAGTAGCCCATGCGGATCTACATTCAGGCGGCTGGTTGTTGCTGGCTGGCTAGCACCACAGGCAAACCCAACGAAACGACTGTCTGACTCGCCTCGGTTGTCGTTGACAAAAGCAGACATGTCATTTGATATCCGAGGCACAAGAGGGCGACGTTGCGGCACAGTTCTTCTTCTTTGGGTTTTAACTGCAGCTTGCAACCTTAATCTGATTGTGTACCACTGCCATCTTCTGGAGTTCCTATAGTGTTCAGTATGTCAGATACATATTTCCTGTAACTAATAATCACATACTACAGTTTCTGGTACCTCAATGATCACAACAACAAAAACCAGTTGGATGCTTCTCTGTAATGTGATGTGTTTTTTAGGTTTCTGTGTCCAACTCTCAGCCTGATTATTATTGGACTATTATTATTATTAGATTAGGCTCTTTCCATTTTGTTCCCTTACTTCTTAACATAGGTTAAGATAGTTAAGAGATACCCACTCCTTTTTGGATTGAGTTTAATGTCTCCCTTTTATTAGGTTATCCCAAATGTTGCCACTACGTTAGGCCTACCGTTCTACACGCTATGCCTTTTTTTCTTTCTTTCTTTGAATTTTATTTCCAACATGTAAAAGAAAGCAGGAAACTAAGTGATTCAGAAAATAATAATAGGCTAGATGACATAGATACATCATCAACATAACGAAGCACTAATTTATTAACAATTTAATTCCACCCCTTCACCATAAAACATTTTAAATTATTTAACAAACTTTCTCTTGTCATAATTAACCTCTGATTTTGATAATTTAATATAAAGTTCAACTGCTGTCTCTTTTGCCAACCTGTCTGCTCACTCATTTCCTAGGATAGGCCTATACGTGCATGTGCTAGGACGCACGTGAACACTATATTTTCTAGAGGTGGGAATCTCCGGGCACCACACATTCGATTCTAAACCGATTATCAATGCATTTCGATTAATCTAGATGCAGCAATATGTACATTTCCATGCGTGATTTAAAAAAAAAACATATAAATCTAAGTTTATTAGATTTTGACATATACAGTATTTGTCACACACAAGTTTTAATGAAATGTTTTGTCTACTGGGGTTATTTTCTACTCATTCCATGCTTAAGCCTTGAACCTGCTTGTGAAAGTCACCTTCTCGGATCTTCCATGTCAGAGGCTCAGTCATGTGTGGTTTTTTTCTGCACTCTTGCCTAAACTCTAAGTTGTTGTCCATTATATTTCAGCCACTCTGTTTTCTGATTTGTAGGCTACATGTCTGGAGACAGTAACTTTTAAATAAAAATCAACACGTTTTTTTAACATTCGATTATTTACTTATTAAAATCGAGCATTGACTCGTTCTAGAGAGAATTGCGTTACATCTAACAATCGATTATTTTCCCACCCCTAATATTCCCCCCTGTAGGCTGTAACCATTTTCCGACTTTATAATAAAAGTCCCAATTTGACCTCTGGCTGAAATAAGACTTTAGGCTTGCAAGGGCCTCTGTCCAGCCTTGTCAATTCATCTTAATACAAATAATAGTAATTGGCTATTGCTTAATTGTTAAAAGGGCGAAAACCTAACACAAGAAGTTAGCTAGCCTACATTTAAAAAAAAAAACTGCATGTTGCACTTCTATGAAGTTGTGGAAGTCACAAGAGACTGGTTTAAAAATGATTGGCAGTAGGCCTATAAATGTTATTTAAATACATATTTTGTCCACCCATATAGGCTACATAGATATCCGTCATATTATAACATCAAGTCGGACAGGTTTGTCCAAAAATAAATTCATTAAAAATACCGCGGCTAGTCTCGTCTCTATTTGCGACAGGGGCAGTGTTGAGCTGTAGAAGAGAAAATGTAACGTCAGTGACACATAAATAGAAGAAGAGTTCATTCAGCCATTACACTCTCCCTCACAGCCAGGTTCAAGCCGCTAGTGGTGGAGGACAGGTCATTAGCAACCCAACAAAAATGTTAACCGTAAGAGTTGCAGCAGCTTTGGCCAGGACCCTGCCCAGAAGGGCTGGATTTGTAAGTATAATTCAACTACCTAGCTAAACCTAATGGATATGTTTCACCAAGTTTATCTAGCTAATATCAATGTGAACCTTATGGCCGTGAAGGGTAAAGTTAATGTTATAGGCCGTAAGCTACCTTGCCATCGACTTATTAACGCGGCCCTAAACTCTACTAAATAATAATTCGCCTTAGTGACCTCGAAATTGGCGTATACAGTGGTTTTGTTGAAGTTGCCCTTGTGAAACGACGTCTCCGTCCTGCAGCGAGCAGCGCTTAAGTTAGCACGCAAGCTAATTGCTAGCTAGGTAGCTAGCTAGCTAGCAGCTAAGGGCTCATTCAGCCACGCTTTGAAGGTCAGGAAGTCTGACAGCGCACGTCGCCTCCGCTGCACAGCGTTAGCTCAACTTTTAAATTACACATTTTAACTCTGCAATACGCTTAGGCGTCTTTTTATTTGCTGTTAACGTTTAATTAAATCTGTCGTTAAATCAGGTGTCCAAGGCTATACCGGCCGCCTACGTTGGGGTCAACCACCTCCACACACACAGACCATGGCTGCAGAAGATCGGTAAGTGAAAAATAACATGACAGTAAATGTATCCTCCACACCTAGGTCAGCACCTAAAAGGGGATTTATGAAGGTCATTGATCTATGCACACAAGTTGTCTTCGTCATTGCTATGTCAAATTAACAGGATGGCATTCTTAGGTCTACATGGTTATCTCAACATATAACCACATCATTGTGAAGACTTTCTATATAGCTTACCTGAAAATGTTAACTAAAGAGAGAAATAAAGGTTCTGTAATAAAGTTATCCGTTGCGTAGAAGAGATGCAGACAAAATCCCAGCATTGTCACAATAACTTTGACTTGCAGTTGAGTTTTGTTACCCTTTACAATTGTTTTGGAAAACATTTTTTCTGTGTAACTCAAGTGGCCTTGTGTTTAGAAAATCGAATGTATTTAACTGTAATTAGGATATATTCCATTATTATAAACAAAATCCTATTGTCATAGTTTTATATCAAGATGTTTTGAATTTATATAGATCTTTTTTTTTCTAAATATGACGTTTTTGTTAAATCTTATTCAAGCAAAATTCTACCACATGCATGTCTTGTCTCGCAGGCACAGCCGAGGTGTCTTCAATCCTGGAGGAGAAGATCATGGGAGCTGACACCTCCGCCGACCTGGAGGAGACAGGACGTGTGCTGTCCATTGGTGATGGTATTGCCAGAGTGTACGGCCTGAGGAATGTCCAGGCAGAAGAGATGGTGGAGTTTTCTTCTGGACTGAAGGTATGTATAAAAGGACACTTATTTCTGGGCTAAGTTCTAAACACACTGATGTAAAGCTAAACGTATTGCAAGACTAACGTATATACTAAATAATGTAATTATACAGTGCACCTATGTGAAATGCGCCCAAACCTTACTAGGACATCATCTTCAGTTATGCTTTGTAGGTCAAAGCAACCAGCTTTAAAACAGCTTTTGAGTTATTAATTTTTTTTCCTCCCAGGGCATGTCTCTTAACTTGGAGCCCGACAACGTTGGTGTTGTGGTGTTCGGTAACGACAAGCTGATCAAGGAGGGTGACATTGTGAAGAGGACTGGGGCCATTGTGGATGTCCCTGTTGGAGAGGAGCTGCTCGGCCGTGTTGTGGACGCTCTGGGAAATGCCATTGATGGAAAGGTCACTTGAGTCAATTTAACTTGTGTTTTTAAATAGAAATATTTTCTTCCCTCTCTTCTAATTACTTTAGCATATGTGTAACTGTCATAACACAAATAATACATAAAATTCCAGTTATGGTTTAGGTCAAAGTAACACAGCATTGTTGCTTGTTTACATTAAATAGCTTTATTGGCACACTTGTCAGCATGTTATGTCCATCTTTAAAAATGCATGTTTACTTTTTCTCAGGGTCCTCTTGGCTCCAGCATCCGTAGGCGTGTGGGTCTGAAGGCTCCTGGTATCATCCCCCGTATCTCTGTGAGGGAACCCATGCAGACTGGAATCAAGGCTGTGGACAGCCTGGTGCCCATTGGCAGAGGCCAGCGTGAGCTGATCATTGGTGACAGACAGACTGGGTAAATACTTTGGAATAGATGATGAATATTTGGACATTCAATGATTCCATGGAATAATGGTAGCCAATGCGTGGGTGCTTTACAAAAATTGGTAATCTTTATAAATCTATCTCCAGCAAAACCGCCATTGCTATTGACACAATCATCAACCAGAAGCGCTTCAATGAGGGAACTGATGAGAAGAAGAAGCTGTACTGCATCTACGTTGCCATCGGACAGAAGAGATCCACTGTTGCTCAGCTGGTAAAGAGGCTGACTGATGCTGATGCCATGAAGTATACCATCGTGGTCTCTGCTACTGCCTCTGATGCTGCTCCTCTGCAGTACCTGGCCCCATACTCTGGCTGCTCCATGGGAGAGTATTTCAGAGACAACGGCAAGCACGCCCTGATCATCTATGATGATCTGTCCAAGCAGGTGAGTACTCCGATTGCTGTTGTAATTAAAACTGAAAACCCTGTAAAACGGTTGTCCATCATTGCAGTTAAATATCTCCGGGAGGAATAATAAGGAAATTGTGGCAGTATTCCCAAGTGCAACCATGGTAAATTTACCTTTTTCCATTCCTCCTCTCAGGCTGTTGCCTACCGTCAGATGTCCCTGCTGCTGCGTCGTCCTCCTGGTCGTGAGGCTTACCCCGGTGATGTGTTCTACCTGCACTCCCGTCTGCTGGAGAGAGCTGCCAAGATGAACGACAACTTCGGTGGCGGCTCCCTCACTGCCCTCCCCGTCATTGAGACCCAGGCCGGTGATGTGTCCGCCTACATCCCCACCAATGTCATCTCCATCACAGACGGACAGGTTTGTCAAATAGTCCTATATTGGTGGTTATGTTTTGGCTTGTATATGAAACATTCTTCATTACCATGCTATTGTATTGTGATCTTTTTATCTGCTTGCTGTAGATCTTCTTGGAGACTGAGCTGTTTTACAAGGGTATCCGCCCAGCTATCAACGTGGGTCTGTCTGTGTCCAGAGTAGGCTCCGCTGCCCAGACCAAAGCCATGAAGCAGGTATCATCTTTTTTTATTTTTTCTCAATTCCGACCTCACCTTAAAGTCTTCAGGTCAATTTCATGGTTGGAGTCACAGTACATTTTTAATTTTTATAACGAATACTGCATTCCGTTGAATAAAGGCTGCAATCGCCAGCATTATAATTTTATTTGTCCCCTTTTAGGTGGCTGGTACCATGAAGCTGGAGCTGGCTCAGTACCGTGAGGTGGCTGCCTTCGCCCAGTTCGGGTCTGACCTGGACGCTGCCACCCAGCAGCTCCTTAACAGGGGTGTCAGGCTCACTGAACTGCTTAAACAGGGACAGTATTGTAAGTGTCAGTTTCTTTAAAAGTTTCCCAAGAAGTATAATTGAAATGCCAAGCTTGTATTGTATGTTTTGTTTTATTTTTATTTTTTTTTATAATGCAAAACTAAACTCTTGTTTCTTCCCCCCCTCCCCCTCCAGGCCCCATGGCCATTGAGGAGCAGGTAACAGTCATCTATGCTGGTGTCAGGGGTCACTTGGACAAGATGGAGCCCAGCAAAATCACAAGGTTCGAGAAGGCTTTCCTGCAGCACGTCCTCAGCCAGCACCAGGACCTGCTTGCCGCAATCAGGTGAGATACATTTCTCAGCCACAATGTTTGAAAAATGAACATGGGTATTCATACAAGTGTTGATTTAACTTGACCTGTTTTCTGTTTTTAGAGCTGAAGGCCATATCTCAGAGGCATCAGATGCTAAACTGAAGCAGATTGTACTGACCTTCCTGTCCAGTTTTGAGTAATGGAAAGCATCTCTCTTGATCTTTAGTGAGCTACCTGTCTGTGTCCCCGTTATGCTTATACATGTGAACACACTGAAGGCCAGAACCTCCATGTACAGATTTCTGAAAATAAAATTTTACAACCCTAATGAGCTGTAAAATTCTTCTGAGTGTGCACTTAACCAGTTTATGACCTGTGAGCAGATTTCCCCAGTGGCAGAAAAGTAATCCAAACAAACGCATCCAATGTCATTTGAGTATTTTAGTGTACCAAAATATAAAGGCAACATGCATAATGAGCTGCATACCACAGCCCTTAATTCTGTTTACTGTAACAGTTGTTCATGTTTCTATTTAAGAGGGCAAATGAGTGTTGACCAGTGTCTGTTTTGCTCCTCACTGTTTCCAGAGGATGGAAGGACTATGCCCAGTTTCTCAACTGTGGTTGAAATGTTTGATACTATGGTAATAAATTCAGTGACACTGTCACACATCAAATCCATCTTGTATTGTCCTGTGTTATATCTCTCCTGACTGCTACCCAACCTTTTGACTATTTATTTTTTATTTGATATATATATTTGCAGCTGAAGTATGTCTGCCAAATCAATACTATATTCCATAATTCATGTCGCACATTTATTTTACACTATACCTTAACAGTAATATAGCTTGCGTTTTTTGTGCAAAAGCTGATAAGTGTCTAGTGTTGCAACAAACAACCTTTTGGTCAATGTGCTCAGACCGCAATGAAATTCAGTTTGTCGGGTCTTCAGCAGTGTGCATTAAAGTTAAATTGAACAAAGAGCAAATTGACATCAACTAATCTACATTTAATCAATCCTCTTTTTAATTGCATATTTAGGTCTAACCCTAAAATACTGCATTTAAACCGGATAATCATCAAATTCTTGCTTCTGCAAAGCTGTAACTCGAGAATATTTTTGTATTGATTAAACTTGCAGATTGATTTTCTATGCATAGATTATTTAACTAATTGCTCTCTTTTTTTATGCATGTAACATGACACTTGTAAAACAAATAGTCTGCAGCTTCCGTATGATTTATGTCCAGAAGGTGGCATTAAATGACCCTAACTAGACCGAGTAAAAGACTCAACAGTAGTTCTAAACTGTATCTCCTACCCAGGGCTATGTTAACATGAGTCACTGATGGTGGACTGCATTTGGCCCTAGTTACAACAATTTGATATGTAGTATATATGTTTTAATGTTAATGTCTATCACACACTTCCATAAAAGCAGGAAGATGCAGCAAAGCTGTTTTCTCCAATTTTACTCTCTTTCTGCCCACTTGTATCTGCTTTTATATACAATATGACTATACATATATATGGATTCAATTGTATAATTTATATCAATGCACCAATTGTCACAGATGTAAACTTGAATATTTTTCAAAGTCAAAACAAACTTGCTGCCAAAGTGTATACCAGTGTGGGACAAGTTACTTCCAAATGTAATACATTATAGAGTACTAGTAACTGTCATTTGAGACTTTCACCAAAATAAAAGCAGAAGTTTGACTTGGCAGCTAGTTTGTGAATTTCACCACTGGATCAACAAAGTCTTCTCTTTATCCGCTTTCATAGATTATTCTTAATATTTGTATAATTAATGTGAAAATGCAAAGTAACTACAGCTATAAAAAAAATAGATGAAACGTACAATAGGCAAGTAGGAGAATGAAAATACTCAATTAAAATGATCTTACAGTTGTGTTGAAGTACGGCATTGTTGTAAAATGTTTGTTTAAAGAAGTTGAATCAGAAGTTCATGTTGTTTAGTTTAAAACAGTCAGGAAATGGTCAATTATAATGTGATTAAATCTCCATATTTACGTTATTTACAGTACTTGACTTACAACTGATATGTGAAAAGGTACACAACTTTAATTGTTTTTTTTTAAAGCTATTTTTGGGCCATTTTCAGCCTTTATTTTGATAGGACAACTGAAGATATGAAAGGGAAAAGGGGGGGGGGAATAAATGCAAATTATGGGCAAACTAACTTTGCCCATAATTTGCTTTGCCCATAATCTGCCATCCCACCTGGTGCCTCTATGTCCCTGAGTTTCTACTTTTCAAAATAAAAGCTTGCGTCCGGAATAAAAATACTTTAAAAAATATCTCTCTTACTTTAACTTTTCCAAGTAAAAGTTTGCGTCACCTATCATGCTAAAGAATAAAATACTTGAAAGACTTTTTTTTTTTATACTAAAAACAGAAACGGCAATCATACAAATGAATGAAATACTTTGAAAAATATTTCTACAAGATAAATGCAGACTATCATACTGATGAAGAAACTACTTTAAAATTTTCTGGCCACTCCCCGCATCAACAGCTGTTCATTCTAGCGTCTTTTTGGGCCCTCCTACCATGAGGGCCCTGATACTCAGTCCTCTCCCCCCCCCCCCCCAGTCTGACGCTCCTGCCGTCACCTATTGGGACACAGATGCTGTCTGTACCTGTCTTGTTCTGGCTCTGACCACGGTAACAGAGATGGGAAAGAAAATAATATCCATCTCGCAAATGTGTGTGTAGTCACCTCAACTATCGAATACAGCAACAGGAAATTATACTGGAAACACAACTAAATGTTGTAATAAAATGTGTTGTAACTCACGTTACTGAGGTTGTAACGAGAATAATTTTATCAAAATTGAATTAGTAATGTGTTACTGCATTACAGCAAAAAGGCATACACTAGGCCTACTGTCATTGTGTCACTGATTACGACCGCAAACCTAACTCACACCTCATTTCCCAGTGTTGTGTCACATAACTGTTTCTTTTGCTTTCGTCTCAAACAGGAACAAGAGACACAGAGCTGTTGGTTCAGTTACTCAACTTTAAAACCACTTATGGCTCCAATTGCATCTATTATTTTCTCACACTTTGTGTTGTATTTTAAAACTTGATACTGTTAATAGGATCTATCTAGTGTGAGTATTTGAGTTGTCCTCGTGTAAAATCCTCTCAGAGAAGTGGGATGACAAAGTATGTGTAAGGAACAAAAAGTAAGTCAGTTCCTGATGTTTCAGTGCCAATTCTTTAAAAGCTGCCATTGCACATTGCATTACGAGTCGCTTGTTTCTCCAAGGCATCACTGCCTGGCGAGATAACGTAAGACATGTGACATTTGAGAGTGAATGGAAGCTGCTTTCAATAAAGACTATTGTCGCTGTCCGTGTGACAACAAAAGAGAGCTGTGTGGAACAGCAGACAACATGACCGGTTCGTTTTCACACATGTAGGAGGTTGCTACAGCAACTGGAGCAGTTATTCAATGGACAAGCAGAGTCAATAGCAATAGTCTTCAAATTCCCTTTGTTAGTGATATATAGCAGAACCCTAAACGCACATAAACGGGCTCTTTTTTTTTGCAATTTCCTCAGGAAGTTTCACCCAGGATTTTAAAGTGCCTAGTTCCACATACCTGCTCAGTACTCTTAATGCATTGTATGCATAGTTTCAAAATAAACTACTTGGAAAGGAATCTATAAAACCCATTCATATTACTCTCGAGAGTACTAGCACTAATGCTATTTGGCCTCTAAATCAAATTTGCTCAACAGGGTCTAAAAAGTTAAGTCAATTAAGAGACAATGGTAAGTTTCTTGGTGGGAATTTCTTAAATTTACAACATCAACACATTCCTAAAGAATAACTAAAGCTTTGATAGGAACTGAAACTCGAAAACAGTTTCATATGTATTTTATTCTTTTTACTTTTTCTTTGTGGACTATGTCTCTAATTACCAGATTAAGTTCCGCATTGTGCTCCCTATGGGGGCTTATGCTGAATCCAGTGGATGGTAGAAACAGAAAAGGTAAAAGATTCCCAAAGTTAGTTGTATTAAGGAAAAAATAGTTTGTTTTCTGATGATTAAAAAACTGCATTGATAACATCATAGCCATTAAATTTGGGTTTAATTACATTGAAGGTCAGTCTTTTGCAGATGAGAGGCATTCATTTTTCATTGGATTTCAGGGACAAATCAGCTCTCTTGTAATTATGACCTGGACGGTAGCATGACTCAGAAACTCCTTCACTCTCATATGACATGAAAGGAAGCTTTAACTCTGATATTTCAGTTCAATTATTGCATGAGTTGCCATAACTGAATTGACAGCTACTGTAGTCTAACTTTTGGGAGTCCAGTTTTCTTGTTGCTGGACTAATTTCTATATCACAATAATTGAATTTGTTGTCCAGTACTGTTTTCACAGTTTGACTTCCAATAAAGACTTCAAATGCCAACTCCTGTTGTTTTTCTCTCTGCACTGTATTTTTTAAACCTTTTTTGTAAGCTGCTGAAAATTGCTGCTGGAAATTTCAATTTCCTTGCGGGAGTCATCCCAAAAGGGTCAACAAAGAGACGCAAAGAGATGCACAGGACTGTATAGACCACAAAACAAGACTGTCGTCATTTTTAAATCAATTATTTAAGACGAAAATACTTACATTCATGGGTCTCTCTGGTCGATGCGGCAGCCATTGCTGCTAGCTGTACAATAGCCCTTGTTTACAAGTAAGCTCACGTCCTCACTTGGTTTTAAGGGGTATCCACCCCTTGATCTTAGCCCTAGCCCTCGTTCAAAAAGAGTAATGGGACAGCACTAGGTCTCACGTGAACGCGCAAAACCAAGGGGAAGGGGTAAGGGGTAGGGGTAAGATGGAGAAATGAGATTCAGCTAAGTGTAAGTCAACATAGCCGTGCACCTACACACATAATGAGTGCAGAAGAATCCCGATTGTCCTGCTGTACATAAGTGCCTTTGCATGGAGGCTGTGGACTTGACATTGATGAGTGTGGTATTATTGCAGTCACTGTGTGTCAAACTAGACCTCGTTCTCTCGGTCACTGTAATAGGATTTATTAAACTCTTAAGCAGATCCTCGACTCGGTCATTAGCGGCCAACCACCGGCGCCTGTCAGCTGACAGTTTTCTCTGGTGAAAACAAGCCAACTTCTTCCTGTTGTGAAACAGAAAGAGCATGCAGTGATAGTCTGGCAGTCCACCGGGATAACAGACATGTTGCACATTTGCATGCTTGTGGTTTCTTTGGTCTGTCTACACAGCATGTAAATTACCCGCCAACAGCAGCGTTTTATTTTCATACAGGTCTGCATTTTTGCATGTGGTTAAAAAATCCCACTGTTGTTTTCTCTTCCTTGATGCCATTCCTTACACTTAATTCTAACTAGAAAAAGTTTAATCAAGGATTCTGCAGCAGCAAATGTGTCTACACTAAATATCAGCAGCTGTACTGTGTCCAAGGCTCCATTCCCTTGCATTACATCTGCTTTGTTTTTTTTTCTACAGACAGAACACACAGGAGTCATTTCCCTCCTTTTTAACAAAGTAGCAAAACAGAGCTCTCTTTATTTAGCGCACATGTTCCCAGTACTGCTCAAAACAATATTGTTTAAAGCTTCTGCATGGACCAACACATAGAGAGCTTCCTACAAACTGTACTTTTCATTTTTTGTAGGGAAATGGCATGACCGTAGGTAGCAGAACATCAACATACAATGTATTATTTCTAGGTTCAGTCTCCAGTCCAGGTTTTCTAATTCACAGGTGCCAGGCTCTCTACAAGCCTGCTTGCAGTGCGCACACAGACGCTCATTATACTCTGGGCAAAAGGAATTTCATTCATTCATGATGAACCACATATCCAACAAGCGCACGCTGTAAAAAACAAAAAACAAAACAGCAACTCTTTCTAAAAACCCAACATGCTGTTCTTTCATTTTGTCATTCCATAATAAACCGTTTCACATAGGATTTACCCAAAACTTTGGCAGAGTTATGCTTCTTTATATCTCGGTAAAGTGCAACAACTGTCTTCTGTAGTGCACTTTTCTTCCTTTTAATTAAAGTTTAAGGACCACACCCACGGTAGCAGCTAAAGGTAGCAGCTATATCCCACAGCGTTGGCTTTGCAGGGCAAATGCACAGAAACAGCCAGCCGTTAATATCAAACACTGGCAGCTCATTGGTGTGTTTTAGGTCCTCCGTGATTATTTTAAAATAAAGATAAAGGCTCTAAAGAGTATTGTCTCTGAGGCCTCAGATTCATTCAGTGCTGCCGTAGTGGTTCCCGTTGAAAGGGTTTTCCTGTAAACTGGTGTGTGAGGCTTCGACCTCCTGGGACACCACTGGGTCCACTGGCTGTTCAAAGAAATTGGACACACAGAACACCTGCAGAAAAACAAGCAACACCATTAAAGCACATTCACCTGTTACTATCAAGATGGATAAAGTCATTAAATTAGACCAGACTCCCGCTTATATATTCTTTCATTTGTTCCTGCATAAAATCCCTTTTTTAATTTTTTTTTTTTTTTTTTTTTTTTTACATCTACCTGTTTTAATTTCTCACTCTAACAATTTAGTAATTATATGTCTTCAACCTCACAGACTCACTAGTGGGTCAGTCATTAAAAACTTAATGACTTAACATTAACTTTGTTTATGAATTCTAATGGAGACTCCAAAGATACTCAGCATGCCTTGAATAGTTACAATATAGCTTCAATAAATAGTTGGAACATGCCGATACAAAATGTTAGACAGCATGTTAAAGGATGAATTTTCTAAACTTAAGGGGAGACACCCCAGGCAAAACTATAATTTTTTTTAATTTTACTTCTATAGCATGTCTTCTTTCAGACTATTGGGGGAACAAAACATCCAAAATACACATTTAGGTGTTTAATTTACACCTGCAAATTTCTCCTGAATTCAGCAAAGGTTAGCATTAGAAAATGGCTCATTTGCATATTTTACCATAACATTTCAGAAAACTGCATGTTCTAGGCAGTAACATATTTTTAAAGGTAAACATGGTCAACAGGCTCTTTTTTTTTAAATGTGGCTTCTAAATAAAGTGACTTGACTTTTTCAGTTGCTTTCTGTGACAATAAATCTTAAAAAAAAACACACATGATGGCTTGTTTTGCCAATATCCTAATATAACTTTAGACAACACTCACTGTGAGAGTAGCCACTAAGGCTCCCTGCAGGAGGCCAGTGAGCACATCACTCCAGTGGTGTTTGTAGTCGGACACTCGAGAGAGACCCACATACACAGCAGTGGCAATCAGGAAGAATTGGATGCTGGGACGCAGAAGCCTCGCCCATTCGGACCTCAGTCTGGCTTGAATGTACAACTACAAGAGGAAAGGAAATCCTTAATTATTAGAAACAAAAATCCCTTGGGGTCACGCGGAGACATTCAGGTTACATTGTCCAAGCCAAGATTTACATTATGGTTGTTGGCAGCTAATGCATGCTGAAAAGAGTTATGAAGTTCATAATTCATAAACTCTTTTGTCAATGACAGAGAGTCCCTTTTAGGGTAAATTTGAATGGTATATAGGCAGTAAAGCATATAAAGCAATGCTAGTTATTGGACTTAACATTGTTTTCATCATTTATAGCAATCAAATGTTAGTTTTTGAAGTAGAAAATAGGAACTTACTACAAGGAACAGCATACAGTACATAGAGAAGGATGAATGACCAGAGTAGAAGGACAGTCTGCAAAAGATAAACAAAAGAAATACTTTTACTTTTTATGTATTCATACCACACGGCTATCATAATCAAAATGTAATTTTACTGTATTGATATCAATTTAGAAGGGATAAAAGAAGGAACTCCACTAATTTTACACATCAAAATGAGTTTACTAGTTGAGAGAAGCACGACTTAGACCGTGAAAAAAAAAATACAGCTTTACTGATGTCATCAGAATCATTTTTAAAGAGTAAATTTTTTGATTTAGAGACTTTTGCCTGAAGATAGTCTAGTAATGAAACGTTGCCTACAATTAAAATTAATATATTTGTTGCAACTTAGACAGTGTGCGGGAGTTTCTTTGCTACTTTTGACCTGCTTGTCTTCCTCCGACAAATCTGTCTCACGTTGTAGACGTGCAAAGTAGTTTTCTGTACAGACTCTGAGTTTGAGATTGCAGATTAATACCGCCTCATGCATAACGCAAGCGTGGCTGGTCGTCATAGCAGCAAACTGCCGTGACCTAACGCAACACACACACACACAGAGCGTCGAAGGTGTGTTGCTTTTGATTCTCGGCGTGTGGCTGTTGCCAGAAGACACATTTAGTTTCAAAAGAAGCTGGAGGCAGCAAAAAGAAAACGCTACTTAACTCCTTCAACACGATGGTTTGTACAGAACATCCCTGTCTGTTGTGATGACGCAGTGAATAGTTACGGTCTGCAGGTTTTCACGTCATCCCTAACCCTAAGCATAAAACGGCCTTTAGATGATCAAGCTCAGTGAGACTACTACCACATAATAATACTAAATGTTATCAATTAGTCAAAGAAAAAGTTATATTTGGTGCCGTTTTTCCAGAAGTTGCTCTTGTGGGTTTAATTGAATCCGTGTTGGGGACACATACCTGGCCTCATCTACCAGAAACTTGTCTCCAGTGCAGGTGAAGTTCTCGATGTATCCGCCAGCTTTACAGTTGATGCTACTCCAGGGTGGTTTGCATACGGCCAGGAAGTTCGGCCGCAGGCGGCCGATGGAGTACTTGGCTATGTCCGTCAGCGACTGGCTAGCAGCAGCTCCGAACACATAGCTCCCCACGGCTTTGTAGACACACGCCACATACTTGGTCCCCAAAGATTGGTTCTTGATGCGAGACAAGTAAACCGAAAGGCACTCGCCACAGACGAGCTGCAACAGAAGAGATTAAACAATTAGTAAACTCAACAGTTTTTATTTAAAGGTCAGAGAACTTATGGAGAAAGACGACTGTTGACGTACCACGATCAGCGTGAAGGGGATCATGACTCCTCCCAGCAGCTGGTAGGAGATGGTGTCCTCTTTGAGGGGATACCTGATGGACTCATCGTTACAGAAGAACCCCCGTTTGAAAGGGTTGTGTTGAGGGGTAAGGATAAAAAATGGAAGTCCAACTGTTAAAAAGAAAGAAAGAGATAGAAGTATAAATGTACGGATGTATGTATGTAAAAAAAATAATAGATCAAGGATAAGTTAAGCATTGAAGACATATTATTGGGGTATTAATCTGATTTCATACCACAAGGAAACAGACTCACTGATATTAAAAATATGTTTTACACTGTGAAACAAGTTTTAAAAAGTACTGTAGGTATAATTTTTCAATACTAACTGAGTATGACCAATGTATGCTACTTAATAGTTCTACTATAAATATTGTACTTTTTATTCTACCACATTGATTTAGAAGCAGTAGTTACTAAGTACTAACTAATTAAGGTATAGAAACTTAATATACCTAAATTGTGATGCATTGTTATAAATTAAACTACAAAAACTACAAAAAAAGAGTATTTCAAGAAGTTAAAATCAGCTCGACCAACTACGACTGTAAAACACTGCTTACACAATGATGAAAGAGTAATTATTACCTAATAGCATATATATACACTACCGGTCAAAAGTTTGGGTTCACTTACAAATTTCCCTTTCACTCCATTATAGACAGGATAGCAGCTGATCTGAGTGGGTGGGTGATCTTTAATGTAATATCTACATTTCCCATTATCAGCAACCATTCTTTCAACGTTCCAAAGGCACATTCTGTTTACTAATCTGATATCATTTAAAAAAATTGGAGAACCCTTTTGCAATTTTGTAAGCACATAATGTAATCTAAAAACTGCTGCCCTGGTTAAAAAACTAAGGCAACTGATCTCAGCTGGGATTCTGTCTATAATGGAGTGCAATGGAAATTTCTAAGTGACCCCAAACTTTTGACCGGTAGTGTATATATATACACATACATATGTCTATACAGTATGTATCCACATTCACAGGGGTCATTTTTCTGCATAATGGATAGGCCTAGGTTTATTTGACTTATAATACTTAATACCTTGAACTTTTACTGGAGTTTTGTTTATATTGTGGTATTTCTAATTTTACTTAAGTAAAATATGAATTCTTCTTCCACCACTGATTTTACAGGGGTGTCCCACAGAACATAAAGTTTACTAAACTAAAATGAAGGACTTCTATACTGAACTAGACTTAGATGTAGACTTTGGACAGAAGATATGCGACTAGAAATAAAGGTTTCCAGTCTCCAGTTGTGTACTTGCTGTCTGCTAGAGGAGAAGATTGGTGCAGTCAGCAGCACAGCAGCACAGCTGGGTGTCCCCAGACAGTAGAGTGTCTCTCATTTATTTCTATTGGGAGTATTGTCACTTACATTTAGCAGTCCTGCAGCTTGTCTCTGTGCTATGATTACATTACAAACACTGAGCTAAAAACACAGCTTTGCCTAGGAAAATTATAGACCGCCACCAATGTTGTGACTAATGATCCCTTCATGTGCAGCTAGGAAAAATAAGCGATGTTTTGTGTTTGTTGCTGGCAGATGTAGTTTTATCTGCGAAACTCTGAGCTGCTGAGTTGTGACGTTGACCGGGTGAAGAGAGTTTGGTAAAAAAAAAGTGAATTTCATCACAATGATCACTGATAAGGCACATTTTATATTCTACTAAAAGATACCATAGGCTACGTTGTGCTTTTCAAGACACAAAATAGAAGCCACATGCAACCACAAAGAACAGTAAATTAATAATAACTAGTTAGATTTCATCTTGTTTTGTATCTTATTTCATCAAAATGCACATCGTGTTTACAAGCAGCTGCAAATACTTGTGTGACTCAGAGTTATGAGCCACTGCCACTATGACACAGGCTGATACAACTTATGTTTTTAGTCGCAGGAAGAATATGTTCAAACAGGCGTTCCTTCTCCTGAAAAAGAAGCTGGTGAATCCTGTGGGTTTCATTTAGCTGCAAGGAAAAATATTTACTCTGTTCAGGTTGCACAATAACTGAATTAAAAGGCCTGAGGCCTTGTGCTAATGCAGAACAATATTGCAAAAGTCATATATTTACTTTAGACTTTAGATATTGGAACAATGAAGATTTGAAGAGAAGAGATTCATTGAGTTTATGTTTACTTAAAGGGTTTATATTAATACTTTTTGGCCTTTGTCCTTTCCTTTATTGTGTTATAAATCTTTTTTTGTGCACGTTACAGGTTTACAAAGTGACAAGCCCAAAGTCCAAGTCCACCAACAGTTCCTAACAGCTCTGTTCTAGTCCACACAGGTGGCACACCCTCATACTCTGCTTCTGACTGGCTAGCAGTGTTTACAGCAGTATGGAACAGAAGCGAGAGGCCTCACTCTGTAGCTAAAACAGAGAGCTCAACACACAGGGTGAAAAGAGGAGCTGCAGCAATGTGCAGCGCAACAAAGATGTGGTGTTTTCTGAGAAGTAACCACATAAACCTGTTCTGGTACGACCTCTAACTACATTTACGAACCTGAAAATAATGTAATGATAAGAATATGAGCACTTTAAGAAGGGACAATGCACTTAAATCAACAATTAGCCATACAGGCTAATTTTCATCTGGTGTTAATATGTAACCAAAACACATAAAAAGCAAAAACATGCAGGCATTTGGCTAATGTGAAGTCAGTTATGCAATGCCAAACATTCTTCTAAGTATGATCATTGCTAATGACGCTCTCTGGCTAGATGAGTTGTCACAGACCTTTGTTCAGGCCTGTCTGTACACCTACTGAATAAATGAAACTGGCTTTGGAATTACATAAGTGGACTATTCAGATCTTAGTAGTAGTATATCTTTTAAAGTACTGTTTACTTTGACTACGATGAGTCTGTCTTCCACCTAAAAAGCAAAAAGTGGAATAATAATTTTCACTATTTAAATGTTTATTTAAACGTATTAGATCATATGTATTCAGCAGCCATGTGTGTCTGTATTTCAGTTGACAATTTGCTGTAATTAAAGCTTTTTGATTTTAAATTAAATGAAATAAGAATTAATTTGGGCTCGGCTTGGTCACACACTAGATTTTACAGATAAACAGCACACTAAAATATGTTGCTGAAAACATTTGAGGTGAGAAATAGACTGTGAAGTAACTTCATCTTGATACATATTTGATACATATCTGTCTCATGTGCAACTGTCTGGATATAGTGATAGTAGCAAATATGGCAAAAGTTGTCTTTTCTTTAAGTTACCTATTGAACCTTTAAAAAGTGGAGCTAATAATGAGTTAAGCATTGAAGACATATTATTGGGGTGTTAACATGATTTTTTTATACCACGAGGAAACGGCCTCACTGATATTTTAAATATTGTTTACACTGTTAAACAAGTTTAAAAAATGCAGGTATCATTTTTCAATACTGACTGAGTATTAGCAATGTATGCTACTTCTAGTTCTACTTTACATTTCAGAGAGAAATATTGTACTTTTTAGTCCACCATATTATAACTAAATATAACTAAATTGTGACGCATTGTTATAACTTAAACTACAAAAGAGTATTTAAAGTTAAAATCAGCTCAACCAATTACGACAGTAAAACGCTGCTTACAGATTGATGAAATAGTAATAATTACCTAATAGCATATATATATATATATATATATTAATATATATATATATATATATATATATATATATACACATACATATGTCTATACAGTATGTATCCACATTCACAGGGGTCATTTTTCTGCATAATGGATAGGCCTAGGTTTATTTGACTTATAATACTTAATACCTTGGAACTTTTACTGGAGTTTTGTTTATATTGTGGTATTTCTAATATTACTTAAGTAAAATATGAATTCTTCTTCCAGTGTCCCACAGAACATAAAGTTTACTAAACTAAAATGAAGGACTTCTATAATGAACTACATTTAGATTTAGACTTTGGACAGAAGATATGCGACTAGAAATAAAGGTTTCCAGTCTCCAGTTGTGTACTTGCTGTCTGCTAGAGGAGAAGATTGGTGCAGTCAGCAGCACAGCAGCACAGCTGGGTGTCCCCAGACAGTAGAGTGTCTCTCATTTATTTCTATTGGGAGTATTGTCACTTACATTTAGCAGTCCTGCAGCTTGTCTCTGTGCTATGATTACATTACAAACACTGAGCTAAAAACACAGCTTTGCCTAGGAAAAAACACACAGGGTGGGACTTTGTTTCCTTTTTTTCCCATCTTCCTGCCTGGTTCACTAAAACCTCAAGTCAAGGTGTGTGACGTAGCCTATGCAAATACGATACGTCCTTTGATGTGTCTCTACAGAATAGTCGCTGTAAGAGGTTATGACAAAGAAAGTCGACTTTAACGGTTTAAAAGACAGAGGTGGAGCAGGTTTCCATACCGAGTATGAGACAGACAACGTCCAGCACGATGAGGGGGACTCCTGCAGCTTCAAACATGTTACGTCTCCTTCTTCTGGTCTCTGTCTTTGTAAAAAATGTCCGGTCCCGGTGGTGCCGGCTGGTTGTAGGCGACAAGAGACGCAGCCTATCTGCCGCACATGTCTCGCTATTCCAGTAAAACAATCAAAACAGTGTCATTGTGCTACCACCAAACTCCGGAACCGTCGAGAAGCTAAAACTACCGTAGAGGGGTTAAAAAAAAGAAAGAAATAGGCCTACTCTAGGTAAAAATACTAAAAGTCTAAATCTATTCTAACACCACCACACATGTGAAGAGCCGCTCACCATCTCAACTGCTCACAAAGCGTCATAATAGCGCAGGATTTCTTCAGCTCATACCGCAATGTCCTCAGATATAAGCTCCGGGCGCCACGAGCGCTCTTTCACCGTTGTGATTAATGCTGCCTTCACGTACAGCTAGGAAAAATAAGCAACGCGATGTGTGTGTGTGCAGCTCCGCGTTTTCATCTGGCGTGTTCAGGTTGCAGCAATATACTCTTGTAAGCGAATGCACATGATGAAAACAGGCTATTTATACATATATGAAAACCTGAAGGTTCTCAAAACTCTTGAATACACAGTTTGGGTCTGAGGAGTAATGAACTACACGTAATCACACCATTAGTGCACGTATACATTTTGCAGTAGCTTGCTAGTAGTTCTACTACATTCACCTTGGAATCAAGGAGTTCAATTGCGTTTTGCTCTTTTTTGCACTATAAATAACACTTTTGTACTTTTAAAAGTTCTTTGATTTATTTGATCCAAATTGATTCACTTATTTAACCTGTTGCCATACTCAGGAATACTTTCATTTCTTTCCATGTTTCTATTTTTCATTACTGTAATTATTTCTCCATTTTTTTTAACTCTTTTTTATACTGAGACGGGTGACTTTTCGTCATCTGTAAATTTGCATCATCCAGAATATATTGTTTAGTTTTGATGTGGTCAAACTGCAAGCATTTTGAATTGCTACTTGAATTGTTGAACAATGTAAAATTCTTTATTTCAGTTGTAAATAAAGATGTTCCTTCCAAAAAAAAATAGTTGTATCCTATACAGTTTCCTTGTCAGCTCTGCTTCCAGCAAAGAAGCAGCAGCGCCCTCTGGTGGTGAAAAAGCTTACAGCACCGGGTATTCCTAGGCGGTCTCCCATCCAAGTACTGACCCGGCCCGACCCTGCTTAGCTTCCGATATCGGACGAGATCGGGCGTGTTCAGGGTGGTATGGCCGTAAGCGAGTGCACAGGGTGAAAACAGTCTATTTATACATGTGAAAACCGGAAGGTTCTCAAAACTGTTGAATACACAGTTTGGGGTTGAAGTGTAATGAACTACATGTAATCACACTATTAGTGCACGTCTACAATTTGAAGTAGCATGCTAGTAGTTCAGCTACATTCACCTTGGAATCAAGGAGTTCAATTGCTTTTTGCTCTCTTTTTAGCACTTTATTTAACACTTTTGTATTTGTAAGAGTTCTTTAAATTGATTTGTTCCAAACTGATTCATTTATTTAACCTGTTGCCATACTCATGAATAGGCTTTCTTTAATTTCTTTTCATGTTTCTGTTGTTTTTGACCTTCGTCTTTCACTGAGACTTGGGTGACTTGTCGCCTTTTGTAAATTTGCATCATCCAGAGTATAGTATTTAGTTTTGATATGGTCAAACTGCATGCATTTTGAACTGCTACTTGAATAGTTGAACACTGTAAAATTCTTCATTTTAGTTGTAAATGAAGATGTTGCAGTTTCCTTGTCAGCTCTGCTTCCAGCAAAGAGGCAGCTGCAGCGCCCTCTGGTGATGAAAAAGCTTACAGCACCGGGTATTCCCAGGCGGTCTCCCATCCAAGTACTGACCCGGCCCGACCCCGCTTAGCTTCCGAGATCGGGCGTGTTCAGGGTGGTATGGCCGTAAGCAAGGGTGAAAACAGGCTATTTATACATGTGAAAACCTGAGAGTTGATCAATTGGATAAATCCCTGTTTGTGAAAATTATCAAGGACATACACTACACATGTGGTTAAGACTTTTTCTTTTATTTGGTGTTTTAAGGTGAAAACATGGAAAAACTCAGCAGACACAGTCCAATCATTCTTCTCATTCTCTCCGTCTCATTTGTAACATAACCTTCTGCCATGATGACCCATTACAGTATATTCCATAAACTCAATGCCCGTCCATTGTGTGGGACGTCACTCAGCACTTGGATTCTGACTGTAAGCACTTTGTAGCTCATGTGTGGAGGTAAAGAGCGAACTGAGAAATACAATCAAGTATATGTAAAAACGTGTGGGACCCCATTCATTCACGCTGCTAGTGGAGGCCAGACCATATACAACTGTCTGCCTCTACCACAGACAACAAGACCAGGCCAGAACACACAGAGCCCCATATCTCAGTGGCTTAGATCTACACTCCACTACCAGAGGTTTCCTTCTGGGTGTATGCCTTTGTACGTTTGCTTTGCTCCACTCTGAAACACTGATAGAGGACGGAAACGGTTCCTGTCTGGTAGGTTTGTGTAGGGAAATGTCTGCTGGCATACAGGAAGTCATGGGTTTAATGTCTGTGGGGTGTTTGGAACAATAGTGCGTTCCATTAACTTCTAAACTCGAAAGCCCGAGCTGAGAATGACATCACGATCGAGTTGAATGCCTTCCATTTACAAGTCAGATCTTTCATTGTAGGGTTAGCTCAAGCCAAGTTAGCCCTTCTTAGCAATACCAGTAAATAACAGTGCATAATGCTGTTTTTTGTGCACATAAACAGCATAACAACATGTCCACAAATAGATGTTGGACAGGACTGTGTGTACAACTGTATGTTACTACAGCTTCCACTACTGTTGGCAGCCATGGTGTATTCAGAGCTTGGGGTACTCGGAGGTTGTCTGAGTTCCGAGCTCAGAAATCCGAGTACAAATGGAACGCACAATAATAAAAGAAGATGCTCCCCACCCTTGGAAGGACAGAGCCTACTAAGGAGTCCTATAGAAAATCAACTTGTTTCAACTAACCTCATTAGAAATTAATTTGGGAATATGCACCACATAATCAAAAGACAAATGGGTCCTGCTTTATTGGTCTTGGGGTCTTGAAGAGGGGTTGTGTCAAAATCTAGGCCCAATGCCCCCCCCAGCAAGTTCATTTGTCAAAGGGCTGATCCTGCTCCTCTTATTCATGGGGCACAGCTTTGAAAAGACAGGGCTGGTGTTATTCTATATCCTTCTTATCGTCACATACTTAAAGATCATCTTTATGTACACCACATTAATCCATCTCTCAATACTTTCTGGTTCGTACTGAAATACTTTTCTATTAAAAAGTCTCACAAATATAGAATTTACTTCTTTTTTTATAGGTTCAGTACTTTCCTAAAACAGCTCAACACTGCAGTTTTTGACAAATGCTACTCACACAGGAGGAAATAGTGCATTTGTTGGGGACTATTTTCAGCAGCGGATTAATCCACATTTGGTGGCCAACACTTTTAGAGTCTAGTCTAAAGGTGTTGGACAACAACGGAGCTCTATGGCACAGAGGAATACGATATATCAACAATGACATTACTTGTTAGTAGATACATTCATTGCTGGTTTGGGTAGAAACTTGGGATTGGCTCATCATAAGACAATATAGAATGTCACCAACCTTATCACTTAACAGGGTGTTGGCATAGGCAGTGAAAGCCACGATGGCTGAACAGACAGAAGAGGGCACCACCTGCAGAAACTTTATCAACATAACTCTCCAAGGCAAAAGACATCACGCTTCTGGCCACACAGTTACGACTAGCAAATTCTTTCTGGCTGAGAGGTACAGTGAAAAAACAGCAGGCCGAGCATCAAAGACGCCAACAGTTACAAGAGATCTCAAGGCTCGGTCAAACCAGAAAGTGGCACAGCAAAATTCATTGCACATCCTATAGTAAAATAGGTGATGCTAGAATCTTGGTGACGCAGTGACTGTTCACAGGACCAACCAGAGCTAGCTCATGGATGTATTCAGAGAGCTGGATAGGACGATCGATAGAAATTTCTATAGTGGTTACTAATGGGACAATAGTTTTGCACAATGTATTCAAGAGATGTATTTGAAGCATCAACCGTTGCCTCTTAAACATTTGCTTCTTGTGGAGCATTTTGTACTCTGACAGACGAGGTTATATAAAAGTGCAACACAGCTAATAACCGTTAAACATCTTCTTCTCTCTCTGGCTGTCTATTCCTTTAAAAATCGAAACTGTCAAGACTGTCAAGAACTTGGACTGTTTAATGCTGGAGTGACCGGGCCTTTACAGATTACAACTTTGACTTTACTCAGCTTTTGCCCTTTTGGCTGCAGGGTGTGTGTGTTTTGACCCTGGAGGTGACAGCAGACAGTACTGTGTGTGAGGGGGGAGGGGGGGGGGGGGGGGGGCAGCATTGAGATTTGGTGTCACTGGTTCCCTGGTTTCCCTTGAAGCTTGACAGCAGCAGAGGATTTAGTAGGGCTGGGTGGCTGAGGGGTGGAGGAAAGACAACCCGAACCTCATGGGACTAAGAAAGTAAAAGGCACTTCAAAAAATTGTAACAAATTCCAGTGTTACTAGATAGACTATATATATATATATATATATATATATATATATATATATATATATATATATATATACACACACACACACACACACACTGTAGGTATACATAGGCATTGTCATATACGAAGGAATGCAAAGACAGAGTATAAACACTTGACTTGACTTTATATATGTACTATACTATATATATATATATATATATATACACATATTTTTGTATGTAATAATATATTATATTATATATATATTATATGGCTGGCAATAATAGGAGCTTAAAAAATAAAGGAAAAGATGTAATAAAGCGCATTGTGGTCTTTAGGTTTGTTGAGGTTTTTTGTGAGGGCAAAACTTGTAGCATTAAGTTTCAGTTGCTGTGTGCAAAAAACTGAAGAGTTGCATAGGCAAGAAAACAAGTGGTTCCTAATCACTCAGTTTTGACCTTTAAAAGTGGTAGGTAAGAAAAAAAATCAATCAAATACAACATCAAAAGTAAAGTTAATACAGTGTGTTTTCCTATCCAAACGGATAGCACAGTACGCTTTAACTTCCAGGAAGCAAAAAAAAGTTCCCCCCCCTTAATATCAAAGAAGCGAGAGTCAGTTCAAAGTCAGCAGCTTACTTGTGCAGGGCATGATGGAATGGTATGTGTGTAAATATACTGCTTATGTGTACATGTACGTCCAGGAAGCCGAGGACGGCCACAGCTGCTGTGTGCTGAGCCTACAGCTGGGTGTCCTGGTACTGGAATGAGTTGGCGGTGTAGTATCCCGGTGCTGCCTCCGACTCGGCCTCCTCTTTGCTGGGGTAGATGGGACGTCCCTCCTTGGAGGACGGAGGAGTCTGGGGTTCAGGACGGGAGCTGGAGCTGGAAGGACACAGAAAATGAGCGCTGCCACACTTCCAGTTTAACTTGTGAGTCATCCTTGTCCAGACATGAACATCTCAACCACTGCCATGAGATGGTGTACAGACATTCATGGTTCCTAGATGATGTGTCCTAATGACTTTACTCATCCCTGACTTTTCATCTATCGCCCCCATGAGGTTGACAATTTGGCCTTCATGTGAAATATCTAACCAACTGTTGGATGGATTGCTGTGATATTGAAGGGCCTTTCAGGATACGTTCAAATGACTTTGGTGATTTCCTGATTTTTCTATAATGGTGGTATGCCACTCCATAATTTCTAGCTAATTGTCTGGCCATTGTTACCATCCGATGCATGTTGTATTGAAAGCAGTGCTAATCCCCCAGAATGGGTTAACATGAAGGTCAGCTCATTTGAAGTGAGGACATTTCTCTCCCTCCCTTGCTGGGTCTGCACTTCCTTTAACTCATTTTCTACCAACCCTGAGGCTCTTATTTTACTCAGATATGGGGCTCATGTATCCAGTCCATCATCTAAGCCCTGTTGCCTTTACACTTTCATTACAGGGTTCAATCTTCCCCAACTGCCTTCTATGTTTTAAAGAACTTTTTATTGAAACCACTTTTGCATTTCAGTTTGTTTTACCAAAACCACCCTTCCCAAGAACCTGCAGTTTAGGCATCAAGTGCACAACATGGTTTTCCAGAAGTCCAACACAAATGCTATAAAATAGTGGTTCCCAAACTTTCAAGGACCCCTAAAGTGACACAAATAAGACCACGGACCACATTTGATATGATTTTGTCCCAGAATCCCCCATCTGATTTTGGCTTCCAGATGTTGTATTAGTGTACCCACCTTTGTAAATCACTACTATAGACACTTGACTTGCTCTGAACCCATTTGATTGGACTTTTCCTTCTCTGTTACACATTATGCTAAAATTGGATTTGTCCCTTTTGAGTCATATCAGTCATATCGTTAAATCATTATATCACCATTATTATAATGTATATTAGTTATGATAGCATTGTACAGAGCAGGTTAGTGGCTGAGATCTGGGAACGGACAAAGCAAAGGCAAAGTCCAGTGCATCCAGAAACATGAGCAGTCAACCAATCAGCTTTTACAGTACAAGTAACTACAGTCCAGGACAATGTAAAAAAAAAAAAAAAAATGTATGTGTGTGACAATAAGTATGACATTTCATTTAAAAAATATATATAAATGGTAAGAAGTCAGAATAGTCTTTTCACATGACTGTGTACTTCTCCTCATGATGAGTAACCCATATTCTCTTTTATGTGTATAGGTCATATAAGTGCATGTGTGTATTTGGGCCTGTGTGTGTGAATATATACAGTATAACAACACTGCACTGAAAAACAGCAGCTTCTCAATGAGTGTTTGCTGCAGTTAGGACTGGGCCACATGGAGAAAATCAGAATCAAAATATTTTCACACTCAGATTTTAGATAAATAATCATCAGTAATGTTGATATAATGACTAAGTGGGTAGAGGCAAATAATAGAACAGCTAGAACAGTCTGGTAAGTTCAAAAAGCAACATCACTTTACTGTTATGTAGCCTTTAAAATCAGGAAAACACAAAACTTATGCCATATCCAGATATTAAGATATCCAAAATCTAAGAAAATATCTTGCCTCGTATGTCATTGTCAATATAATATTGCTCTTTTGCCCAGCCCTAGCTGCAGTATTAAACACATATGTTGCTGCAGCCAGAAACTACAGGTGTCTGAATTACAACTGTAAAAATCTGTGCTAGTTATCTGTAGTCTATAACTTCTATGGTCTTTAATAAGGTCAGTTGATGGGTGATATTCTCTCTCTTTCTCTTACAATACAGGCCTCTTAGGCTCCACCATCAGTGAGATCTTGTGAACAGAGAGGTTGGCAAACACTGCAGACACAAACATGCGGACACACACACACACACACACTCACAGCGAAGCTTGGAAACAGTCCTATGGCAGTATTGAGCCTACCCGATAGGCTGTGGGCGACTGTGATCCAGCTTGGCTGTCTTCAGAGGAACAGCATAGATGTCTGGGTGCTTCTGGGCAATTTCCAACTGGAAACACAGATGATTAGGTTAAAGTCTGTTACAACCGGTATCCAAACTAACGTGCAGTTTCTGATTGGAAAACATCTTTACTGCAAGAATTATAACAATGAAGTTCACTTAAAGAAGTATAAATATATATATCAATGCAAGAACATGTTTCAGTAATGGTACCCTCATTAATCCAATGCTACTGAAGATATTGCATTCACAGAAATCTAATACCTAAGGGATAGATTTGGATCTCATATATACAAGACAAAAATCTTAAAAAGACCTGTTTTCTCATAATCACAAGATATGTTAATATCTATCTATGTTAATAATAATAACCATATGTCTCTAGTTTCTTTTTCTTTGGTTAATGCAATGTATATATATCACTCCATTACAGTTGTAAATTCAATAGGTTTAAGAAATAGAAACAAATAAAACAATCCTCAGCTGCACACTCATTCATGCATCATGAACCCAAAGCAGTAACATTTTTCATATACACTTTGCAGCATTTATAGTGAACATTAAAGTTAAACCCATCTTACTGTCGTCCCCACCAGTCATCTCTTCAAAAGGGGAGCGTGCATTACACAAACATTACACAAAGAACAACAAACAACATAACCGGATTTTCAAAATGATCACAGCCTATTGCTGCCACCATGACAAAATAAATATAATTGGCTCAATTATTGTTAAACATCATAAGAGTAAAAACATATTTTTTGACATGGATATAGATAATGTGTGGCTGGATTGATGATACTTTAACAGTGTCTCATTCCAACAATGTAAAGCAGTCATTGTCAGTTTTCTTTTCAATGTAGGTTACATTGTCTTCTCTGACTGCATCTTCTTCTCATTTTAATGACATACCATTTACCATTTACTGAGAGATGTTGGCGAAGACAGAGTGTGGTCTAGACCACAGAGCTGGAATCAGAGCCTCTCGGACAAGATCAGGAAACCAGACAGGGAGGGAGGGATCAGGTCTGAAGCAGACATCTTTCCAGGTGCTGGCGAGTACCACTACATATGTAAAACTCATTCTATAAGGCCTTTAGGGTCTGCGGAGGGAGCTGAGTGAAGTCTGATAAATGTCCTCAAATGATGTCACTAGGAAGACTACAACTTTCATAATGAATCCATAGATATGGATGTTGTGCATATTAGGAAAAATGTTGTGCTGGAATATGTATCTAATTTCTTGTGTCAATAATATTCTCTTAAGGGTTTTTGTAGTGGAGTACTCTTTTAATCATGTCTTTAATGATGTATAATTATATGCAGTAAAACAGTGTGCTCCAGATGAACTACACTGCCTTCAAACTCAATTAGTCCGCACTTTTCTCTCCATTTGGTGAGCTATTTTCATCAAACCACTGTAACTAGTGCACCAGGTATGAGAGACATATTGGGATTGGCAGAGATAATAATATTTAATCACCATAGACCGTATCATTGTGACGTTGTGCTAACACAAAAATCCCTTCCTGTAGACACATGGCCAGCGGTGGAATTTAAGTACATTTACTCCAGTACTGTACTTGAGTACAAATGTTGTGGTACTTGTACTTTACTTGAGTCTTTTCTTTTCATGCCACTTTCTACTTCTACTCCGCTAGATTTAAGAGAAATATTCTACTTTTTACTCTACTACATTTGACTACAGCTTTAGTTACTTTAGTTACTAGTTACTTTAGTTAATCCACTACATTCATCTGACAGCTTTAGTTACTAGTTATAACTAGTTACTTGTGCCTACAAGTCCAGCTGAGATGATTAGACTATTAAACACATAACTGTTTGGATCCTTTACACTTTCTATAACGGGAGGATTTTTCTGCTTTGAGTACTTTTACTTTTATAACTTTAAGTCCATTTTCTTAATGCAACTTTCATACTTTTACTTAAGTAACATTTTCAATGCAGGAAATCCCTTTCAGTTCCATCTGATGATCATAAATGACCTGTGACAGCCAACGAGACTAACAGTGAAAAGAAACACTTTGTTATGTAGTTTTTAGTACGACCTCTGCCCGGGTCAAATTCACAAATCAAGCTTCTATTGAGGGGCGGGTCTTGGCGTGGCCATAGTGGGAGTCGTAAATTTGCGCCCGGGTCCGATTTTCCGGCAAAGTCACAAAATTCTTCTTCTTCCACCACTGCACATGGCCGTTGATTTACATTGCGGAGATATGTGAAATCAGCAAACTCAAAGTGTTGACATATGAAAGCATCAAACATGCATTTTAGATGGAGATGAGAGGAGATCCAGTTGTTCCTCGTCCCCGTTTGCTTAGCGCCTTTAAAGTATATATATGGGACAGAGGAAGTTTCTAACCGGAAGTTATTGTGAACAAACATTATGATTGCCTCTGCACTAGTCGGATTCCCATCCTAACACACCTAGTGTGCTTTATTAGTATGAACACCGCCCTGTGCTGGTGAATACTTTTGATAGGACTGGATACTGAATTCAATACTTTTTAGGCACAGACCGAATTGCCTCTTATGTCTGGATCAGTGTCAGGGAGCCAATCAGCATGGAGCATGGTTCTACCAAGATTTAATAACGACTGTGAATGGCTGTCTTAAGTCCCTGACTTCTACTGGGTGTAATACACCTCATGACACTACAGATGACCAATGGCAACACTGAGCTATGCCCACCCTGGCATTCTGCGCCTCCTGCAGTTCCAGCATCCTTTGGGCTCGGGCGAAGTGATCCATCTTCTCGAAGGCCTTGATCTTCCCCAGGAAGGACCTCAAGGACGGATCGTCCACAGGGCTGTCCTTGGGGGCCTCCTCCTGCTGCCTACAGCCTGTTGCACTGGGCAGAGGCACGGGCGAGTGAAGCGAAGCCTCCACGGTGCTCCCACCACTGACTAGCCTGGGCGCGGCGGGGGAATGGGGCGCTCCCGGGGGCCACAGTTTGCTACAGGAGTTGAGGTGGTGAGCCGGAGGGAGCTGGCCGGAGGAGGCAGCCGACCGGGGGATGAGTGGCGGAGGGTCGTTGTTGCTGCTGGCGGGGCTGCTGCTGGACGGAGAGTCGTAACTTCGACTTGAGCTCGGGGGTGGAGGGTGGTGTTGCCGATGGTGATGGCGGGGGCTGCTGGAGTCGTCCCTCAGAGACAGTTTCACCTGATCAAGGACGGAAAGCGTTAGAGCCAGAACAGGTACTTAGAGTTTTCTGACCTTTATACTCGACAGAAGCATTGGAACACAGACTAATGAAACTGTAATCACTCAAACAACTATGGTGATGGAATTTCCAGCTCACAAACTCATGCTATGTAAGTTGAAATAGTGGTAACCCAGGTCTCATTCAGGTCAGTGTCCAACATAATCCCAGCTGTATGATAAGACAATGCTGCTTATCCTCCGAAGGCCAAAGTGAAAGCACACATTTGTCTGTATTCCGTAATATGAAGGTTCAGCTACATGTAACGCCACCCAGCATGAGTTTAAATACTCCTTCATGAAGACTGGTACTTCAGAGAGTAGAGACACAATAACACGTCGTGGTTAAACTTTACTGCCTGCCATAATTCTTTCCTGAATTAAGTTTTCAATAAATGATCCTGTGTACTTCAAAGTTTTCCAAACATTCTTTACGTATGTAAAATTGGCTGTGCTGCTCCTGAACATTCAGGCCCTTCTGATTGACTTCGGATTGTACTGTACCACATCATGTGAGAGGACAGTGCCGCAACCAAATCAAAGCTCTTCTACATTTTGGGGCAGCAAAAACAATGATTTCTTAAATTATTTTTTTCATTAAACTTTCAAAAAATAGTCTTTTTGACCTCATTTGGCAGCACCCCTGCACTAATTCTGAGGTGCCCCAGTTGAAGATCTCAACAAAAACTACTAGATCTAGTAGACTAGGAGGGCATGTAGGATAGTTGGTCTGGTTCAGTGGTAGCCTGACTTCCCACCTTCTAAGGTGTAGGGTACACAAAAAGAACTATTTATGTAAAAACAAATATGTCCAACAACACTGTGGATCCAACTTTAAAGCTACAAAACACAAATATCTGTATATAAGAGAGGAAAGCACTAGAAACAGTGTCAACTGTTTTCATTCCAACTAAACAGCAGCAACAACTCTCACTGTTTACTCTAAATAGCGATGGATACTAATTATTGATATCAGCTGCAGGGATGTGTTGTTGGAATGAAAAGGTGAACACCGCTTTAGGTTGAACACCACTGCTATACACAAGCCCACCACCATGTACCAATAGGTGAGGGGAATTCTGGGTGCCCATCTGGTCCACTGAGCTGAGGTCGGAGGATTCGGAACTGCAGGGAGAGTGGTTTCTCCATATCAGGCTGTTCCTCAAAGAGAAGGGCAGTTTGTTCCTTTGGGTGGAGGTAAAGAGCTGCCGGGTGCATGTGAGGTTAGAGTCAGGCTGTCATACTTACAACACCTATTCAATAAAATTCCCGTCTTTCGCGGTTTGATACACAAAGCCATATCGCTCTATAGATTTTAGTTTGCTGAAAGTTACTTTGCCAAAGCAACGTTGGAGAGCTTTTTAATTTTCTTATTTTACTCAGTGAAGGCTGTGATTTAAAATGTAGCAAAGTACAATACTTCAAACAAAACATACTAAAGTAAAATTCCAGATCCTTTCAAAACAAAACAACAAAAAACTACTCAATTACAGCAACGTGTGTAATTGTTAAAATGTCAGAGAAAATGTTTACAGGCCCACTTGTTGGGTTGACAATGATATGGTAACAGAGAGACTCTGTGTCCCAGGTGGACAGTGTGTGTCCCAGGTGGTCTGTGTGTCCCAGGTGGCCTGTGTGTCCCAGGTGGCCTGTGTGTCCCAGGTGGACAGTGTGTCCGAGGTGGACAGTGTGTACCAAGTGGACTGCGTGTACCAAGTGGACTGTGTGTCCCAGGTGGACTGTGTGTACCAAGTGGAATGTGTGTACCAGGTGGACTGTGTGTCCCAAGTAGACAGTGTGTCCCAGGTGGACTGTGTGTCCCAAGTGGACTGTGTGTACCAAGTGGACTGTGTGTACCAGGTGGACTGTGTGTACCAAGTGGACTGTGTGTACCAGGTGGACTGTGTGTCCCAGGTGGAATGTGTGTACCAGGTGGACTGTGTGTCCCAAGTAGACAGTGTGTCCCAAGTGGACTGTGTGTCCCAAGTGGACTGTGTGTCCCAGGTGGACAGTGTGTCCCAGGTGGACAGTGTGTACCAGGTGGACTGTGTGTGTCCCTCACCTTGCTGTCTGGTAAGAAGACAGGTGGAGGGCTGGACCTGTTGAGGACATCACGGCTGCTGATTTTCCTCAATCGACTCCGGATGTCTGGACTGTACCTGCGCAAGATCTACACACACACACACACACACACACACACACACCACACACACACACACACACACACACACACACATATACATTATTTTATCATTAGTTTAATGTCATATAAAATAATTAGTTTATGGATAGATAGATAGATAGATAGTTATTGCTTTGTCAATGGTTAATAATTGTTTTGTAAACATATATTATAATTGTTGATGCAAAGTTGGTTATTGTAAAGTGTCCTCTGGCCTGCAGATGGCAGCAGCATGCTGCATCACGCTGTGTGCTCATCAGAGCATGTCTCACATCAACACATTTCTCCATACAGCACTTTACATTTAGCAATATGACTATTAGCTTATATATCTGTCTTTTATTCTCTGTAAAGCGTCCTTGAGTGTTAGAAAGGCGCTGTTAAATAAAATGTATTATTATTATTATTAAAGAGCTGATGGTCTGTTACTATGGTTACCCATGCTCTAAACTGAACATGGAGAAGCTGATCTCTGAATCTCTCAAGCTTTGCACTGCATTGGAACTTTTTATTATTCTGTTAATGCTATTTAATTATTTGTTATTCAGTTTTAGCTTATTTGTATCTTCCATTTGATATTTGTACTTTTCTAATATTTACATATTGTCTTCTTACTCTGAATCCCCTTGTTCAAAGGTTTTTTACTACTGTAATAAACTTGCCTTTCATACATTTTTGCATGACTTGTTTTTTTACACATTACTACCTGTTAAGAACAGGGAAACAGTTCTGCTTTTAAATGTGCTGTGATGAAACAAACTGTTTTTAGCACATTAAAACATGTACGACAATACCTCCAAATTATACTGCAATAGTTAAGTAAATGTACTCACTTCCCACTAGTGTGTGTTTGTGTGCGTGCGTATTTATATGTGTGTGCATGCAGGCATGTGTATGTGTCAAGCTGTGTGTGTGTGTGTGTGTGTGTGTGTATGTGTGTGTGTGTGTGTGTGTGTCTGTGTCTGTGTGTGTCTGTGTGTGTGTGTGTGTGTGTGTGTGTGTGTATGTGTGTGTGTGTGTGTGTGTGTGCGTGTGTGTTTACTTGCATGCGTGCGTGTGCATGACTCTGACCTCCTCAGCTGTGACAGGTTCAGACGAGCGGCTGATGGCGGAGATGTGCATCATCTCCGCGTCGGGCTCGTTGTCGGTGTAGGCCCCGCCCTCGTCGGCAGTGTCGTCAAGGTCAGAGGTCAGCCGGCTGTCCATGCTGAGGTAGTCGGCCGACATGGCAGACAGGAAGGAAAGGCGCTCCACGTCCTGGCAGTCCAGATCACTCTCTACTCCCTCCAGCTAGAAGAGACACATGATGGATCTTGGGTGTACAGGAAGGAAGGATGGACAGACAGACGGATAGTACAAGAACAAGAGAGAAGAAAGAAAGACAAACAGAGCCGAGCTGTAGAGCACTACTGGCAGGAAGTAGGAAGACACAGTGAGCATGCTCAGAGCGCAAACACAGGTGGCTGCTACTAAGGTGAAGGAAGGGCAGTCGGTCCACTACACACTACTGAGATGCTACTACTACTGTCAGCTGAAACTAAAGACTGATTTATGGTTCTGAGGAGACGCCACGCAGAGCATTTGCATTCCTATTGTACATAAGTGGCCTGAAGTTTATACTTGGTATGTGCGTCGCTTCTCTGTAAGAGAATAGAAGGTCTCGAAGTGTGTGTTTGTGCGTGGAGAGAGTGACGGTGATTAGCTTCCAAACGAGTACCAACCCAAGAGACACAGTGGGAGAAACAAAGTGTTCCCCCTGTTCTTTCTGACCATGGTGGGACATCTGGAGCAGGAGAAGTTAACCCTCTCCTTGATTTCATGTTGTTTATGGAGAAGGAGAACCAGGAAATTGATCAAGGGAAAGGAGGGGGGGTGCAACACTACCAAGCCACGACTGCAACGTGTAGTTACATTTTTTGAGTGCATGTCAGGCCATGGCGTAGGGTCCGTTTCTCCACGTAGCTACGTATGTATCCATTTGAAGCTGAAGCATAAATTTGCCTTAACGCAGTCTAACACAACAGTAATGTAATGAATCCCCCTTCTAATGTTCACTGTGCTGTTTCCACTGTATGATCATTCTGCAGCGTGCAGTCTGTGCTGGTGTTGAACTGTACTGTTTTATACTGAGAGGTGTTTCTGTTATTTAGTCTACCCTCATTGACATCAATAACAAAATAACAGAAACACACAAAGTACAACCAAATGAAAACAAACAAGCATATAAAGCAGAGACCCTTGTTTAACCCCTCGTGCTGCGGATGGATTTTTACGGCCTTTTTAAAGTTTGGTCCATCATTCCTATCAAAGTGTGAGAACACTGAATCACCAGTCTCACTGCTGAGAGCTGCAGTCACACTGACTCTGTTTAACACGTTGAAATGTACTGGGTGTATAAATAAAACTACACTGCGTGACAACAGTGTGAAAAGGGCAAACCACATGAGGTACACTTACACCTACAGTATGATATATATTTGGATGTGTTATTTATATATACACATAAAGATAATGACTTTAACAAGCATGGTTGCTTTCCATAATACGGCTGAACTGGGGACCTGTCTAAGGTCTGATTGCTCATGTTTCACTGTGTCCCCAGATTTTAGTGATGAAGCTTGTGAGATAGCTGTCATAACTGACAGGAGCAGGTGGCAAAACCTACAAAAACGCTGCTAATTTACCTTTACACTTCACTGGGGGGCAGATTCAAACTTTTGGTGTTGAGGTTGTTTTGCAGCTCAGGAAAGATCAAGAGGTACACTAAAAAGTGAACAATGTGCATCAGGGTTCAAGAGTTCAGAGTTCAATGTCCGTTCATGCTACCAGCTTTATAGATGAAATGAACAGAATCTCTTTGCCAAGCTGTGGCAAAGCTCCTGCTGTGATTTATTGGTAAATTATATGACTTTGAGGCTTGCTTTTTAATCAGTTTTTCATTCAAGTAAAGAACTAAGAACTAAGAATTAGAACACAACTTTAAGCTCCCACAGGGTAGTAAAAAAAAAAAGACAAAGTGACAGAGGCTAAGTCCTCGATGCAGCGGCCGCCGGTTCAATTCCAACGGGCCACTGCTGCATTTTATTACCCCTTTATCCCTTTCATGTCTAAGCTGTCCTGTCACAAATAAAGGCCTCAAATATTCTTAAAAGAAATTACACAGAAATGTTACATATTGGGGATTTATCCCTGACAGAAGTACACAGGGCACGCCTTTAAAGTAAGTAAGTGTGTGTTTGTGTGTGTGTGTGTGTGTGTGTGTGTGTGTGTGTGTGTGTTTACCTTGCCGTCAGAAACCCACACAGCCTGCATCTGTTGCTCTCTGATAGAGTCTTTGACGCTGCCGTACCAGGCGTCGTTGGCTGAGTTCAGATCTACGGTGGCTGGAAAAGAAAACCATCCAAGCTCAGCATACACACTCAAATTACAGCAAATACACATCTACAGCAGTACTGCAGTACCGTATTACACCTGAGTGAATGTCTGTCTGTGTGAGGGATGTACCAGTGAATAAGTGGGAGCAGGTTTTCCTCAGTTTGACGGCCTGTTCGTACAGTTTGCGGGCGCTGCGGTTGGAGTTGGGGGCTATCCTCTGTCTCAGGGCCTTGATGCCGTGCTTGCTGTCGGGGTTGAAGAAGATGACGATGGGGTACCACTGGGTGTAGTTCAGTGTGTCCACTGCCTTGGGTGTCACATCCAGCAGGGCGTGCTTGTCCTGTGCGGTGTGAGGTGTGAGGAATGGGGAACACTGTTAATGCTTTGGATCGGATCACAGTGAAGAGCGTTGCATCGTTCTGCAATGTGTCTGTTTCAACCAAACTTTATTAAACTAGCAACAGTCAACAGGGAAACAACTGACTGTCAGCATGCAAATGAAAAGTTCAATAATCAGAGCAAAATACCTCCATATTATACTGCAATAACTGTACTCACTTCCTTCTACTGTGTGTGTGTGTGTGTGTGTGTGTGTGTGTGTGTGTGTGTGTGTGTGTGTGTGTGTGTGTGTGCGCATGCATATATGTATGTGTGTGTGTGTGTGTGTGCACCTGCTCGATGATTTGTCGGATGGTGTTCAGGCGGACCACTCCGGAGGACTTCTCAGATCCGGCGTCTTTAGGCTCGGTTTCTAACGTAAGAACACAGAGACAGTGGACAGGTTATTGAGAAGCAATACTGGGACATTGTGTCGGGAAGAAGACTTAAACACATGGCAGAGACTCACTGGCAATAACAAACAGGTCGGGGATCTCAGAAGCCAGCTTCTCATTGGCTGCGTCCGCGATCGGACCGAATAGCACCACAGGACGCCGGAAACCCGCTGCAACGGCACACACACACACACTTTATCACAGTCCAAACCAACATATGGTTCAATGACAGATCACATTTACAACTCTTTCCCCAGTATTTTCATATACAGAGAAGCAGCCACCTTCTCGGAGCACCACTCGTTCATACGCGGGGAAGCGGGTGGCCAGTGTCTGACCGCTCAGGTTTTCTTTGCTCTTCCTCAGGTCCTTCCTCTTCAAAGAACGTTGACCTCGCAACCGCCAGAAGTCCGCTCGATCGCCCGCGACCGCTTTATGAGAGTTCTGGACACTGGCCATCTGCTCCGCTCTGAAAGGGAGGACAAACATACATTTCTCTGTCTTCCCACAACTATTACTATCTAGAGGTGTCCCGATAACATTTTTGCTTCCTGATGCCGACTCAGATACCTGAACTTGCGTATCGGCCAATGGTGAGTACCGATCTGATACCAGTGTGTCATATATTTGATCATGTTTTAACAGCTGTATACTACTGTCCCTGTAAGGACGTGATGGGATTTTTATCTTTGTCCTCGACCTGGCTCAGGTTAAACTCTTTGTCAAACTTAAACAAACACAAACAATGAATGACATAACTTCCTTTCATTATCCAGTTTGATGTCATAATGGGAGAAGAACGTACATAAACCACTTTAAAATAGATTTTCTTTGGTTCTAAATTGTTTCGGATCGGTGCATAAACTCCAGATACTGATACCAGCGTGTCAGGCAGTATCAGAGGATTTTCCCATACTGGTATCTGTATCAGAACATCTCTATTACTTACCCATGTATTTTTCACATATGTGTTTGTGTATACAACCAGTTCTGAAGCTTTGGAGTGCATCAAATTGTTCATGCAACAGAAACTAATTTTAGGTCTTTATTACAGATGTGTGTCCCCATGCTTGGAATTTGCCAGTCCAATTGGGTGTCTGTTTAACCTTTGTATTGTCTTCCCGTCAAAATTAAAAATCAACACTTTTGTTGACGCTTTTTATCAATGATTTTAACTTTTTCTTACGTTTTGTCCCTTTTTTTCAACACTTTTTTCAATGTTTTTTTTACTTTTTTTAACTATTAACTTTAGTTATTTTTGGAATTTATGGTCAATAAACCTCATTTATAGGAAATTATACCTAAGGTTTGAGTTAGAAAAGCAGAAATTAAGAATTATTTAGACTAAAATTAAAGGAATGGATGTTGATGGATAATCACAGACTGGAATATGTCAAATTTTACTCAACACTATTTCAAAACCACTTCAATTTGTTTTACAAATGCTATAAAATTGAATAAGACGCCCCAAAATTAATGAAAGTAGAGATTTGTACTTGCCAAAGAGTGTTGTGTGGAATCAATCATGTTATTTTGGGTAGTTAAAAAGAACATTCATATAGGAAAACAAGTTAATTTGACCTGAGGACAACATGAGGGTTAAATACATTAAATAGTTCATTACAGATCCCTCTTCTTTAATTAAATCTACTTTCCAACCAGAAGAGGTATTATCTTTTAATGTCCTCTTTGTCTCCAAAGCTGACCGTTGCCGTTGTTCTGTCTCAGCTGTAACGTAAAACACATCCCTCGAGCTGGCGCCACCCTTTACTAAACATAGCCCTGCTGAGAAATACGGAGAGAGCTGATAGTCTTAATTAGCTTTGTAGCAACTCATTTGGCACTGGCTTGAATGCAACGGACGTATATTCATATAAAATAGTTGCGCACTACAGCAAAGCTCACATATATAATGCAATGTACAAAACAAATTTAATCTAGTTGGCTCATATAAGGTAACTGTAACACACTGCACACATTTATATTGAATTTATATTACTCCAAACCACATTCTGTTAACCAACTGTACACTACAGTCTACATTGCACTATATTTCTTGTCCTGTCATGTTGCACCTTTCTATGCTTTTTGCACTTCTGGTTGGACGCAACCTGCATTTTGTTGTTTTTGTACTCTGCACAATGACAATACAGTTGAATGTAATCTAATCCAATTACAGCAGCATTACCTCTGGGAACAATTAGTGTAATCTCACGGAGTGCACTTTTAGTCCCAATGTTGATGAAAGAAGGTTAATGAGAGAGACAGTATATTCCAATCTTTGACAGTATTATACAGATCTACATAAAGTATTTGATAATGATAACGTTCTGTTTCTGTTGTTTTATTTGGGACCTGAACACTGCATAGGGATCTTCTACTTTATTTAGTTTGTAGCTATTTGACCTCACCTTCAGACACTATGTGTCACTGTGAGGGTTGTCATGGTGACCTGACTTTGCTCGGGCCGTGATTCTCAGTGGGTCAACTGACTGACCGCAGAACGGTGGCCAGCGGCTGAACGTACAACTTATATTTATCAAAGCACATAGGACGCTCTGCTGTGTTGGCAGTAGATATTATATGATATGAAATATTATCAAACATTCGATCTAGCATTAAAATGTGGTTTCCATGCTGTGTAACAAAATGCCTCAGATTCATTTAAAGAAAGACATACACCCTGTCCACATCTTGAAAAAGTACTACTAGTCTGTGTACTGTGCACCAAGAGACTAAAATGGCCCTACCTGCTCTTGTTGGGGATGATGCCTTTCTCCAGCAGCTGCTTGTCCTTGCCGACACGGACTGCCAGCCAGTTGCCGAGCTTGCCATCATAGAGGGTGTCCACCACCTTGAAGATGTCCCCCCGGCTGAAGGCCAGGCTCTGAGGAGTCTCCTTCTCATAATCAAAGTGGGTCCGGATGAAGAAGGAGTCTCCCCGCCCCGACACCAAGATATCATTGTAGACTGGGCAAAGCAAAAAGTGAGAGATGAAGAGAAGGGGGCATTAGAGAGAGTGAGAGAAAGGTGGAAGTAAGACAGGCAGCAATATATGAGACAAGGTGATGACAATATGATTCTGATTGAAGCAACTTGAGGTCGTAATAGTTTGTTTAGGTTGGAGGGAAGTCTGATGCTGCTGGAGGTTGAGCTCTGGGTGGTGACAGCCTGAGACAGCTGTGTCAGAACACCACATGCACTTTTTGAAACATCAAAATGCAGAGCACTATACTGACATCTGGGAAACATGACCGGAAATGATGGAAGAGACTGCACACATTACAAGTCCAATAAATTTAGATTAAATGCAGCTTCATTCAATTATTGAACAAGCTTTCATGACACAGTGAGCCGCCCCTGCACACACACGGATGTCTATACACAAGTGACCAAAGAACATCCTGAATAACTGCGTTTCTTATAGTCTTCTTGTCCTGCACCGGTCAGTTGATCTAGTTCTGTGAGACAGGGTTACCTTTGAAACAAGTCCTTATTTGTGAGACACTTCTACTAGTTTACACATTCCAATCTATTCCTGCACCCTAGTGTCCATTTCACGCTGACTCTACTTTGAAAGTTCCCTGTAAATGGTTAAATACATTTGAACACATTCATGCTTAAATACCAACCTATCACTACACTCAGGCTAAATTAATGCAGCCAATGGTTAAACTATCCAGCATCCTTTAGAATGAGCCAGGCAGGCCTGCCTTGTTGCACCATGCAATTTTTTTCATTTTTGGCATGTAGCTTGCTATCTACAAGTTTGCGGTTGTTTTCTTGTAGCGAAGGAGTTTTGAGAACAGAGAGGTGAAGGTGAAGGACATCCGGCTCGGGAGCCACACACAGAATGTTCTTCCGTTGAACCAGACAATGCGTGAGATGATCTCAACTTTGTTTTCTCTGACATGTTTTATTAAAGCTTTCCTCTAATGTATGGAGTTATGAGCGGGTCACTGTTTTGTTAATCTCGTGCATACACACAAGTACGCACATGCATGCTATGTGCCCGTAGGTGAAGCACAGTGATACACACTATTGCAAATATTATTTCACTGATCTACAGAGGCAGTAACACACCAAGATATGCTGCAATGTGCCAGCACAGTAAGAAGAGGAAGACTGCACCCTGCTAAATAAGGATGTAAATATTTTTTATGCGGAAGGAAATGCATTCAACATATTGGTTAGACCTGAAGGATTCACACAATGAGTTTAAACTCCACAGGGCACCTCTAACTAACTTATTGACTGATCTCTTCTCATCAGAGAAATAAATAATAGTTCCCATATAAGATTATTTGAGATCATGTGTCCAAATTTTGACACTTGGGTTCTGTGACGACAACTGAGCCATTATTCGCACAATGATGTCCATGTGCAGTTGAAAGCTTAATGTAAATAGTAAGTGGACCTTTGAGCTGAGACTGTTTCGGTGCGTGCACTGTTCTCAAAGGTTATTTTCCATCCTTCCATGCTCAGTTTCCAGCCTTATTTGCATATTCAAAACAAAAAGCACATATTTGTGTGACTAGAAATAAAGCTCACAGGCTGCTCCAGGCTGCTGCGAGGATTCCTGATTTGATATGTGTGGTCCGACAAAGCGCTGACCCAAAAGGACCGGCAGTCATACTGAGGACAAGCCACTGCTGGCTGGCTGCGGGCTTCATACCCACTGTGGACTGTAATCTCGCACAGATCAAATACATAAAACAAAGGCTTCCTCTTGCGTAACCTTCTTCTAGTGGAGTACACTCTGAGTTACATACTATGTACTGTTGTGGCATTATGAACGTTGTAAAGATTGTCAAACCATCCTTTTTTTAAATGCCAGTTTTACAACAACAAAAAACCAGTTGGATCTAACAAGGTAATGTTTTCATCATGCAGCAGGATTTGGTGTACTCAGTAGGGATTTAATAAATCTGGATGCACAGTTTCAGACAATTAAAAAAGGAATAGTTTGACATTTTGGAAATATGCATAGCCAATTTCTTGTCGAGAGTTACATGAAGATAAGACAAATTGTTATTTGTGTTATTAGGTCACAGTGTGAAGGTACAAACCGTAGCCAGTTAGCTTAGCTTAAGATGCAAACAGTTAGCCTAGCTCTGTCCAAAACAGCTCCTCTAGGCTCCCTAATTTACCACGTTATAACTTGTGTGTCACATTCGTACAACAAACAATGAAGAAAAGGACATGTTGTGGTTTTACAGGAGGTTATGTGCTAAGATTCGTTTTTTAGCTGGGAGCAGTAACTTCCTAGAGTCTTGCCGTCCCTGTGAAGTATCACCAGTCACACACTTCATACGTATATGCAGCTCACTACTCTTTAGTTGGCTCACAAAGTTCTTGTGGCTTGTTGTTGTTGTTGATGGTGATTATGATTAGGATGATGATAGGATGACAGTAACAGTTCACACTGTATTTTTGCTTGTTGTTAGTGATGATGATGATGATGATGATGATAGGATGACAATAAACAAATTACTTGTAGATTGTTGTTGTTGATAAGTCTCCTTGACAATAATTTACCTACTGTAAACTAGACTGTAATCTGTTGTGTATGTGTGTTTTATACTATCTATGTTTTTATGCCTGCTACGACACATGTGACCCTCTGGAACAAAAAATAAATTAATTGATTGATTCAGTTAACAGTGGATCGTTACTAGGTGTAAATATTCCCCAAGGTTCTGTCCTGTTCTGTTTACAGGGCTGCCCTTGGGCAGATCATCAGTACTTTTAATCTGTGCAGAGGATTTTAAATTGTATCTGTCCTTTCACCCTCAGAACATTGCAAAATCTTATATATCAAAACCATGAGGTCCCTGGTCCTCTGATCCAGGCTGGTTGGCTGTTCCTCACCTCTAATTATAATTATGTCTTGATTTGGTATTTTAATTGGGAGGCACTTTGTAATGTCTGTTCTATTAAAAAAAAGTAACTTTACTACAGACCAAATAGTTGTATGTGATGCCATTCCTTTTACTCTAGTGTTGGCTGAATCTCTGCTGAAGATATCCCATTATCACTAAGCCAAGCTTGAACTTGTGAATATTTGCAGAAAAAACACACAGGCATTTGTCTTCCTGTAAATGGGAAGACCTTGTATGTATTGCTGGGTTAAAATAATCTCTTTGAGAAATCTGATATTGATTATTAAAATGTATAAATCAATCTTTTACTATCTGCCTTTTCACCATGGACGTATAAGTAAAAATACTTCAAACCAAATTTTGGTGGGTCAATTCTTAATGTGAACATTCACCTGGTGCATTATAAAAAAAATTATTAAAAGTTGCTTCTAGCTTGTACAAGTAAGTTCTCTGAAAATCTCTTCTATATCCAAGCAAAACTGGATTTGTATTCCTTCTGAAATATAAATCTAACCTGAAAATCCTCCAAACACTCTTCCTACCCAAAATGAACCTTACAGTTGCCGCCCTGGCCAGTTCTCATGTCAGGTCAGTGCTCTGCTCCATTGTGTGATGTGTTTCTGCTTCATGAAATAGATTTCTCCAATAAAAGGCCAAAGCAGAGCCACAAGCCAAATGTGCTGATTATATAACACAGTTGGAGGCCCATGTGTGTCACGGTTGGCTGAACCAAAACTAGCCTGCTTGGGTCTAAAAGCCTGGGGGACCAAGCTGGTATTTCCATCATTAGATGGAAACATCAGAGAGAGAGAGAGAGAGAGAGAGAGAGAGGAGAGAGATGTAGTTTGAGTGTGACAGCTGGCAGAGCATTGTGGGAAGTACACTGTGTTCTGGGATATTCCACAAGTTGCTGACAACCCAACAACTGAGTCAATTAAAACAGCCTTCCATCATTCTAGCATAGCCAAAAACTACTATAATGTACTATATTATACTGTAATATACTATGTTATACTGCACTGCACTACACTATATTCCACTGTCCTGTACTATACTGCACTGTACTATATTATACTGTACTATACTATGCTATACTGCACTGCACTGCACTATACTACATTATATTCCACTGTCCTGTACTATACTATACTGTACTGTACTATATGATACTATACTGTACTGTCTTATTTGCCATTGGTTCCTATTGGAGATGGCTGAGTCATTTCCTGTAGTTTTTTATCGTACAGGAAATAGTGACTTTGTTCAGGACTACTTTCAGCGGCGGATGAATCCACATTTGGTGCTCTTTGTGGCAGCAGGACGGTGTGTGAGATTGAGTGAAAATAAAGTAGAGTGTGCGTTCATGGTGATGAAGCAGATGGGTTAAATTGGTAAAAAAAAAAATGTCCTGAGGGTGGTACTACAGAAAAACATGTAAGATATAAAAAAAAAACATGAGGTGTCACCTACTTGGGAGAATGAATATATTAAATCAACTTTATGGCAATCCATTCAATTAGTAGTTATTACTAAGTATTAGTAGTATCAGTAATTAATTGGCCCAAAGAAGTAAAGGGAGAAAGCTTTATAGGGGGCTAAAAGTAAGGTGAGGGGAATGGCTGATAATCTACAAACTGGGACTTTTATAAAAAGAAGAGTTTCTCCTGATTATGGCATTGGATGCCAGGTTGATCCTTTTATAGATACAGAAAGTTGTACCATTATTATATAAGTTGTATTAATGTGAGAAGAGTATCTATGTGGAGGGAATGTTTTACCGTCAGGTTTGCTCTGTGCCAGGATGGTGACCACTTCCCCTTTAGGAATCTCCAGCAGGAAGAGCACTGCTTCCTCTCTCACGACACCTTGAAAATCTACATTGTTCACCTTCAAGACACAAAGGGCACAATCATTAGGACTGTTTGCTCTTCAGATGATAACACTCAAAGTCTCTGAGCGTATTGTTGTTCACGGAATGGACCTTTAGGATTTGATCTCCGATGCGCAGGCCCTCTTCCTCAGCAGGACTGCCCTCTTGAACACTTGCAATGAAGATGCCAACATCATTTCCTCCTGCCAGCCTCAGCCCCACACTGTCTCCCTTCTGGAAATTCACCATCACTGTGTTGGGCCTGCAGGAGGGAACATACATGCTGCCATTAACACTAGGGGCCAGGGTTACAAACATGAAAGGGCAAAGCTAATTTTTTGTACAAACCTTGCCCTTGCAAATGTTAAATATTCATAAGTCCAGTGGAATGTGGAATCAGTCACACAGCCCATGTTTTTGTGTTGCTTTGCATCGATGCAGCAGCTTCAGGCTACATTCACACCGCTACGTTTTGGTTTTTAAGTGGAGTTTTTGAGCCAAAAGGGATCTCTGTAGAAGAACTAACCTCTATTTTAACTAACACGCCCAAACCTCATATCTCAACATTCTGGTATCCTGGAGATAAACAGGAGACAGCGTGGAGACTTTGCCCACTGCTGGTAGTTGCCATGGTAACATTAGTGGCTTTAGTCTCAGAGAACGAGACGTTGTGACCGATAAAACCAAATCAGGAGGAGAAACGGTGGTCAGAAAGGTCTCTGTTTGCAGCCGTTGAGACTGAACCACAACCCCGTAAAGTAAAGTAAAGACTCTGAATACATCTCCCACCGCTGCTTGTCAGAATTAAACAGTAAAGTTCTTGTATACTAACTGCAAATACAGTATAATAGTACAGAACACAGTGTATTGAGAGCAGACACATTACTACATGCTGCTGTGCACTTCATGTCATTGTGTCAACCAGTGGCTAAAATCCAACTGTCTGTATCTATTCCCTGCCTACTTAACCAGGGACCGATTCCAGACACAAGAACAGATGCACTGTGATGAAATCAATGTGTTTTTACATTACTAGCATACAAATGTGAGTCAAGCTGAAGCCACTTCCTGCAGCAGCCAGGCTCAAGTCATGTCAGCATCGGTTCAAATGTATCCAGGGCCCAGAGCCATTCCACCAGTCTGCACAATACCAATCACTAAGGGTCTCACGTCTTTATTCTGTTCTCATATGCATACATTTTCATGTGATTATAATAAATATAATTAGGGTGGACAAGTATAACGAGAAAAAGACAAACTCGCCCATATATTTTTTCATCTTCTGGACTTGGTCGGAGGAGAATCTTGGGCGTGGTTGTTACAGCAGCTGTAGATAGGAAAATCAGGGAGAGCAGTGTTAATATCTTCTATGCTAACTGCTAACAACATGCTATGCCGGTAAAAGTAAATGTTTAATGAAGCTTTGGTAATGAACAAAGGGTTCAAAGCCAGCGGAGTTCAGAGAGGAGGCGCTGATCAAATCTCAGTCTCGACATGTTCCTGTTTACAATCCAAAATATGAATTACCGATGGATCAAAGGACTATGTGTGAAGTGAAAGCTTTTCCTTCTTAACCTCTTCAGCTCATTTGTTTAGCTTTACAACCTGCAACTCCACTCTCATCAGCCTGGGTCCAGCAGAAAACCAGTTTTGATAAAACATATTCATTTAAGGTATGTTATTGTGCTACCTGTCAGTTGAACGTTAAGAGGAAGTTAGTAAACCATAGAGCTTTTATTGTGACGGGAGAACCAAAGCGGAAAAAGACAGTAAAGTTTGGATGTTGACTGTGTTGTTGGTTAATAAAGTATTGTTCATATAATAGGCTATATGTAACCTATGGTTGGGTGTTAATGGCACCCTGAGGTGGATGGTATCACCTGGAGGCTCCTCAATGTGCGCTGTGTCTTTGCTCAGCTCGGCAGACGGCTGGGGGTCTTCAGGGACTCGGAATGGGGAGGCCATGGCTGACATCTTAGGTGTCCTTATGGGTTCTTCTCTGTTACACGCACGCACACAGGCACACGCGCAGGCAGGCAGGCAGGCAGGGACAGACAGACAGACAGACAGACAGGATGAGAGACTTTAAGGAGACTACAAGGTGTATAGTAACTGTAGCTGATTAATACCTGAGTATGCAAAATTAGCTCATGTACTGCCAGGGGTGGACCAGTTGGACCTCACATAGGTTTTCAAGAAAGGCAATAGGAATTAACAGGACACCTCAGGAGATAACTTAGAGATTTTTGATGACTTGTGGGGAAAGTACACTTTGAATTTCATGTCAATCAAGACACATCTAAGTCTAAAGTCATTATCCCAGTCATTGGCACATCCGGTTTATTTCACAAGTCTACATAACCAAACTGGAAGTCAGTTGTTTCAGGACTAGAGACTTGGATTTTCTTGATTTCACCTCATCCATCCATCAACCCAGCCAGCCATCCATCCATCCATCCATTCATCCATCCTACCTGGGGTTGTCTCTCTCATTAGAAGAGTGGGAGGACAGGTCAGACTGGCGGGACCTCCTCTCCTCTGGGGGAGAATAGGAATGGTAGGACTCCATCTCTGATATGTCTGACAGACAGACAGACAAACAGACAGACAGCTCAGTTAGACACAGATTAGATCCCCCTTCCCACCACCACCAGCACCAGGAAAAAACAGTTCCCCCAGGAAGCCCTGACACCAGCTCATGAATAAGGACATTATTAGAGATGCTTGTCAGAATGATGAGGACAAACTCTGGTGCCACAGCTCAGAACTCAGGATAAAAGCAGCAGTGACTCCACCACACTAAATCCATATAGAAACTATCAAATGGTTCAGATCAGTTTTTAATTATTTTCCTTCCTTCCAGGCAGCCATTGCTTTCCATTCATATCAGTACACTTTAAAAATCAGCTTCCATATTGTGTATATATAAGAGGAACACAGTACAGGTACAATCCTGGTTGGTTTGTTACTGCTGATGTGTATTTTAATAATATAGGGTCCATGTTGTTTGAAATAAGGACAACTAGAGACAGCAAACAAATCCTTAAGACTTTTGGTGTACTGGCCATAGTCTGAATCACAGGTCACATGACACCCACTGCCCCTAATTTGTCCAACAACAATCAATTAATGTCAATGAGCTTTATCAGAAAATCATTGTTGTGCATGAATGCGGGGAGTCAGCCTACTCAGCCAGAAAAAGGCTCCAATTCTCATGCTATATGGCCCCAAATATGCAAAAGCCTGAGGAAGCCTAAACACCTGTTTTGAACTACTCATTTTACAGTGATTGGTTAAGTATGCAAAGGTGTAAGAGCAGGCAGGGTTTGAACTTCTCTCACAAGCTCGACAACCCATGAATGTTTCCGAGGACAGTCCAGCAACAGACACACACGGGTGTTGGAGAGAGATGGGGAGGCAATAACATGCAGCCAGGAGGAATCTATGTATGGACATTCAGAACAGGTATAGGCAAAATGTAAGTTACTAAGGCCTTAAAGTATGCCATAAAGATCCTGCACAAGAAAGGACTTGGTCAGCGACAATTAAAGCTATGATTTAAAGATATAATTAAAGAATACAAATGTGCTGACCATTTAAGGTCATGAGCTGTGGGTAATGACCAAAGTGAGTTTTCTTCACAGGATGTCTAATGGCTCATCCTTAAGGGATGAGGTTTGCTTCAAACTAATTAGCTTGTCACTAAGTGTACTGTAGTTTGACCACATTCTAAGGCAAAAGTTTTTATAGCTGTTGGCCACTATAAAAAGCCTGTGACGGATTATTGAAATGGGGATAACATTTCATCTCCTTGCAGCCTTGCACTTGGTTTATTCACATGGGAAAGGGACAGAATTAGTTTTGTATAATTAGAGTTACTTTCAGGTTTCACATGACAATCTGACACGCACGTTGTTGAAAGCATAACAATGCCTTAAGAGACAGGGTGAGAAAAATGGGGTTTGATATAATGTATATTTTAAGGATTATAACTTCAGAGTTACCATACAATACGCCTAATTAATGTTCAGACAATTTCAAGAAACGCTTTCTAAAGGTCCATCAGGCAACTTCTGCAATGCCATTAAAGGGCAGCTCTGGGAGTCCATCCATACTGCTTTATACCCGGAAACACACTGGTCCAATGTGCTTACACACCGCCTGCTGTCCACAGAGAGCGCCTGGCTTTCATTCAGTCTCTGTAAATTTTTTTTTAACATGGGTGGCACTGGCAGTCTTTGATTTGGCTGCTTTTATCCGTCAGAGCGTGGCACTCCGCCCACACTGCTCGCAGAACGGGAGGGAGGCATCAACAGTACACCAAGAAACAAGAAACAGAAGAGACATTTGAGGACCCAGGTGTGAGAGAACAAGCAACGGAACCACTAAAAGAGAGCAAAAATTAAAAAGTGGCAATACATCGGTCCCTCTGAAACCAAGACGGCATGATACACCAGCAGAGAGACAGCAGAACACCAGGTACCATCTAGCACAGGGTCATTAGTTTCAGTTGGGTTAGAGAGACAGTGTGCATGCAGGGCTGTAACTGGAGGGGGCGGAGTTTAAAAAAGCCAGAATGAGACATTGAATTAGAAGAGGGAGAGATAATGTAAGACAGCAGCTTAGAGACAAAGTGTCAAACCTGAACAAGTGTTAGCCATATGTCAAAAAATACATCACTCAGTTTCATGTCACAACACCAAATTAGTACGGTGTGTTGATGTGGAAGAGTCCTACACAGAACCAATCAATACTGAGTTTTTGGAAGCGGGACCTAGGGATGGCAATCTGGACCAGTCTATCCATCTGTGGGTCAAACAAAGAACCATCAGCACCAACATATCTTCACAACAGACATGTATTTTCTGTAAGTTCTGGCAACTAACTTTAATCTCGGTTATGAAATATTTTAAATTAAACAAGAAGTGGGACAAAGTGTTTGTTCTTCAGCCATCTACCGGGGAACTGGACCCCTAGTGGCCCTTAGTCTCAATGCAAGAAGTTTGCAAAGCATTTTTAAAATGGTTTGGTTTCCCCTTTAAACTGAGCAATTAATGAATGATTTCCCCTTTTAAAATGGCACTCAATGTGTGTTTCTGCCACAGCTCTGGTGTTTCCCACACAACATATAACCCCCCCCCTCTCCAGGGTTAGTGTTATTCCTTTAAAGCATTGTAACTATGCAGTGTAGAGTTGAATGTACCTAGTTCACGACAAGAAGGGCTTTAAAAGACTAAAATGTCTTCTTATACACAAGAAATACCAAAATCTAAGATTTAAATATATCTACTCAGAGGATGAACTCTTTTTACACACACTCATAGTGTCTGTGTGTATTTTGGATTGTATTTTAAGCATAGACTGTAACCCTGTGATTTAAGTAATGCAGTTTGTTCTCATCATGCTATCATCGTGAAGATATGTTGTGCTGTATATTAATACAGGATTGAATTCATACACAGCCACTTTAGTTGTAGTTGTGATGCATGATGGGGATTATCTTTGAATCTAGAATGCTGGCTCCAGGCTGCAGGCTCCAGGATCTGGCCATGCCATCAGGGGACTGAGCCTGTCAGTGCGGTGAGATGTGTAAGCCTTGTACGAGACCGTTTGTGTGAAATGGAAAGGCAGACGGAGACAAAAAGAGAAGTGAGAGTTGAGACCCAGCACCGGGACAGACAGCGGCGAGTTGCTACACTGTTAGGACCAATCATTAATGTGTTAATACAAGGAAAACTCAACAAACATCTTACCCACTTTATGAGCCACGCTATGTCATGCAACATTCTGTATTCACAAAAATAAACCATCACCCTTTGTCTGCAACATCATGATTCAATATTCAGACAGTTATATAACAAAGCACATTCATTTCTGCAGGCAGCTTACTGACTTCTGCCACTGGCATTACTCAACTTTTATACTTAATAAATCACACAATTCAAATTAAATAGTGATTAAAATGTGTTTATTTATTCAGGAAAATGAATCATGTAATAAAAAGTTAAAGATTTAGAGCAGTATAAAGAGAAGTGCAAAGGGTGTGAAAGCTTTACAACTTAGTCAGGTTGCGTCACAGCCGTTTTACAGCTTAGAGAAAGGCAACAGTGTTACACATGCTGTGTCTTGGGTGGTCCTTCATCTAAAAGAATGACATTTTATCTGGAAGAGAGAGCACAGACAGAGATTGCACTTTTGAGCGATTACAGGGATCGCTTTTGTTTGTCAAGATGAGCACTTTCAATTCAGAACGATCAGTTACATTTTCTATCAGGTAGGAGGTTTCTGGGCCCACAGTAAGGTCCTGACTTAAACCTGACCGCTGCTGACTCCTGTCTTTTTACAGCTATACACAGAAACTGAGCAGAAACTCAACTCCGCTTAGTCTCAGATGTTGTTTTCTAGCCGCTTCAATGTCTGATATTTTCAACCTTCGTCTGTAAACATGATTGTAACTATAGGAAACAGTTTAAATAATGTCTCTCTCAGAGACTTTACGGTTAGCTCGTCTGCTTAGGTCAGCCGCCCATGTTTATTTTCCTACAATAAGTAACTGTTTTGATTGAATGTAAAGGGACATTTCTGACACCCTGAGGCCTCTGTAGATTATGGATATAGTTCAAGGAAAAGGAGAATTACTTCCCGTTCACACCTGTTGGAGACACTGGTTCTTATAATTTGGTGTAGGCAGGATTGTGGTGCACATACATCCATGTGGTTTAACACTAACCCTGTTGGCCATGCATTCAGAAACTCACCGTCATTATCAGAGTCAGAGTCGGCGAGAGGGGGGATCCGGACCAGGATCTGACGGCGGTCCCTCTGGACCACCAGCTGCAGCTTCCCCCGCGACTTCTCTATAAGCTTCCCAGCATCGTGCAGAGAGAGGTTCTCCGTCACTGTCCCATTGATCTACACACCACGCACGCACACACACACACACCACACACACACACACCACACACACACACACACACACACACACACACACACACACACACACACACACACACAACACACACACACACCCACACACACACACACACACACACACACACACACACAACACACACACACACACACACACCCCACACACACACCACACTTTATATTATCTTGGTTTATCGTTATCTTTGATTTTACAATCCCTGTGACATACTGAAAGTATTCACTTCACATACCCAGTACCTCAAAAAACAAATAAGCAAAAATAGAATAAACGGTTGTTAAATAGAATTAACAACATGAACGTAACAAAGATACATGTCTTAGTGATCCCTGGTTTGAATCTTTGGGGGTTGAGAATGGATGGATGATGTGTGTGTGGCGCACGGTGGATAAACGTGTGTGCACCTTAAGGATGATGTCTCCCTCCTGCAGGTTCCCGTCTTTGGCAGCCAGGCCTGTGCTGGTCATCTGTTTGATGAAGATCTGACTCCCCAGACGCAGACCGTACTCTAAAAAAAACCCAAAAAACACACACAACCCGATTACTGCAAACCGCTGCTGTGCTGCAACCAACTCAAGGTTGGAATTTCTTATGATATAGATGAATGCACTTGTGTTCAGCAGAGGATTTGGATGCCTGAAGGTTCTTCATCAGGCCCCACTAAAAAAGGCTGGAGTTCCAGTCAACACAGTGGAAACACGCTCCACTCCTGAGATACAGTACCTGCTCTATACCCTTTCTTACTGCTCACTCTTTACACTATGTGACAAAAAAAATAGAAACACCTCTGCCATCTAATACAACAGCCTTGCAATACATCTCATCACAGTCAAGCATATGCTTAGACAGATGCCTATTCAACTCTACAGTCATTTCAGAGGCTGCACTTAATGCTCGACTGCATTATAGAGGCAGTTCTAATACTCTTAATGTATAAAAATGGCATTGGATAATATTAGAAAACAAAAAAATAGTTGGCTGTATTCGGAGTCCTGGCAGAGGACAGTCCTCTTAAAGGACCCCTTCTCTCCGTAGAAAGGTTCATTACCCTTCTAGTGCGCACATTCATTCTACTGAAATGGAAACTGGCACAACCTCCACCTTTCACTATGTAGAGCAAAGACGCTGCAGCAACTAAAAGTGTTAAAAACTCTTCACTGATATTGCAGAAGCTATTGGCAATAAATATCCCCATGGCTTTTAGCTATGAGAACTATCTGAGGTGTGAGCTTTGATTATTACAGTATCTAATCTGATTATCTATTGTACCAGATTGTGTTATTGTCTGTAAAACTATTTATGTAATATTTTATAGAAACTGTATGCAATATGTTTGCTCTCTAAAATACCAATAAATAGACGTTTAAAAAGAATATTATGATTGTTGAGTTTTTTGTGGGCATCAAGACAAAAGAGAGAATCTAATACATACCATAAATGTGATATATATGATTAAAAAATGAAGGCAATTGTCATCTGTTGTGAGAGAAAGAATTGTGGTTGCCGTGTTACCCAACAACCCATGTAACTCCTAATATTATTTTTCCCTTCGTATGCATTCTGTTGTTTTGATATTGTGTGTAGTTTTAGTTTTGGCTTCTTTTTTCCTCCTTTTCTTTTAGTATTTGTGTTCTATTGTAATTTGAGTATGCACTTGAGACTGCCCAGATTAAGCATTCATTAAGGGGTTGTTTGCAACTCTCTATCACATCTTTTATTGATTATGTGTATATCAATCTATAGTATTTATATATGTGAAAACCAATAAACTAAACTGTGCTAGACCAGAACCTCCTGCCAGTGACCTGTGCTGCCGCGGGGTTTTACCTTCGGTGGGTCTGTTCTTCACCAGCAGGACATTGACGGGTTTGTCAAGCGGCTCCAGCGCTCTGGAAGCTTCTGGGGATGGGGGGTTGTCGTTGAGCTGGTCCCTGCTGCTGTACCTGCCTCCTCTTCCTCCTCCTCCTCCTCCTCCTTCGCCCCGCTCATACTTGTCCTCCATGCGGTAGCTGTCCCCGGGGCTGCGGCCGCGGCTGGGGTACCGCTGGCGATCGCCGCTGGTGTCCAGGGCTCGCCCCCGACTACCATCCCTCCGGGATCTCTCCGGGCTGGGCGAGCTTCTCTCGAGGCTCCTCCCACGGCTCCTTGCTCTCTGGTTGGTGTCCCGCCCTCCTCTGTACCCGGGTTCCAGGTATCCTTTGCTGTCCGAGATGTGGTCCCGGCCTTCATCGCGGTACCAACCGTTGTCATTGTCGGCGTCGTAGTAATGGGTGGAGGGGGCGTACTCCCGACTGTCTCCGCCTGGGGAGGGGGGCTGCTTCAGTGAATGGACCTTACGAGGTCTCTTCACCGTCTGACAGAGAAGGAAAAAAAACAATGTTATGAACCACTACCAATAATATAAGAGTGAAAATTGTTACAATAATTATTTCATACAGAACTCAATGATCCCGGACTCTCTTTAGCACACCAAGCGCCAGGTATGCATTCCCTCCCTCCATTTGTAGCTGTTCAAAACATGATTTCTAGTTTTTCCCACATTTTCCACAATAGAAACATGATAGAAATGGAAAAAACTACACTTCTAGCAATGAAAATGGCAGAATCATCCACAGTGCCTAATATTTCAATAAACGCTTCACGATTACGCCAATTAGCTGTTAACAGACATTCATAAAGACGTATAGCCCTGTAACAATCTATATCATGAATGGTATTTCCAAAAGGTGTTAATTTAGATATAGTAAAATATTAAAGTTTTTGGAAGTTTATATGGCTTAAACTGTATGTTTCATCCCCCCCCCCCCCCCAGCCCATGCTGTTTCATTTGTCCCGTCCAGGAGGGATAGATGAAACATTACGCAAGTCCCACTTTTGCTGTAATAATTCCTGAACGGTTTTGTTCAAAGATGAAAATACAACTGTAATTGACAGATGACACGTGTAGGTTGCTAGCGACAAAATATCAGCTTTCAGAGTGATACGACCGCTTTGTAAATCACATTTAATTAAAAAGTGTTTCAACTGTCCCGGCTCTCCCCTATCTCTAGGAAGGGTGGTACGGACGCTTTAATTAGATGCAAATAAAACCCATGACGACCGTGAAAACGTCAAACCCTTGTGTTGTAGGGATTACTGCATAGACTGTGTAAGTGAAGGCAAAACATCTGGATCTCCCCCCTGGTGGCTGGCTGCAGTATAGGTTATAAACTCCTCCCCTTCCATTTTAGTGGACATGGACCAAACTAAAAAAAGTACACTTCAAATACATTTTTACCAAAAGATGGTTTCTGTCGTTTTGGGTAGTTCTGATCAAGTGTTCATTTTTCTGATCAGTTTGGTTTTTATTAGTTATTTGATGCTATAAAACAGGCTGAAATGTCACTTTTGACAGCTGGCTGGTCGGGCAGTGTATGGGCGGGACTTGGCTACTAGACGTGGGAATCACCATACGCTTCCCACCACGATATAATATTATTGCAATTTTAAACATATTGCAATATTCTGTGATATACTGCAATTTATAACCTTTTTTCCGACTTCAAATTTTTCCCAATTTCAAATGACGTCCCAAAAATGAAACTTTGTCAACATCTGTTTCATCTAAAAAGAAACGTTTCTCTAATTGTTCATATCACTTCAATTTTACTGCTGCAAAATGGGATTGTCAAGCAGACAAAGTGACCACCACACATTTAATAAAAGATTGATACTTGGTGCCTGTGTATCGATACAGTATTGCCACTGAACATATTACGATACTATCCTGTAACGATTCCCCCGCCCCTATTGAATACCACGGCTCCACCCCCTAATCAATACAGACTCTGACAAGACGGCAGCGCCTGTATCAGAGAGATTTTGTCTTCACTTTGTACAGCGGGAGGACGTGGAGACGCGTCATCCATCTTCCTGTACAGTCTGTGGTTGCTACAACATACAACACAGTGTAAAAGTACCGGAGGAATCTCACAGACATGAACTGTGGACCAGGATGAGTGCCCTGAAACCACTACAGAGCAGCTCCACAGCTTGGGAATCGTAAGTAAAGATTGCTTTGTCAAAAATGTTACCTGCTTGTTATTATTTTTCATCAAAAACCACAATGAAGAAACAACAAGGCTTCTATGTCTGAATCTCTAAGACAGGAGTGAGAGTAAAGATACAGCTAGATGTCATGAAAGCGGCGATTCAAAGCAGCAAATCAGATTCCCTCGACATGGCGTTTATATTTAGCTGTGTGGAGCAGTAAGATTAGTCCGGTACACTCATAGGAACAAGTGCTGCTACTTTTAGAGCTGCAGCAGCGTGAGAGGCAGTCAGGCAGAAAACTTGGGAGAGAGAGAGAGACAGAGACACACACACTGTTTATGTGTGTGTGGTCTGGTGTCTGGGGAGGGTTACAGTAGGTCACAGCATAACACACACACACACACACACTATCATTATCACCCTGCATTGGTTTATGTGTGTGTGGTGTCTGGGGTGGGTTACAGCTAAAACACACACACAACCACACACACACACACACACACACACACACACACACACACACACACACACACACACACACAGGTGGATTGAAAAACTGAGACAGTTGGGAGACTTGATCCATGAAATATGGAGATAACAGCGCACATTTTCATATCGTCTCTGGTGGAAGACATTTACTGTTGTTGTTAAGACAGGAAACAGAGGGATTCATTGGTTTTAGTGACACGCAGCAGCCAAGCTCATAACACAACATTCTTGCAAACGATAATACAATTATTTCAACTTTTGGAATGATTCACTTCTTGAAGAGATTCTAGGTTCCCTTTGGCAAAAGGATTCTGCAGGAGCCCTTTAGGGAACAAAAACTCTGAATTGTTGGATGGCTTTCTGAACTATTAGTCCACTTCAGCTGTGTTTTTTTATAATTGCTTTTTATCTTAAATCTGCAAACTGTTTCCACTGAAACATAGGCTGGAGGTACCACTATTGGACATAAAGTCCCACATCTCAGCAGTTGTTCGTCGATAATGTCACCAGTATTGACTCTGCAAAAGGACACTGTGTCTCCCCTGTGTGTGTTCATACTCACTATTTTAGCCACTTTGCCACATTTACGAAGGGACTGCACAGCAAAGGAGTGAGGCACGTTGTCCATGGGGATGGAGTTGACCTGAATGACACGATCATTCTCACTGGGCAAAAGAAAGAGACACACAAATAATACAAGATATCATTGTGAGAACAAAATAAAAATCAACATTAAAAATGTTTCACAAATAATATAGTAATGCTTTGTGCCAATTAGTTGTTATTCCACCTAACTTGATTGCTTAAATAACTTGAATACTGGTACTTTGGACTTTCTGTAAAATTACTTTACTATAAGACAAAACATTTACAGACATTTTGTGTCTTATTTGTGGCAAGATATTTTATACAGAGCTGTGCTAGCTATCGCCGCTGTATGTGAGACAGACATCGTTAATTACAGGGTGACTAGTAGTGACTTGTAGTAGAGGCGAGGCTATAGAGTACCCAGGCATCTAGTCCACTGAAGCATTAAACACAAAGGAGGACATGGTTCCTGTCTGACAGACTTACAAGAGTAATCCATCAGCTGGTCCTCCCTGCAGCACGTCTGACACAATGATTGACGTCTCACCGTTGTCCACGTTGGGGTTGTCCCGCCCACCTGACACAGCGATGCCAAAACCCATCTTGGCGTCCTACAGAAGAAACAAACATACAGCACATTCAGATAGAATCCAACTCACAGTAACACTGAGCCACTGAGGGGGGGGGGGGGGGGGGGGGGGAGCTTTCACTGGTGAGACCCCCCCATGTCAACCCTGTCTCATTGAAATGACCTCGATAAACCACCGAATGGTTTTACTTAGTACATTTCCAAAGAAACATGATTGCTGCTTTGATCACGCGCACTGCTGATGCGTTTTCTTTTCCATGTAGTGTTACATTCTTGTACTCTACAAAAGTGGTGGAGAGGGGGTTTGTGTGTGTGTGTGTGTGTGTGTGTTGTGGGAGCATCACCGCGGTCACGTGATGCCTACCGCGGGTCTGAGATTGTCACCTGCAAAAAAAACATTGACCTGGCCACGTTGCGTTTTAGGACCTGGATTCATTGATTCTAATGAGGATTGTGTCTGATGACATTGTGTCTGACAACAAAACTTATCAAAAGTTACAGCTGCAGTGTTTACCACTCCACATTAGCCTAGCAGTTAGCAGAGTCTCTGCAACAGATGTTGCAGGCTAAGGTTTAAGCCCATGTTTTTTTGGGGGTAACGCTGTTCACTTTACCAGCGGTATTGACAACAAATAGAGCCACAGTGTCTTGAGAAGCTCTAGCTTGTTGTTTTATTGTTCACTTTCAAGTCACTTTACATCAACTTTGCTATCTCTTTTCCCTCTCTCTTTTCCTCACTCGTATACTACTCTCCATTAAGGCCGCTGCCATTGCCCAATGTGAGGAAAGTGCAGATTTGAGTCACGCATGCTCAGATGTAAACGGTTTACAACATAACGTGTCATACCCAATGAGAATCGAGTCAGACCCGCTCTGGTCGAGTGCAGCTGTTGGTTGGGCATGTTTAAATTTAAACGGTTTAAGGCATAACTGTCATACTGAAATTTGCGAAATCCATGAAATATTAAACTTTTGTCATTACAAACAATAACAGGAGATGGAAATAATTTTAAAAAGTAGCTATCTATGATTTTTTGATTGCTAACGTTAGCTAAAAATGCCATTTCAGAGACAGCCTTTGTTGTGTTTGATGCTAACTCGTAGCCAGCAGTAAACAAACTTTTTTAAGTAGGTCCATTTTTACTATATTGACATTACAGAAGTCTCTTGTTAGCCTCTTATATGCTACTTGTTGCAAAGTGACACATGAGCAACTCACAGTTTCACTTGTCGCAAAGTGACGCATGCCTGACTCAAATCTGAATTTGCCTCATATTGGGCAGTGACAGCAGTTCTACAGTAGCCGCAGCTGAGCTGGCGTGCGCAAATGTGACGCCATGAGAGCGCTGTAACTGTTTACCCATGCGTGTGGTGACAGTTGCAACACTAGCTGCAGTCTTCTCCTGAACAGTGGTGGCGCTAAAGAACAAAGGCTACCGACTTTGCTATTTCTACGGACTAGAAGAAAAAGGTATCTACTTGGTGGGATCAAGCCTTTCATCCGCCATAAAAGAACTCATCTTAACCCCGGAAATTTAAAAGAGAGACCTGCAGTCACTCTGAGAGTCCTCGCATCCGGGGGTAAATAGTACCTTTCCTGTTCGAACTTTTTCAAACAAAATGGACAAAATCGATTCAAGATCAGAAGAGTTTACTTGCAAAACATAATGTGGAGCCAACATAATGTGTTAGGAGCCAAAATCGCAATTAAAACTTAATTGCATTAATTGCACAGCCCTATTACTGACTACCGTCCACCAGTCTCCGTAACAGCCATGACCAGTGTGAAAAACTGTTAGAGACAACAAAAAGAGATGGAACAGACTTCAGTCTGAATCTATCAAACATAACCCCCCCCCCACACACACAAAGACTAGTGCCAGACGGACTCCAACAACCCAGTCCTCTGTCTGCTGACAGCTATTGAAGCCTGCAGCAAAAGTAACAGCCAGCATGAAAGCCCAGCTCACAAAGCCACGCAGAGCACAGAAACTCAGAAATGATCAAAACCAGCGAGCCACGAGCTCGCCTAACAGCAAACCAAGTGGTAAGCCTCCGAACACAACAAGGTGTGTGACGAGCGTACGTTGATATGTGGTTGAGTCTGAAGGAAGGTAATGCAGAATTCACATTCTGCCAGTGATGGAGGCACAGCCTCCAAAAGCCCCATCACACATGCAAATCAACCTGACATGTCACAACACACACCTGCACCCCAGATTAGGGTGACCAGACGTCCCCGGTTTCCGGGGACAGTCCCCAATTTTAGCGACCTGTCCCCGGCTGGATCTGTCCCCGGAAATGTCCCCGGTTTTCACTGTGACTGACAGACCCGAAATTGGAATGAAAGAAAGACCTCCTTAGAAATCCTTTCGATAATGTTGTCAGACACTTAGAATATTAATCTGAGTCTGTTAGCAGCTAAACGAGCACTTTTATGAACGTAAATACAAGCTGGACAATTATCTTGTTAACTGCCATTGTAGCTTGTTTCTGCCGACTGCAGCGATCTCGTTTAATACTTCATCAATGTCAAAGGAAAATATGTCCTCAGTAGTTTTTGTTGTATCTGATTCTCAATGAGCTGTTGCAGAAACAAGCCTTGAGCAGTAAAGCAAAAGCTGTCAGTAGTTCAGTAAACATTACAACATTATGAAATATTGAGACTTTCTATCTTGAAATATTAAGACTTTCTATCTTGAAATATTATGACTTTCTATCTTGAAATATTATGACTTTCTATCTTGAAATATTAGGATTTTTTATCTTGAAATATTATGACTTTCTATCTTGAAATATTATGACTTTCTATCTTGAAATATTAGGATTTTTTATCTTGAAATATTAGGACTTTCTATCTTGAAATATTCCCCTCTGAGGTGGAGTGGAGTATGAAGTAGCAGCAGGGGTGGGTCTAGGATCAGACCTGGGGGGGGGGGGGGGGGGTGCTCAGCCCCTAATGAGAACAGCTCTAGGTCTAGTGTCCCCGTTTTAAGTTTTACAAAAGTAAAAACATCACTTGTTTTGGAGGTAAATACGCTTCGGAGCTGAAAATGTCCCCGGATTTTATCTGAGAAATCTGGTCACCTTACCCCAGATGGACTAAACACCGGATTACTCGGGCTGGGTTACCCAATTTAATAAGTTTAGTGCATGTTTTGTGTTACTTTATTTTGTTTCACACTAGCAGCCATCTGTTTTTGAATATCCAAAGCTCAGTGTCATACTAGCAGCCATCAGACTGTGAGTCATTCTACAGAAAGGGCCCCACTTTTCTGTCCCCGGGACCCAGCAAACACTTTAATCATGCTTTATAGTCACATTTAATTTTTACATTTTAATAATGTAGCATGTTACACATTTGTGCCTTAGCATATTGTTTGTAATTGTTTGTCATTTTTAAATAAAAACATTTGATCACAAAAACAATAATGTAGCATGTTCTTTTCAATAGTTATGCCTATTTTAGCCATGAATTGAACTTTTGAGGAGAGGCTTACCTGGGTTAGCCTCATGGCGCCATTTTAATGCTAAGTAGCCATCTCCCGCCGTTAGCATCCCTTGGACTGCAATTCATTTTGACATCACTTTGACAGTGAATAACTTTATATATGAAGCGTGTAAATACTCTATTTGTCCATTGTTTATTTCTAAAGAAACACGACAATGTATAAAAGGCTCCATTACATTGTAGCACACGTTATGGCTCCGTAGCAGACGTTTTTGTAAAAATAGGCTAACGATTGTGCCAAAACCATGCGCCCTGCTGTAAAGTCATTGGGCTCGTTCGAGATAAAACTGCGCCTCGCTGTAAAGTGGACGAGAGCAGGCGGCAGCAGCGGGGCGGTGACAGAAAGCGCGGTAAAGTCGGACAGTTTCCAGCCGATTCCAGCCGCCTTCAGCTGGACAGGAAGATGAAAACACTGGTGCGTTTCCGTTTAATAAAATATATCAGCCCCACATACCAGCTGGTACACAGTCTCCCAGTTGTTTAATATGACAGAGTAGCTGGCAAGTGCTCTACATGCGATCTGTTGCTGATTTTAATTAACAACACACTGTAGATGATCCGTGATCTGATCAGATTTAGTCTCTCTGACTTCTAAACGTCTCTATCAGTCACACAACATGTGTTCTGGACAGAATAAGTTTTAAATCAGACAATAGTAGTTAAAATCCCTCCCATTCAAAACAGTAAAAAGTTTTTATAAAACGTATCATGTTGTAAAACCAATCAGGTGTTAAATCACTGAGAAGCCCGCGTTTCCCAGCATTGCTCTGGGTCCGCCTGCTCTTGCAGTCGGTGAAAAAGCAACTGCGCCGCCTTTCGTCTCAGAACTGCGGCCGCCTTGCTCTCGTGAGATTTCCCTTGCCCACGTGGGCATGACGTCAGAGCAAGTCGGGATCAAGTCGGACACAAATCTAACCGGCATGCCAACGGGCGCCGATCGCCCGGTGACCGATTCTGCCAGCCCTGGCTCATCTCGAACGAGCCTAATAAATCAGTCTGTATACGACAAATTACCGTATTGTCAGGAGAAGCTCGCAGGCAGTTTCGACTTACATTAGCTGTTTAGGTTCAATTACTAATATTAATAAGCCTTTTAGTTAGCAAAAATTACTATGTGCCTATGTTAATGTTGACTAGCATTTTAGTTAGCAATAATTAGCCTGTGCCTGTGTTATCTCCTTACAAATACCTACGCTCCCCGTCTCTGCAAGATTGAGATTTCTCTTGGCACAGCTACCAGAGTACTTACAACTTTCAGACAGACACGGGTTCTGTTGGTCCATTTCTTTAACTGTCTATGGTTGCTGCTTAGTGACTGGGTGACACACTGCAGCTGACGGTACCGATGTTTCATTTCACAGCAATCATAAAGCATACGCATCGAGCATATGGCCTGGGCAGTAAAGGGAATGGAACGGATTGTCGCCTCACCTCCCTCTCCGTCTCGGTCTTACGCTGAAGTATGTCCCCCTCTCCCGATAGCACAGTGCGGTCCGGTCCCTCTTCCCTCACCGCTCACATATCCGCAGAATAAATGCGCAGTGCACCAGCCAGGCTAAACGTCTCCTGTCGTGAGGTGTGCTTTGTAATCTGCGATGCGACAGAGCAAACTGCGAACTGTAGCAGCTTTCTCTCACAGAAACAGACTGCAGTCACTCAAAAAGCAGCCGGCGCTGGAGTGGAGACAGACACCGGCATAGCAGAGCGAAGTCTCGGGGACAATGTCCAATTATTTCAATGAAATGAGCTGGTTTGGACCCTGGAAACGTCCAGAACACAGGACCTTCTTCCTGTGTTTACATTCTTGCTCCCGCCCCAGACACATGTGACCAATAGGAGGAGTGCATTAGGCTACTGCGTGGTTTGGAATGACGCATTTGGGTTCGCTTGGATTTTTCACTTGATTCGGACATAAGCAAACCAACTATAGGTGTGAAAACGCCCTAAATCGTATTCTTCCAGCAAAAAGAGAGGCACAGTATTTTAAATTTTTTAATTAACCCTTGTGTTGTTCTTGGGTCAAATATGACCTGTTTTTTGTTTTTATATCAGAAATATAAGTTTCTTTCGATCAAATTTCCCCAAAACTAAAATGCAACACTAAAATAAATATTGATGATTACTACTTTTCATGGTCTACCTGGGTCAAAATCTGTGATAATACATGAACATATGTTCCTTTGATCTTAACTATTTACTAATACTTCAATTTCGGCAAATTTTACCCAAAGATTTGGCATCATTTCATGTAAATGAGGTGCAGTGAAACGGAAGTGTAAAACAAGAAGGCAAATGGTAATAAGTTGGATACAAAGTTGGTATAAGAAGACGTAAGACTGAAATGGGGAATCATTTACGGGCTTCTTCATGCTTATAAACAGGCAAACCAAACCAGGTCAATTTTGGTGGACGGGTAGACAATTCAAGGGTTAAAACACAATAAAGTCCACGGACCTCTTTCCATTGACCTCCTCTTGTAAAAGATAAAACAGAACAACAACAAGACGACACATGCAAACAATATAGCCAACTTAAAGTAGGCTGACCTGACTGAGCACTGATACAGGACCAAAGAGGTGAATACACTGTGTTCTATTAAGAAAAAGGGTATGGGGTTTTTAACTAAGGTGAAAAAAATCAAAATTTTGAGTTTTTCGGGGAGTTTTCCCCGGTTTTTGGGGGGGAGGGGGGTAAAAAAATGCTATTATTTCCCTTTGTTTCGGGTGCAAATAGCTGGATGGATGCCTTTTTGCTTTAAAAAAAACGTTTGTGAATCACCCGGAGTTGATGTGTATGCCCCCAGACCACCTCCATCCGAGCTCTTGAGAAAAAAAACACACACACCCCACACCCCAACACCACACACACACCACAAAACCACCACACACACCGGGGTTTAGCGGGCTCTGGGGGGAAATAAAAAAAAAAAAAAAGATTTTTGAAAGAATCATCCAAAATTTTTTCACAAGTTTTTCGACCCTGAACAACTGAATAACGCCAGATACACATCAGACAAATCTTGTCGTGGGAACTATACTGTGATCCTGGGGGGGAAAGACAAACCCAATTAAAGACACCCCACACACACCCCAAAACCCAAGGAAAAGGGCGTGTGGGGTGTAATTTTACTAAAACAGCTAAACTGCCAAAAACAGCAGTTTCCATTTTGCCCTGTCGTCTCACTGCCCAACACACACCACACACACACACACACACACACCACACAAAACACACCCCCCAAACACACACACACCCACACACACAACACACACAAACCACAACACACACCACCCCACACACACACCACACACCCACACCACACACACACCCCCACCCACACAACCCAACACCACACACACCACCCTTGGGTTTTTTTTACACCTGGGTTTTTGATCCTCTTTTTGAGCCTCTACACTGTTTTTTAACGGGCAGTGTGGTAACCATTCTTAGCTTTTTCCTAAAAAATTTTCAACGACATCCAAACATGCCCTTTTAAAAAAATGTCCGTGGAACAGTGTGCAATCCCTTAAAGGGTTTTTTTCAACACCTCCCCCCGTCCAGGTAAAGGGGTTTAAAAAAATTTTTCCCAAAGGAGGAAGGGAAAAACATTTCTTTTTTTTCAGCCTGCTTTTAATTACTTTTTAAACAATTTTTTCTTTTTTTTTTTTTTAAAAGGTTTTTATTTTATCTTTTGTTTCGTTACGGGGGTCCCCTGTCAGAAAAAAATTGAAAAATTTAACCCATCGGCCGTGGGTTACCCCCCTCAAGATCTCCCCGCAAGACAAAATTATAAAATTTCTAATTGTAGTTAGCATTAGCATTGAGTTCCAGTTGCATATTCCATAGGGGTGGGGAAAAGAATCGATTTTTAGATGCATCGCTCTCTAGAACGATTCAATGCTCGATTCTGATAAGTTAATAATCAATAATTACAAGTTTTAAATGTGTTGATTTCTATTTAAAAGTTACTGTCTCCAGATATGAACAAATCAGAAAACAGAGTGACTGAAAGAGGATGGTAGTCTGGCTATCACCAGACCAAGCCAAACTCAACCGATCTGGATTTGTTTCTGCACAAGAGGTGTGACCAACAGGTATAGGACTCTGTACGCTATTGGATATTACATTAACCAATCAGACCAACGATCAGGGTGGCGTAGAAGCGACAGCGGCATCAACGGGTTGTTGCGCTTCGGTGGCGTTCGGTGGCGCTATGTTGAATGTAAACCAGAAGCTGCCATCGTGTTAACTCTCATGTTGTCCTTGGGTCAAACGGACCCTTTTTCTGCTGTTGTTTTTGTCACAAAAAATGGACAGTCAAAATAAGCTAAAAATGTCAACATTAATAATATCAAAAAACTTTGGAAAAAGCACCAAAAAAATCACCCACAACATTGAAAAACTGACAAAAATGTTGAAAAAAGCCACAATAATGTTGAAAAAAAGTGACCAAAACTGTTTTTTTTTCATGGTTGATGGGAAGACAACGCAAGGGTTAAACCCGCCAACAGAGCTTCCAGGTAGATAAGCCAGTTTGTGATTGGTTCCTGCAAAATTGTGAACTGAAGCAGGAGAATTAAACATGCAGGTCTCCAGACCGAGCTGCAGGGCCAAATCAAATCACTGGCAGAGTGGGCGGGGCTTACCCAGTATAAGAGGATTGGATAATGGACAACAACTTAGAGTTTAGGCAAGAGTGCAGAAAAAAAAACAGACAAACATGTCCAAAAGAAAAAAAAAAGGTAAAAGTGTTGTATATATACACATGAACTAATAGGACAGCCATAAACGTATTAGTCCAAAACATAAAGGCTGTTAATTTACTTCATCACATTACATGTGACCACCTCATGTTTCCTGTTCTCCACCGGTAAACATGACTGAGCCTCTGACATGGAAGATCACTGTGAGAGAAGGTGACTTTCACTAGCATGTTTAAGGCTTAAGCATGGAATGACTATAATAAAAACCTCAGTAGACTAAACATTTCATTACAACTCATGTGTGACAAATACTGCATATGTCAAAATTGAACAAAATCACGCACGGAGATGTACATAAAAAAAATTGTTGCATCGAGATGCATCGATAAACGGTTTAGAATCGAATTGTTGACCTCTGAATTAGAATTGAATCGTGAGGTGCCCAGAGATTCTCAGCCCTAAATCTATCTTTAAATCCACCTTTCTGTCTTATACATATAATAAATTCAAATCAATTCAATTTGAGACATAAACGCCTGAGGATGAAACACATCAGCACACTCTGCTCTCTACTATCTACCCATCCATCCATCTAGTCATCTATCCACCCATCCATGTCCCACCAATCTGAGCAGACACGAGTTCCCGGCAGGTGCGTAGAGGACCACCAGGCTGCCTTTCAGCTGTTCAGTGTCCAGCCCCCTCAGCTGGATCCTGGCCCCCCCACCGTCGCTGCTGCCTCCCCCTTGCCTGTAACCATCTGAGGCCGCGATCTTGTCCGTCCCGGCCAGCCTGCAGTGCTGCCAGCTGGGGTAGCCGGCGCAGCAGCCGCGCGGGAGCCACTCCAGACTCATGGCTAACGTTGGAGCGTCCTCTGCAGCTGTGGCCCCCCCACCCTGCCAACCCCACAGCTCTTCTCTCTAGCAGACTCCTGCTCCGGCATGGTCCAGCTCAGCTTGGTGGCTTACGGCATCACGACCAAAGTCAGCTTCCCACAGGAGAAGGCACTTATCCACCCTTCCCCTGCTCCCTACCTCCAATCAGGATAAGCCTTAGCAGCGGAGGATTAGCTACGCCCGGGGAGGGAGGGGACGGGGACGGGGACAGGGGGGGCTAAAAATAACTCAGACTCACAGCGCCGCCTCTACCTCCTGCTGCTCCCGTCCCGCGGAGAGTCCTGAGCGCTCGAACCGCGCTCCTCCACTTCCTGCACAGGCCGGATGACATGGCCAGGTAGGAGCGGGATCCACAGGTTCAACGGGAGAGAAAGGCCAGAGTGAGCCCTGTGCCTGTCCTCCCTCCTCCCTCTGTCTGTCGCTCTGCACACTAACCCTGGTGCTCTTCCTCTGCCTCTCTCTCTCACTCAAACACACTCACATGTTACACCACACTTGAACTGTTGCCTAACTGTATTCAATCCCTAAAGCAGTAATCTTCAGAGCGGGGTCCCTGAACAGTTTTCACATTTATTCATGATATAAATATTAATTATTTTTCCATGATTATAGTTAATGTATTTATTCATAGCTCGACGGACAATGTTTTATTTATAGTTCACAGATTATTTTCTAATCTAAAAAATCCAAAACTTCCAATCTGCAAATATGTCTGAATACATTGTCTAATATCTTTGTAATACATTTATCTTGTGTTGTTCTTTCACATAACTCAGAGTATAAAATCAGCTGTGTCAAATGGTTTCGAGGGACATATTTGAGGGGTCCCTGAGGGTTCCTTGGTATGTTTTCTGTCTTTAAAGCGCTATGAGAGTGCTGACAGAGAACCAGAACAGATCCTCACTCTCTGGAGCTTCTTCACTACAGAAAACCAGTTAACATTGTTTTCACATTGGCATATTTAACCTTAATATCTTTTCTAGCTGCTTTAAAGGACTGAGACATGTGTTGCTCCTCAGCTCTAGCCCCTCCCCCTCTCTTGTGCCATTGGCTGGTGAACGTGGGGGCCGTCAGTCCATCAGTAAAGCTGCTCTTTTAGTCATTTGGCCATTCGTGCTGAGGGTTATTTTCTAAGGATTTACAAAAAAAAGCCACAGTTTGCAAGCCCTGCTATGTGCGTGTACCACATTCTTCCTGTGTATATGTCCAACTGTTCGGAAATAGTTTATTAAGACACTTAATTGTTCAGAGAAGACTATGGACGTGGCTGTTTTTTTTGTTGGTTTTGTTGTGAACTTGAATGTCATCTCCTGTGAAGAAGACCGCAGTTACAAAAGACAAACTAAATGGCAGCTTGTAAATATTATATTGCATTCAATTCTAATCTAAAAATGGCATAGCAACTTGTGCTTAAAAAAAAGAAGAAGTAAAAATCGAGAACCAAATCGTGACCTTAGAATCAAAAATGTAATCGAATTGTGACCCCCGTAGTATTTAGCAGAGGCACCGTGGCTCCGTCCGGAGCTTAGCACCATCCAAGATGATTGTGATTGGTTTAGAGAAATGCCAAAAAACCAGAGCACGTTTTTCTCCCATCCACGAATGTTGTGTGGACGAGCCAGACCTTCCTCTGCAGCGCTGTGGAAGAAGGACTGGACACGCAAGCCTACTCCTTATTTTCCACATAGCTTAATATAACACATATATCTTTGCATTTTCTGTTATACAGGCCAATTGATCTACTTTATTTAGCCTGATAACATGGACTACACCAATCTAGTAGTCGCTCTAACAAGAAGACATGTGCACTCAGTAGCCAGGGGGACAGTTCAGGATGGGGACACATCCCAGTTTGTGTTGTCCAACAACATAACCAAGTGTTTCCGTTCCTAACCCTGACCATGGTTTAAATCTCTTTTCATTTAATACAGAATTGTTCCATACAAATGTTCAGTCTCGTGACAGGGTTGTTACGGTGACATGGCAACCGTGTGCTTTGGAAAATATGATACAGCTTGTGCCCAATGAAATAAGACGCGAAAAAAAACACAACGGTGTGGTTCTTTTAGAGCGGTTCATATAGCGTGATTGATAGGAGGTGGCGAGGCTTCTGGGCGCAGTAGTGCATTTAGGAAAATGACTAAAAAAAAGGTTGAAAAATGTGGAAGTTACTGAATATTCAGTGTGGCAGTTTCATGATGTTTATCTGGTGTGAGATAATTAGCTTGCTAAGACACAGATGAGCTGGGAACAGCAGAGGGAAGCAGCGCTGCTGGCTAGCACGCTAATCACTGGATGAATCACGGTGGTACACGAGCAACCAGCTCTGTACACTCATTCTGAGGCCTAATGCTGACACACACACCACACACACACAACACACACACACACACACACACACACACACACACACACACACACACACACACAACACACACACACACACACACACACACACACCCCACACACACACACACACACACACCACACACACACACACACACACACACACACACACACACACACCACACACCACACACACACACACTTCCTGCACTCATGCAACCCTCATACAACAGCACCCTACATTAACTAACAATACAGACATCAATAACAGCAATACATGGCTCAAAACCTGAGACGATATCTTTCCCGATACATAGGCGCCGATTGGATTTGTGTTGTGATTTTAATTTATTGCGATTCTGGAAGTATTGGGATTAGATAGTATTGAATATTGCGATTTTCTTTTCCATCTCTAACAAAAAACAAAAGTTGAATGATACATTTCTAGAGACATTACAAAAACATACAGTCGTTTTCTAAAAAGAATGACATCACATGTCAGTCAGTCAGTCAGTCCAACATTTCTTTTATTTGTAAAAAAAACAACAACATAAAACTGATTTTCTGCTTTCAGTTTGTTTTGCTGGAATCGGATAAGAGTTATTCTGGTACCATATAAACAAACTATGTAGGTCAATCACTCCTAATATATTGTAATATATTATATATATTTAATTCGATTTTAGGGAAAAGAATAATTTTTTAAAATAGTCACACAAAAAATGTTTTTCCACCCTTTTGCTTAGATGCACTATTGTTTTGAATGCTGTTGAAATGATCCTGACCATGTGTCACTGTCACTGCTGGAGCTCCTCCTCCAGTCCTAGTCTAGCAGGTGTCCATATTTAATACACCTCATGCCTTTAGCACTCAATTTTCAAGCTTTTATGTAACTTGAACATTGTTGATCAGTGGGTTCCACAGTATCCGTGACCTTACTCTGTGCTCCAGCAGGTTTTGGATGTAAACCTGGTCCGTGCAGCCAAATGAGAACATGCCAACAACACAGCGGTTAGTGTTTTCAAAGCTAGACAAGACAACTGGGTGGCTCTCAGGCCCACACTTATCTTATCTTTAAAATGGATGATGCATCATGGCCTGCACTCAGGTAGGTCTCTCAATAATTCATGCATTAAAAGTGCACACAAAGACAGACAGTACAGTGATTCGGCATCTGAACCACACCCTTCTCCTTTGCTGCAGACACACTCATGTGCTTAATGTACATGTATTTATGTATGACTAGGGCTGTTCAGATAATCTAATTTTAATGGCAATTATGATTTCAGCTACTTCCAAAAACAGACCAATCAAATAAAACAATTATTTTGCACATGACGTGAACTTATTTTTTTGTGTTCTGAATGGAAAGCAAAGTTAAAAATGGGGAAAGACTTAAAGAAGTTTCACAGTTCAAGGTGTTTTTACTGTTTTCTAAGTCCAATAATTGCAACATCTTTCCAAAAGTCAATGAGTAATTGTGTCAAATAATTGTGATTTCAATACTGAACAAAATAATCATGTTTACGATTTCTTTTCCAGCATCGAGCAGCCATGCTGTACGCAAACTCACAGAAGAGCATAAACAGTAAAACCTGGCCAAACCAAACATCCACCCATCCATCCACCCATGACAGACAGGGCTGGGGGGAGCTGGAGCTGATCCCAGCTGACAAGGGGGGGCAACAATCATTCACGCTCACATTCTGACTACGGGCATTTAAGAGTCAACTATTTAGCCAACCAGCACGTCTCTGGATTGAGGGACAAAGATACCCACGCCATCACAGAGAGAACATATAGGACCCAGCCGGCCAGCGGGTTTCAACCCAGAACCCTCTCGCTGTGAGGCAGCCTGATGCCACACATGCTCTTGTTTAATGCTTATCGAACTGCATTAGATCATAAACACATGATTCATTTAATGGCATATGTACATTTTTCTCTATGGGGGGGATCTGCATTGTGAATCCAAGCTCACATCTCAATGCCCATGCTGTAGCTTTTGCTATCTATCTATCGATCGATCGATCGATCGATCGATCGATATATCTATCGATCGATCGATCGATCTATACTACATATGTATGTACAGTATATCAAGCTCAGATTTCATTGGTTTTCACAATAAACTATTGTCATCTTGCATCACTATAAAGAGATGAGAATGCATTTTTATTATTTGATAATAATGTGTGTGTGTGTGTGTGTGTGTGTGTGTGTGTGTGTGTGTGTGTGTGTGTGTGTGAATGTGCCATCACTGCAACAGGGTTACAGACACCTACAGAAGTCTGCTCATCACTTTAATTAAGCAGAGCATGAGGGCTTCAGGAAACAGCTGTCATGTAATTAGGTGCTAATAAAGTGAGGAGGTGAGGACCTGCAGTGCTACTTTGGTGTAAGCTACGTTTTCCACCCAGTGACACATGATGTATTAATACGACAGTATAGTTATGGTGCTGGAAACACAGATCTCAGCCTCCAACCCCAGCTACGTTAAGAGATTCAGATTATGACCACCAGAAGTGGATTCATCCCCAGTGATTCTATGATGCAACCAAAGAAAACCACATCCAATGACAGCGTGGGTTTCTCCAGCCACACCCCCGTCAGTGATGTCATAGCATGTTGAACAGAGCCTGATTCAAGTCGCAAGTCATTAGATACTACATCTGCTTAAACATCAATCATCTCTCTGTCTCCAAATACTGTCAAGTCTCAGATATAATATCAAACAGCTGACATTCAAATTAGGCTGCTCGCTAATAAAGGCTAGGTGATTAGGGTTAGGGTCTAGAGACCCGGTTCTATTAACTTCTCAAAACCCGAAAATCATTAAGGTCCGAGCTTATCGATACTGCTATTGAGACTATTGGATCATATAACCTTAAGTCTAAAATAGATCTGAAAAACTATTTACGAGCTCAGTGTGTGCGTAAAGACCATAGGTTAAGACTAGCCCCCCCCCACCACAGTCATTGAAAACATAGACTGGCTCCGGAGAGCACCGCTCTGTGGGCCTCTTCATCAGCTCGTTGAAACATAGCCAGAGACAGAAGAAATCAAACAGTCAAGTGAGTCAACAGACTCAGTTTTTGCAATATAACCAATAATAGTTCTGTTAAGATCAATAAATTGTCGTCTCGTCTTGCTCCTTTTAATAGAAAAGTCTCGATAATGGTATTGATAAAGACTCCTTAGGATCCTTAAGCGGTCTCGTAAACGGTATCAATATCAATAAAAATGAATGATCCCCATCCCTATAGGTGATGGAGTCATACTCACTGTGCTGCTCTTTAGAACAGCTCTTATTCAGTAAATGATTATAACCAGGAAAACTGGTTTCACATTAAATCCCACTAGACGAGGAGTGGTCAGGCCCACTGAGGCTTTCATTGTGAAAAACCTTTATATGAAGGTTCATTAACAGTAGTCTATGACGACGTTCCTTCTTATTTGTAAGGGTGATGTAATAATTGTTGCAGATACTATACAACTCCTCACTAGGGGGGAGGAGGAAATAGGGCAGAGAGGACAATACATACATACATACATACATACATACATACATACGGTACACATACATACAGTACACATACATACATACATACATACACACACCTGGACTTAAATTCACACCTGGTCACTTTATCACTAAAACACTGACACTTTAATAATAATTTATGGTCTTTACTTTGTTTATTTGACAAATGTTCTTATTGTTGTTATTATTGTTATTTTGTTGTCTTTATACTGTCTTTTTTATCTATTTTTTATTTCTTTTTATTTCTTTTTTCTTGCTAAAACTGCTGCTGGAACTTTCAATTTCCTCGCGGGAGTCATCACAAAAGGATCAATAAAGAGAAGTCCAAGTCTAAGATCCCGTCTTTTAGGCCGGATGTCTGTCCCCTTCCTCGGTGTCTGTGTTGGCGTTCTAACCGGAGGTGGTTTTCTGGGGGATTTGGGTTTCCCTGGTCCCAGATCCTGCGGGGAAAAATCCAGCGCGTGAATAGGACATCCAATCGAGTTTTCGTTGCACCAAAAACGATTCTGAACGCCTTTTCCACCCAAAACAACCCCTTTCCTAGATTTTTACAGGGGCACCGGGCTCCGCCCGGGTTACCCCGCCCGTGACGATTGTGTTTGGGTTTAAAGAAAAACCAAAAACCAGAGCCGTTCTCCCCACCCGAATGCTTGTGGAAATACCAGACCTTCGCAGACCCGTGACTTATAGAAAAAGGGTTTTAATGATTTTTAATGAATAAGTTTTTTTCTATTTTTCGGTCCTGACATTTAGTCCTAAAACTGGGATTGGGATTACCGTTTCTCCCCACCCCATTTCGCGGTGCTCTTCATTACCCTTTAAAAAGCTCGAGCAACTTCTGGTTTTGTTCTACCCTCATTTTTATTAAAAAACCTTTTCCTCGCTGTGTTTAAATATTTCGGGCTTTCCCTTTTCCATTATGAAAAAGAGCACGGCTCCTCAGAGGGGGCCAAAAGGGGGCAGGAGGAGAAAACTACCCTGTCGAAAAAGAGGGCCCGGCATCGGGTTGTCCCAAACAGCGATGGGCATGGGCATGCGGGGAAAAAAGGGGGAAGGGGGCTCAAGATGCTTCAGCGTTAAGCGTAACAAGAAATGGCTTTCAGAGTGGGGGTCAGCGAGCTTTGTTCAGATCACCCCTTTAAACCCTTTTTGGGGGTTTTCCGCCAAAAAAAACAAACTTTTGGGTTTTTTTGTTTTTTAAAAATTTTTTTTCATTTTCCCTTTTTTTTACACTTTGGACGCTTTTTTCAATGTTCAACACTACTGCGTTTGACTTGTTTTTTTTTAACTTTCCCCCTTTGTTGTCTCCCGACAAAAAAAATTTTTTGGACATTTTTTATGAGTTTTTTTTTTTCCTTAAAATTTTCCCTTTTTTAAAATTTTGATTTTTTTTTTCAATTTTTTCCCTTTTTTTTGATTTTTTCAACACAAAAACACTAATTAAACTTTATTTTTTAATTTTTATTGTTGGAATTATGGTCCAAAAACCCAATTTATGGGAATTTCCCAAGGTTGGGGTTTAGAAAAGCAAAAATTAGAAATTAGACTAAATTTAAAAAGGAAGGATTTTATGGAAAAACCCAGGGAAAGTCAATTTTCCAAATATATTTAAAGAACACTTCAATTGTTTTTTCAAATACTAAAAAATTAAATAAGACCCCAAAAAGAATAAATAGAGATTTTACTTGGCAAAGAGCTTGGGTGGAATAAATATTTTATTTGGGTTTTTAAAAAAACCAAAAATAGGAAGACGGGTCAACGACCCGAGGAAAACTGGGGTTTACTGAAAAGCGTCCGGCGAATTAGTAAAAGGAAGGGGAAAATAGAACAGATGGATCTATATAAAATTTAATTTTTTTTGCATCAAAGGGGAAGACAATATGAGGGATTGGAGATGTGCAAAACGCTTTTGGGCCATCCGCCACCAAAGGTCCCAGCTACTCTCGGTCCCCTCCCCACCCCCAAATCCACCCCGACCCACCTCGCTCTCTTCACACCTCACGTTGCTTAAACCCTCTATTTCCAGCTCTAAAACCCTAAAACCCCAAACCAAAACCCAAAACCCTCCCCCTATTTTCCCCCGGGGCCTACGCCCCAACCCTAACCGTGGGTTTCAGTTTCCCTTTTTTGGCCCTTTCCTCGCAGTAACCCGGGGGTCTTCACTAAAAGAAAAAAGCTTTAAAAGGGCCATCATTAAACAAAAAGTAAAAAGGTGCGTTTGAAAAAAATCTAAATTTTTCAAAACCCTGATGTCCCCAGGTTTAGTGTAGGAACCCTATAAGTAATAAAGGGTATCTATATTTTTTTAGGTTTTTTTTTGACTCGAAATGCTTGCAACCCATAAGCATTTTTTTATTTTTAATAAACTAATATTCAATTTTTCGATTTTTTTAATTGTTTTCTGGCTAATTTTTAAGCTGTTGAATTTGCATAATTTTTGACAAGGTACGTGGGTACAATAAGCAATCTAAAAATTTTTGGATTGAATGTTTAACACAATTGAAAGTCTAAACAAAATGAACAAAGTAATGTTGATTTAACATTTTTTCCAAAAGCGGAAAAGGTTTTTGGAAACGACGCCGCGGGGCCCAGAGGGGTGGGGGGGAAAGGCTTTTATTTAAAAGGGGCTAACCAAAGTGTGGTGAGGGCTGAGGCAGGGGATTTCCCCTTTAGCCACCCCCTCCCAGCCCCAAAGAGGGGGGAAAGGGCGACAAAGGCACGGGACGAATCAGATAGGGGACGGACTCTTGACCCGGGGGGAATGTTCCCGGACCACAATCGGCTCTCTGTAAGAACCCCGCAGGCGTGACATGACGCCTTTTTCCAAAACTCCAAAAAAACCAAGGAAACTAACATCCCCGCATCATGTTCCAGCTCTTTCATAACAAGACCCAAAAACCCAAAAACAAAAATCAAACATAACATTAGGCCTGTAACAAATTTACATAATTTATCTAATTGTCAATTTTTTTTTTACATAATCCCGTTTCTTTTTTTCTGCAATTAATTGCTAACTTAGCTTAGGTCTTAAGGCGTTTGACTTTGATTTCGTTTAGATATGAAAATTGTAATTATCCAACAGATTATGGTCCGACTATATATTTTGTTATGATTTAATTTGTTAGTTGTTGGCCTTGACTGTATATATATATATATATATTATATATATATAATATATATATAATATATATATATATATATATATTACTCACCGGACACTTTATTAGGTAACCCCATGCTAGTAACGGGTTGGACCCCCTTTTGCCTTCAGATCTGCCTCAATTCTTCGTGGCATATTCAACAAGGTGCTGGAAGCATTCCTCAGGGAGTTTGGTCCATATTGACATGATGGCATCACACAGTTGCCGCAGATTTGTCGGCTGCACATCCATGATGCGAATCTCCCGTTCCACCACATCCCAAAGATGCTCTATTGGATTGAGATCTGGTGACTGTGGAGGCCATTTGAGTACAGCGAACTCATTGTCATGTTCAAGAAACCAGTCTGTGATGATTCCAGCTTTATGACATGGCGCATTATCCTGCTGAAAGAGCCATCAAAGTTGGGTACATTATGGTCATAAGGGATGGACATGGTCAGCAACAATACTCAGGTAGGCTGTGGCGTTGCAACGATGCTCAATTGGTACCAGGGGCCCAAAGAGTGCCAAGAAAATATTCCCCACACCATGACAACTCCACCACCAGCCTGAACCGTTGATACAAGGCAGGATGGATCCATGCTTTCATGTTGTAGATGCCAAATTCTGACCCTACCATCCGACTGTCGCAGCAGAAATCGAGACTCATCAGACCAGGCAACGTTTTTCCAATCTTCTATTGTCCAATTTCGATGAGCTTGTGCAAATTGTAGTCTCAGTTTCCTGTTCTTAGCTGAAAGGAGTGGCACCCGATGTGTTTTTCTGCTGCTGTAGCCCATCTGCCTCAAAGTTCGACGTACTGTGCGTTCAGAGATGCTCTTCTGCCCACCTTGGTTGTAACGGGTGGTTATTTGAGTCACTGTTGCCCTTCTATCACTCGAACCAGTCTGGCCATTCTCCTCTGACCTCGGCATCAACAAGGCATTTCCGCCCACAGAACTGCCGCTCAATGGATGTTTTTTCTTTTTCGGAACCATTCTCTGTAAACCCTAGAGATGGTTGGTCGTGAAAATCCCAGTAGATTAGCAGTTTCTGAAATACTCAGACCAGCCCTTCTGGCACCAACAATCATGCCACGTTCAAAGTCACTCAAATCACCTTTCTTCCCCATACTGATGCTCGGTTTGAACTGCAGGAGATTCTCTTGACCATGTCTACATGCCTAATGCACTGAGTTTTCCGCCATGTGATTGGCTGCTTAGAAATTAAGTGTTAACGAGCAGTTGGACAGGTGTACCTAATAAGTGGGCCGGTGAGTGTATATTCATTGCAACAAAAACGACAAGGGGTGGGGGGGTAAAGTTAGAAAAGAGGTGGTTATTTCATAGGCTGTACCTGTGTTATACATCATCTGGGTCACATGACAAAATTAATTAATTCGTATTTTTGAATTTGACTGAAAAAGACCTTTACGTTGTTAATCGCAATTATTTCTGAGACAAGTATTGTAAAGGGACATTTGGAATTCTTACAGGTCTATTTATTCATCTGCTTCTCTTAAAGAAACCTCCCCTGCTTTAAAAATGTCAAGTTCGGTCTGAGGACCCGCGTCCACTGTTCCCACGCAAAGGTCATGAGCATTAGGACTCTTCCTTTGGGATGAGCGGCAATGTCTCCAGAATGAAACTTGTGGGGCGATGTCTTTGCTTAACTATATATAGCAACAAAACAAAAACAAAAAAACGTACAATCCTATAGAAGAATCTGGCGCTGAGCTCTGTGTTCCACTCTCAACGATTTTTATTTTTATTATGTACGGTGTGTGTGATATATGTGTGTTTATGGGTTTGTTGTGTTATGGTTGTCTTGCTACTTGATGCCTAAAATTTTCTTTGGGATGAATGAAGTATCTATCTATCTATCTATCTATCTATCTATCTATCTATCTATCTATCTATCTATCTATCTATCTATCTATCTATCTATCTATCTATCTATCTAAGTATTAAGCTCCACACCGTCCCTGCTGGGTTGGAGAGCTGCAGAAACTAACAAGAGCGTAGGAATGGAAGGAATGGAATGGAAGGGGTGCGTAATTCCATGTCAACCACGTCTCAAATAAGTTATTTTATGAATGAAAGAGACATTTTACATACCTGTCCAACAAGGCCAGTTCAGGGCGGGTTTGGAATCATTTACAATCCAGTAATTGTCTCGCCTGTCTTTGTTTCATTTCATTTCATTATGTGATGGCCCAGTATCAGCCATAACTACAGCAGTATCAAAAAAAAAATTGAATACAATTAGGCCTATATAAAGAAATCTCCTGCTGTAGAGACGTTATACCGGCCCTAAATCATTCTGTGACTTCGTGGGAAAAAAGCACCCGGGCAAAGGTTTAATAAAAACTATATAAAAAGCATCAGATGGAACATGAGAGTTTGGGAAACATTGTATGGCAGCTTGTCTACTACCCCCTACAACTCACAGAGTCTCCAGCGCACAGTGCACGTGTAACTGGATGAAAATCAGTGCTAAAATATTCCCTAAATGCAGTTTAATGTCCACACATGAGAGCTGTATTCAAGCCATTTCGCAGACAGAAGCACCCAAACTGCATATTAATATGTCTGTTCTGCAAGGCTGACCCTTCGCATTTAAAGCAGTGGTGCATTTGAGTATTAGTTAACTTCAGGACGGATCGCTCTCAAAAATACAGTCAGGCTTTAATTAGGAGGACGCACTTCAACAGCCAGCATGTTATAATCCAAATACACCCACACAGACCCACACAGTTCCGCAAAGACCCCCACAGGCCCACAATGACCCCCGCAGGTCCACAAAGACCCCCACAGGCCCACACAGACCTAGACAAACCATCACAGACCTGTGCATGTGTGCGCGTGTGCATATCTGTGTGTAACAAGAGCTTTGAAGTGGAAAGCAGCTGCAGGCACAGAGCAGCTCTGAACAATAAAACCCCTCTGACATTAAAGCAAAGGCAGTGTGCTGAATGAAAAACGGCTAACTTCAAAAAGCAGAATATGCCCTGCCCGATGTGCACGTTGGGTCCGAACGTGCACAGCCTGAGCTGGCTGTGAAGCTGTCTGACAGGGTCAGGGTCCTCCTGCAGGGCGCTAACTCTGGAATAATAAAAGGGTCAGCGCACACAGCTCCACTATTATGCAACGCTGTTCAAGTAGCTATCTGACACTTTGAGAAACACTGTGCTTTGCTGTCAAACTTAAAGTCCCGGGAGAATATTAACATCAATTCCATCTCTGTGGTTCTAGTGTCTGCAATTCTTCAAATGATATTCCCTCAAAATATTTTATAACAGACATTCTAAGAAGATGTTGTTAGTATGTGCTTGTCAACATAAGTGTACATCACGCTATCCTGATATATGATTTTATCACGATATGATTCCATTGAAAGTTGATAAGTTAACATTTTGAAATATTGCTCAGCCCTATTTTACTGTAATGCAGCCTTTAAAACCAGGAAAAACTAAACCAATGTCATATTAAGATATTACGATTAAGATATTTTTAATTCCAAAGGCCAAGGGATCTTTATCAGGATGCATAGTCTCCTGATCTATGAAATAACTGGCCTTTAAAAATAAAAATCTGCCTGCCTCTATGGGAATTTAACATAGGGGGTGTATACTTATGCCCCCTGTATTTTGACATAGGGGTTTGTATACTTATGGCCCCTGTATTTTAAGGAAGAACATTTATTTATTTACAAAACATTATTCATTCACAAAGAAAATTGGTGTCCTTAAAAGGTTGGATTTTCCTACATTTTTTGAATTAAGGCATTAAGATCAATTTCCAAAAGACGTTTTTTTATTCCTCACTTTAGCCTGGGTGTGTAAACTTTTTTCACTGTACATACAATGGACATATTGTGGGCAACTCTGACCTCAAACCACACGCGCACACTCCAACCCACACAAACTCAGTCACGTGCACGAGGCCATGGGAACCAGTTCCCTCCAGCCAGCAGTGAGCTGTAGCTGTGTTAGCACAGCACACAAAACACACAATACACACAATACAAGTCCTGGCTCCGCTCCAACACTGTGGTGTCAAACTACCCAGAATCACCCATCAGATCCCATGTGTCAAGTATCCTTCTGCACTCTTCTTCACAGCTCTGTCTTATGACCGTACTAAGAGGCATGGACATGTAGAACATATGAATATAGATAGCTTTCAACCCTTCATCAGCAGGTTCAAAATGGCAAATAGGAGCCGAAGTCTGACACCAATCGCCCTTCATTTAAAGATCCACAGCAGTGGTCGGGTATGCTTAAACCCTCATGTTGTCCTTGGTCAAACTGACCCGTTTTCAGTAAAAAACAAAGAAATTTGTCACAAAAAATGGGCCGTGATGAAAATGTCAACATTAAAAATAGCGAAAATCTTTGGAAAAAACACCAAAAACATTTTTTTTAAAAACACCGACAACATTGGAAAAAAAGTGACAAAAATGTGGGGGGAAAAGCAATAATGTTGAAAAAATATTTTTTCATGGTTGACAGGAAGACAACACAAGGGTTAAAGCCACTCACATATAATTTACATCAGGGGTCTTCAACTTTTTGTAGGCCAAGGCCACCTCTGAAAGAGAGACCGAGACCCCCTACTACTGTAAATACTGTATATTGTATGAAATTAAGTTCCATGTTAAACTGGACCTGAGGATGGAAATGAATAGATATATTACTCATATTGTGTTTTAATGTTAAACATACATGCTGAAGGCACAGTCCATCCTTAAGCTTAACTGTAAGGCTACCAAGCTTATCTTCAATGCATTCATTAAATGTTGTTTTTTTTTTTTTTCACAATAAGACAATTTATCTTAGCTACCAATAGGTAGGGTTCATATTGTTGTATATTTTCAGACGTATTTGAAAAGAAACTATAAAAAATATCCTTAACATAATTTGGCGGCCCCCTTGCACTAACTTTGACGTAACCGCAGGGGTCCATTGACCCCCCCCCCCCCCCCCCCCCATGAATATTTAATTTAGTTCATTTTTATTTATAGTATAAATTAAAATTAATTATAAATTAGTATAAAAAAAGACATATTCAGAATTACCAAATCTATACTGCCCAGCTCAGTGTGCTGCAGCTGTCTCTGCTGTCCGTCTCCTGCTGCCGCTGCACCGGATCACACCTGCTCTCAACGGCGGGAATCGCACATTTTTTTAGCAAGAATCTTAGAATTGTTATTTTTAATTTATTCATTTTTACCAATGATCGACCTGCATCCAGTATGTTCTGTTTCTTCGGTACTACATCATATCTGTTTCCATCAAAAGAGAGCGGAAGCAGAAAAAGCAGAACATCCACGTTATGTTCTTCTTCACAAAGTAGCTAAATGTCAGACTGACATGTGATGTCATTCTTCTTAGAAAACTATCCGTTTTTAGAAATGTCTCCTGATATATTGTCTCCAGAAGTGTATTATTCAACTTTAGTGTTTAATAAAGAAGGAAAAGAAAATCACAATACTTCTACAATCACAACAAATGAAAATCGCAACACAAATCCAAACAGCACCTATGTTTTGGGAAAGAATTGAATCGGGACAAATGTATATCGTCCCGGTCCTAGTGAGATTTGCCATTTGTTCCGTTCTTCGTTGTATTAGCTCAGAGCAGTCCACCAATAAGGAGTGAGTGTTGTCCCAGCACAGCACTGTCCTTGTCTTCAGACAATAAAGCACTACTGTCTTCTGTACACAGCTCTTTATTTACACCATCATTCTGCACTTTGTTTAGTCTTCTCATTCATTCTGCCTTCATTATGCTGCCATCTGACCTGCTTCATATTCAGGAATCCATTCATCATTATTATCATAATGCACATGGTAACTATCCCAGACTGATCAGTGTGTGTGTGTGTGTCTGTTTCGGGGGGGGCGGACAGACTATGTGATGACAGGGTCTGAACAAAGGACAGATTGTCTGGTCAAAACACTCTGCCCATGTGGAAACAAAACTAAAGATGTTGAGTCCCTTTAGAGACTAGTGGACTTCAGATGAGAGAGCACGGACACCGGTGACCAAACTGTGCAGTGTGTGCACTCACATATTTATTCCTTCATGTACGTCCTGCTGACCAGCCTCAGATAAGCAGACGTCAGAGTACCTGACAGGTTTGGAGAGATGTGATGTTGAACGTACTGAAGGTCACCAGTAAACTACAGTTATGGCCTCTGGGATTGTCCACTGTCAGTGTTTGGGTGGTGTCTAAATCAGTGTGTCAGTATTTAACTACCGTAATTCCTCAAATAAAGACCGGTGGTCAATTAAAAGCCGGGCCTCTGATAGTGGCCCGGCAATATATTATTCATTCCCAAAGGAAATTGGTGTCCTTAAAAGGTTGGATTTTCTTACTTTTTTTTAATTAAGGCATTGAGATCATTTTCCAAAAGATGGTTTTTATTCCTCTTTTTAAATCAACTTTAGCATGAGTGTGTAAACTTATTCAAGCCACTGTATTCCCTGTCCTGGGAGAGAGGTCCTCTCCAGTTGGTTTCTTCCATTTTTCCCTGTAAACATTTTTTGGGGGTAGTTTGTCCTGATCTGAATCAAGTCTGAGGACAGGGGCCGTCGTACGACTATTCCTTCCCTCTCTGGTTTCTAAAAGCAGAAGTGTGTGTGTCCATTGTTCTGTGTCTGACTTCAGAGCAGCTTCCTCGGTCTCCCCTCACACACTGGCCTGACCTCTGTCTGCTTCCTAAATGATGTCATCATTGGATTCGTTAAAAAAAAAAAAAACATATTTAGGGATTTCCACCTATAAAGTCCACTATAAAGTAGGACAGGTCTTCCATACTTTGGATCGAGTAAACCTCGGCCCTCACTCAGTATTGGACTCACATACTCACAACAGTGATTGATCAACAGAAACAAACACACACACACACACACACACACACACACTCTGTTAAGCGTCCTTCCTGTTATTTCTTAGTAATTACAGTGTTTCATTACTCACATCAACATCCCGTCTCGACAGGACAAGACTTTGATTTCTACGTTGCTTTTAACTTTGTAAATTGAAGAGCTGTAGCTGACCTGTAAACATGGCTGCTAAAAGAGCACAGTGTATCATGGCAAGGCATTTCAAAGCCTTGTACAGTCCTTGAACACATCTCCAGAATCACTTCAACTGATACTGAACCAATATTTGGTGCAGAGATAACTCTATAAAATGTACAAAAAACACTGCAACTGCTATGTTTGTGCCAATGTTTCTGTTTACTGTAGGCTGCCTTTCCCTTCAACTACAGTCTGTGTACTGTGTTGTGGTGCTGAGTGCATTGCTGACTTCTAAACTGGATGAGCTGGAAAACAACATTAGTCAGCTGTCCCGTATTGACATCACACACGTAATGCATTCAGGTGTGGTGACGCCTGTTAAAAGGAGGCTTGTCCATGTCCATGCATCACAAAGTGGACGCAGCCACAGACCTGCTGTGACTACACAATTCCCCAGGACACACAGCTCTTGGAGAGTGTATGCAGCTAATATACTTTGAAAATCCAAAATAGGCAGCGAATAATAGTTTCCAAACCTTAACTGTGCCCAGAAAAAATTATTTATTTTTCACGGCACATGACGACAACCTTCTGTAATGCCAAGCGTTTCCCATCGGAGCAGGAAATGTTTTGGAGGCAGATAGTTGTGTTCACAAGCGCTGACAGCCTGAGTGGCGATAACCCACCGCTGATAATGATGACAGGCTCTATCGCAGAGATCATATCTAATGCTAGGAACGTTTGACAAATGCGGGCCTGAGGCAGCAGAGGGGAGTACTGTGGTCTGGTCTGGGCCTCAGGACTCAGGGTGTGGTGGCGTGGAAACACTGGGGAAGCGGCATGTAAACCATCACTCCCTCTTCCTGTAATTCCACAGATAACGTCTTCTTAGTCATGTTCGCTGACAGGAAACAACAATCTGTGATGCACACGCACACACAATCCTGATTTGTACCCTGACTCACAAGCAAATGCACATTCAAATCTCTCCACTTAACCATTAGGAACAGCCACGCTGTCTGTATCTAGTTCAAATAGTATTTCCAAAAGGTGATATTAATATGCTGGAGTGTTTCCTTGGGAGGGATTTAGTGTAGACCAGTTTTCCAAAACACCTTATCTAAGAGCTCTTCTCCTTGAACCAGACTTCAGTTAAAAAAGATACAAGTTGACCTCAGAAACCTCCCCAAACAACTGAAAAAACACACAGATCAAGGTACAACTCGACTAAAAGCGTACCACCATGTTGTACACACCAGGTGTTTGAGCTCAATGCTAACATCATCAGAACAATGCTGGCTCGTTGATGTTTAGCATATATACTGTTTTCCATGTTCACCATATTAGTATAATGTGTCTGAATGTTCATATTTGCATTATAAGTACAGCTGAGGCTGATGGAATGTTTTGCAGGTATTTAGCAATAAACCATAAAGTATATGTGTACACACACACACACCACACACACATATACATACATAGATAATATATATAATATATATAGATATATTATACTATATATATATAATATATAAGACATATATACATACATACAGTACATATAAATACACGTACATATCACTACCGGCCACTTATTAGGTAACCCCTCCAAAAAGCAGTTAACACTAACAGCAGGCAATCACTGCGGAAATCAGTGATTAGGCATGAGACATGGTCAAAAAGAATTCCGCAGTTCAAACCGAGCACAGTATGGGAGAAGGGGATTGAGTGACTTTGAAGTGCAGATGTTGGGTGCCAGAAGGGCTGGGATTTAGAATGCAATCTACGGATTTTCACGCAAAACCACTTGGGTTACAGAGAATGGTCCAAAAAGAAAAAAACACCAGTAGCCGGCAGTTCTGGGCGGGAAAAGCCTTTTGATGCCAGGGAGAGAGAATGGGCCCGATGGTTCGAGCTGAATGAAGGGAAAAAGTAACTCAAATAAACCCCGTTCCCACAGGGGGGAGAGGATCTTGACGCAGTACGTCGAACTTTGAAAGGCAGATGGGCTACAGCAGCCCGAAGGGCCATCGGGTGCATCTTTCAGTTAAGAACAGGAAACTGAGATACAATTGCAAAAGCTCATCGAAATTGGACAATGGAAGATTGGAAAAAAACGTTGCCTGGTCTGATGAGTTCGATTTCTGCTGCGACAGTCGGATGGTAGGGTCAGAATTGGGGTCTCCAACATGAAAGCATGGATCCATCTGCCTTGTATCAACGGTTCAGGTGGTGGTGGTGGTGTCATGGTGTGGGGGAAAATTTTCTTGGCACTCTTTGGGCCCCTTGGTACCAATTGAGCATCGTTTGGGAAAAGCCACAGCCTACTGATATTGTTGCTGACCATGTCCATCCCTTTATGACCACAATGTACCAATTCTGATGGCACTTTCAGCAGGATAATGCGCCATGTCATAAAGCGGGGAAACATCACAGACTGGTTTTTTTTGAACATGACAAAGAGTTGCTGTACTCAAATGGCCTCCACAGTCACCAGATTTTCAATCCAATAGAGCATCTTTGGGATGTGGTGGAACGGGAGATTCGCATCATGGATGTGCAGCCGACAAATCTGCGGCAACTGTGTGATGCCATCATGTCAATATGGAAACCAAACTCCCCGAGGAATGCTTCCAGCACCTTGTTGAATCTATGCCACGAGAATGGGAAGTTCGAGTATACATATATTATATATACATATATATATACATATAATATATATATATCTATATAACTATAATATATACATACAACACATAAAATATATATAAATAACACACACACAGTATATATAAATTGATTATTCAGATAAATACTTTTTCTTTATAGTAAATAGATACAAAAGAGAGGTCTCCTTTTTGAAAAAAGCTACTTTTTTTTCTTAAAGCTATAGTACGTAGAGTCTGTCTCACCCGTGAGAATCCTAAGTAATGACAACAACACTGTTGACAACATGACACAAGCCTTCCATAATTGTGTGCCCCCCCCCCGTTCCACAGTTGCTAGATTACAAAAACATGATGGACTCTTCAGAAGAGGTCATTATCTTCACTCGGGTTTCTGCGCAGGAAAGTTGCCGGACGCCACAATCTTCAGTACACAGTCATGCTGAGAAATCCAGAGAGAGTTGTGTGGCGCTGATAGTCTTAATTAGCTTTGTAGCAACTCATTCGGGAATGGCCGGAATGTAACAAAAATAGTTACGCGCTATAGCTTTAAATTGCATCCAGTTGCAAACAGGGACAGATGGTCATATTTTTAAGCACTGGCCGCACGGACACTAAGCCCCAAGATGTGGTGGCCTAATGTAAATCTTCTCTTTCTTTTTGTTTTTAGAAATAATACAGAATGCAGACTTCATTCTCCATTTTAATTGTTAAAGCTACAAAAAGTGACATGAGAGTGCATTGTGAGTCCTACCTCCTGCCTTTCACTGAGTCAGCGTTCTACTCTTGATTTCAGACAGACAGCATTACAAAACAAAAACCGTCAGTCAGGCATCACTGCTGCTGTCTGTTACTGTGACTCAGCAGCTACAAGCAGCTCACTACTGACCATGCCCATTCAACATGGTGACAGCCATGTTATTTATAATATTTATTGCCAAGACACTTACCTATTGTAACTTTGTGTGTAATCTGTGAAGTATTTCTCTGTTCAGGACAGTCCAGTCTAACTGGTTCTGTGATTTTCAAAATGAAAAAGTACTCACAAGCACCCAGCCACAAACCATAATCATAACAGGGCAGGAATGTGAAATACTGCCTATAATAACAATAATAATAATATTTATAATAATAATGACTTTATTCAGGATACAAATGGAAGGTCCATAGTACATAAAAAAATGACAAAATTTGCAAAAGCCATAACCACCCTGAACTCACACATGGACCGACTTCCCTCCACAGCCTAACCCCTGCCCCCCCGCCCTCCGGACTTTCTTCTCCCACCTATTGCGCAATACTGATACATAATACCAAAAAGGACACTGGAATTCTGTGCAATATTTAACCATTTAATTTCATTACAGTGCAATATTTATTTAGTTGTTATTAATACTTAACTACTTTTTACATGATGTGTATACAAAGCTATCTTATATATGTATATAGTTGCTCTCGGGACTGTGCACCAGGTCCCCCCCCCCCCCCCACCCTTTTTTTTTTGCACTACCTATACTTTATATTTTTATATTTCGTGTTGACACTGTAAAGGGGTTGCTTCAATGTACTGCACTTGTGTATAATGACAATAAAGGCATTCTATTCTATAAAGGTCAACCAGAACGTCAATGTCTCCACAGTCTAGATGCATACCTGACAGCTAAATTATATAAGTGAAGTTAGTTTGAAACGTGTTGTACTGCACTTAAACTCTCACCAGCCTCAAAATAATGGGCCAGTGTTAGTGTAGTTTGGTGAGAGCGGGTGCAGACTCTGTTGGTGAACGTGTGTCCCTGTGCTGGACCTCAGCCTGGAGTTTGACCTGCAGACGACTGCATCTGTTACGACAATCGGAGCGGACGGCAAGCCAAGAGTTCACAGTACAGTGCAACTCCTTCCCTCTCATACGACAATAAAGCTGTGAATAGTCAATCCTGAATGATTCTCATGAGCCTTCACGATGTTTATTCAGTGCTTATGGAAATATGTTGAATATTTTTCATGATAAGCTAAGCTGTTAAATAAGGGATTCACACGGATTGGCTGGTTTGGACACTATGGGAGAACTACGGAAGCCCAGAAAGGCAAGCATGGAATAAAAAAATAATTACGGTGACTCTTTCACCCTTGTGTTGTCTTCCCATCAAAATTGAAAATGAACACTTTTATTGATGCTTTTTAGCAATGTTTTTAACTTTTCCTTAGGTTTTTGTCACTTCTTTTGACATTTAACACTACATAATACTAACTTATTAACTTTAGTTTTACAGTTACTTGTTGGAATTTATGGTCAATAAACCTCATTTATAGGAAATTATACTAATGTTTGAGTTAGAAAAGTAGAAATTAGGAATTATTTCGACTCAAATTAAAGGAATGGATCTTGATGGATAATCACAGACTGGAATATGTAACTGTTACTCAATACTATTTCACAAACACTGACTTTTTTTTTTTCAATTGCTATAAAATTGAATAAGACGCCCCAAAATTAATGAAAGTAGAGATGTGTACTTGCCAAAGAGCATTGTGTGGAATCAATCATGTTATTTTGGGTAGTTAAAAAGAACACTGATATAGGAAAACAAGTTAATTTGACCCGTGGACAACATGAGGGTTAACAAAAAACTCTTCTGTAAAAACCTTTTGGGAGGTACATTTCTTTTTGTGTTTGTTGTTGTTGTGATACTCATTTTGGCCACAAGAGGCTGAAGTGCACCACTCCCCCATGTTCTGGTCTAACTTGGAAGGGAAGATTCTGGATTCCTTCCAGGTGAGAATCATTTTCTCTGTGCACTCCAACATGCAGTACATAAGTTGTAGTGGATAATATGTAACATTACTGTCATGGCTTTCTTTTGGCTAGAAGTGTATTTTAATTGGCGCTAATCTGCTGTTAGCGTTAGCTTCTATTTTGAGACTAGAGGCTGAAGTGCACCAGCACTTAGGCCTCTCGAGACTGAAATGAGTATAACAAAAACACAATACATTTGTCGTGACCCAAAAAAATAATATTCACCTCAAGTTGTTTTTTTCCCACCGGTTTAACAGATGAAAACAAATAAAAACAGGAGAGAACAACTCTCAGGGCTTTCGTAGACAACCAACAGAGAAGAAGCTTACATTTGGTTCTTTTAAATAAGCTTTGTAAGATTTTAAAATTTGATGATTTGTAAAATTGCCCAATGTCCATCAGTCCCTCAGAACTAATGTATACATAATTCCCTGATATTGCATACTTGTACGACTACTCAGTATTCTTTTCTAAGACAGCCTACTAATAGCAGCTATTAGAAACCAGTCCAGAGAGTCCTAACAGGAGCAGGGGGGGTGGATGTTGCTGTAGACAGGATATTTTAAGTATGAGAACTGATCTGAGTGGGTGAGGGTGGGGGTTGGAATGCTGAAGAAAGGAAGCGTTGTTGTTATCCACAGCTCTAATGGGCCAACATATCAGAGTCCCTAACACTGGAGTCCAGGGTACCAAGGGTATGAGCATTGGTCTGTGTGTTTGTGCGTGCCCGCTTGTGTGCATGCGTGCATGCGTTTGTGTTTGCATTCAGGACTAGCAGTGAAGCAGAAGAGCTGAAGTAGGCTATGCTAAGTGGCATGTCATTGAGTTGCATGGGAGGAGCGTATCAGTCCCACTGGGCCGAGATACTGCAGGCTCATCGTACTGTGGCCAAGCAAGCCAAAACATCCAGTCAACTCTCAGGAGGCTAACGGCATTTCTACCATGATGAATTATGGGATTTTTATACAGTCAAACATAAAAACTGATGTGCGTATTCATCACTATGGTTCATCATAAAATCCCAGCGCACCATTGAGTCTCCCCTGACTTGCTGCAGTCAGAGTCACAATGGGCCACGATAGAGGATTTAGCACCAGCTTCTGGTCCAAAAGGTGTTCAGCCACGAGCTGAGTGCATCGGAGCAGTTAACTGCATCAAGCTGCTCTCCGTTTATCACACTCGGTTGTCTAGGTGCGTCTCGGGCCATGAGGATCAGATCTACATGATTATAGTGGCTACAAGTATTCAACAATATTAATGGGACATCTTTAGAAAATAAATAAATAATGCTATCCGTCAAAGGATTACCTACACATTGTGGCTGAGATCTGTCCTTTTACAGATACATGCCCAGTTGGAAATCTGGACCCTAGGCCACGTTGAGCCCCAACAAAGCAAAACAACACATTTTTTTAAACTGAAACGGGGGTGCGTTGAACACTGTGTTGTGTGCCCAACCACGAGTTTACAGACACGTCTCTGCTGATTGGCTATCACCTGTGATACCACCAGTAAACAAGAGAAAACATTTCTCAAAGCTGGTGCACACCGATGAAACATGCGCAAACCATCGCAAAGAGGTGCAAACCATTTTGAGATTGAACGTGCCCCATGGCCTCTGATTCGTCAATGCATCATGACATACATCTTGCCCTCCGCACTCTGAATGTACTTACAGAGACCAACAAGAGACCAGCGCTGCACCAAATGTAGTCTTCCCTGATCTCAGCTTGGGTTTCGGCAGTGCACCACTCCCCTGGCCTCTGAACCCATTCCTCAGCCACAGGGTAGTACCAATAAACGCTACCCCCATACACATAGAGATATAAAGACACACAGGAATCTTATCAGTCAGCCACTCCTAGCAGCTGCCCAAACCCATCTGGCACAGTTCCATTAGTCCGAGAATATCTGGAATATCTTGAAATATCTCAGCAGTGTTTTGCAGTACATATCCACAATCAGTTCTCTTGGAAATTCAGAGAATATGGTCATGGTTTCACATCTGGGCCACATTGGGAAGCTTGGTGTTAAGAGGCTGGCACACCAGGCAAACCACAAAGAACTAGTGTCGATGAAGACCGACTGCAGCATGTCCTCACGTCTCCTGTGTTGCACGTACAGTATGTTCTGAGCCTGAATGAGAGGAAATAACTCTCCATGCCAGCAGGCAGCAAAAATCTACTCGTCATTTTAAAAGGGAAACCAGATACACAAACCCTTTCTATGAGACTGACAACAAAACAGTGTTTGCCTGAATCAGCAGCAGCCGTACAGTACCTACGGTCCCTCTGCTTCAATCCTCACCAGGACTACATAAACATCGGGAGACGGCTAACCAGACTGTCCATGTCCCGGGTTGTCATCTGTTCACTGGACAAGAAGTCTCCCTGCGGTGGGGCCGGAGAGGTGGGACCGAGAGGCCACAGTAGACACTGGCTAGTTAGCTAGCATGCTAATTCCACCCAACATGCCTTCATGCTGTAATGACTACAACAATTGAGCCAGACAATGTTGTCAATAATCTGGCTCTGTGAATGAAACTTTAGGTTGTCATTAAGACATGTTCATTTATCTCATACGTTTGCCCTCTTATGGACATTATGTGCAAAAATTGATGTTTCAATACCCATGCTTCCTGCCATGCTTCAGAGAGTTGATTTCATAACTCCTGGATTCATACGCCTCTCGGCCATCTCTCCCTAGCCTGCAGTCAGTTTTTGAATGCCATTGTATGCATGTTCTGTAGGTGAGTGTATTTTAAAGTTGACTGAGGAGGCGGTGATTAGAGCTCCTAAAAACACACATTTTAACATGAATGCCCAAAACAAATCATCATAGTCAATATCTGTTGGCATAGTTCATTTGCCTTACATTTTATGTAGAAAGGGCTAAAAAGGCAAAGCCAGTTGAGGTGAAATGGTGGATGAAGATACACTGCACTGCAAGTGAAAACTGGGAGTGGGAGGAGCGAGGTGAGGCTCAGCAGAGCACACTTGTCTGATCCTGTTGGCATACTTCTAATGCTGACTGTCCTGATTTCACTTGCAAAAACCAACCGTGCAGGAGATAACCTGAGTGAGAACAGGCAGTGACGAAATCATCCGGCTGGAGATAAGACCTCACAAACACCACACAATGTCAGATGTTATCTCCATCCAGACTGTTAACAGAAATTGTCCACTTGTTGTTTACATTGCAGAACTTCTTTAGACTCAATGGCTCTAATTTATTAAACGTGCATACGACCTAAATCAGACGTAGCACAGGCGTATGCCGTTACCTACGCACAGCTCGGCATTTATCAATTTGAACATGAGCGTAGGCTGCGAAAAAATGTCATGTCTGGTCTGACCTCGTGTACGCAAGTCTTAATCAGTGTGGACCTAATGCAGCATGTACCAGGAGAAGGAGAAGTCAGTTGATCCCTTATCACAATAGCAGATCTGGGTCTTTTGGAAGACCTCGCCGATCAACAGTGCCCACGTAGCCTATACACACAAGCCACGGTGGAGGGAGGGGTGGGGGGGGGGGGGGGGAATTCTACTACACACGCCAGAAAAAGTCTGCAACATTGTTTTAACCTGTGGGGTTCTGCACAACATCGCGCAGGAAAACAGGGCGCCATAATTGTAGTGATGGAGCTGATGCCCAGAGAGCAGGGTCCAGCACAGCCCCATCTGGGGGCTACACCAAAGAGACAGGATGTTACTCCTCGCTTTCATAAGGTATAGGGGTATGTTTGGGAATGATATTCAATACAGGAAACATGACGATGCACAACATTTTTATTTCATCTTCAGGTTTTTGTTTGTCTTTTAAAGTGTTGTTAATGGCCATAAATGAATGATTTCTTTCTGCCATTGACCGACATATTTTGGCTTGGCATCGTGTGTGGTTGCTTGGCTCTGACTCACGAAAAAAACATGAGTAAACTAAAAAAAAAACATTACATAAACTCCGCTACTGTGTGTACATAGGTCCACCTACATGTAGGCCTAAGAGATTGCAACATCAGCCTGTATATTACTATTCGGAGTATACACATGTCAAGGATGTATAAATTAAATAAACTTCAGCTGGACGACAACAGTGTTGACCATATCAGTGATCTCTTTCTATTCCACATTCTTCCTACAGCCTAATACCAGTTTTTAGAAATCCAAATAGTACACACGTTACTGCAAATTAAACTGAGATGTCAGGGTTTCAATCTCCACCTCTGGAAAGTGCCGCTTCTTAGCCGGATTACGTCTGGCCATGTCGTAAATAGAAAGGGCGAGGCCCCAAAACCCAGATTTTTTTCCGGCTGCTGCATTTATCAGTGTATGACCATTCTAACGCTCTGATTGGTGTTATACAAACGTTTCATGAATCCCACGTGAAGCCTGTTGTAAGTGGATATCTTCGCTGGTTTCTACATTAGGCTGATAAATGAGGGCCAATCTGTGCAGGATCATAAGCATTTTTTGTAGCTATATGCTTAAACAGCCTCCACAATGGGAAGAATAAGTCACTGGCTCTACACATCTACAAATAACTAGTTTACATTTAAAAGTGAAACTTTCTTTAGCTGAAAAAGGCCTAACACTTACCACAAATGAACAATGGGTTGTGGAAATTAGCAGAGTTAAGGCCAAATTATGCTTATGCGGTAAAATGACGTTGTGGGTATGTACGTAATGACACACACACACACACACACACACACACACACACACACACACACACACACACACACACACACACACACACACACACACACACACACACCACACACACACACACACACACACACACACACACACACACACACACACACACACACACACACACACACACACACACACACACACACACACACACAATGACAGCAATGTATGGCTCTGTGGCTTTGTGTGTGTTCCTCCCCCGAGGAGCAAAGATGGAGGAGGTCAACAAGGAGCTATAGGCGAGGATCCAGAGAGCAGCCTTCCTGGAAGCCGTGCAGCTGAAGGAGTTGCTAACTCCGCCCAAACAGCTGAGGAATTCATGTGCTTCAGAGGAAAGGACATCTCATCCCTCTTAAAAACACATTTCCACGTTTTCTCTCTGCTCACGTGATTTGCTAGCGTCTCTCCCATGCTTTCTCGATGCGATGGACTAAGATTGAAGGAAGGGAAGTAAACGTGGATGCAATTTAAGGGTTTGGGAGTACCCAGAGTGAGCACAAGGCCCAGGTGAACAAGATTAGCTGACGAGCCAACTGCCTCCTGATGTTAGCCCGGATAACCTCGCAGAATCGTTGGATTTTACAAACTTTAGCTACTGAGACAAGTGGACACACTGCCGCTGTATACATATACATGAGGAGCTGATTCATGAGCCAGAAACAACCTTAATCTAATTATAGAGAGTCTCTGTGTGTTGGTGGTGGGGGGGGGGGATGGGGTGAAGGGGTCCACAGCCCTGAGCTCATCTACCATGACTTCCGGGATTACTGTTGAAACCCAACTTACACACACTCTAAAGCCACACATTAGGATGTCTAACATAAAGTCCTAGCACTCAGCCTATGAATGTGAAGATGTGAAGACGTTTTGGACTGTTGCTCGGACAAAACATCTCAAGACCTTACCTTGGACTGGAGGAAATTTTGATGGGATGTCTACTATTTTCTGACAATTAAATCAAATTAAATATTTGAAATTAAAATGTTCAAAGCAGAAAGCAGGACATCCTGACTTTTAATCCATGGTGTGGGTCAAGCTACAAAAACTCTGGATATTATTATAGATTCTGGATAATATTTAATGTAATTTGATAGCTTCTTATGTTAGACCCTGTCTGCCTGGTAAATGTACGAGTGTCTTTAAAGCTATTAATAGCAGTGAGAAATAGGAAAATGATCCTCCATATAACACATATATAAATTATGTGTGTGTGTGTGTGTATAAACACAGAAGACGTTATAAAGACTTCACACTCACTTGTCACTCCACTTGTCTTCACAGCCTGAGTGGTAGACTACGCCACATGACAAGTAAGCTGGTCTTCTTGTGTAAAAACCAATGGCATGCCCCTTTAAATCCAATAAACAATCAAGAGTTTACTTGACAATGAAAATAATGGCGATGCAGCTGCCATGACGTGTCCCGTTAGTGTCAACATGACGCTCCAACTGTGTCCGAGAGACACACGGATTATTCTGAGCAACAGCTCTGCTGTTTCCATGGATATAGTGCGTCAGTGTTTGGCTGGGCCAGCTGTTTCTATCTGATATGTGCCAGTGTGTGAATGCGCTCCCTGTTCACTGCCAGCAGCTGTGTTGGTGTGGATACGTCACTCAGGCTAAGCCGGGATCACTGCTGCTAGAAGAAGCTGGTGAACAGAGCCCACTGAATCATGGGAGTATTGATAGAAAGCTGATGACACTCAGGATACTTCAGCTGCATTGATTTCTGGAAAGGTGACCATGGCTTCCAGTGAACAACAGTACAGTAGGGATGATACACTTCTCTCTCTAGAGAGTAAGAAAGGAGAGGACTCAGCTGTGGCCTGATTCCATTTTTTATAATACATGAAGGTGCTGCGCTTCATTCAGCCGGTCTGTCTGTGTGAATGAACAGTGGACTGACTGGATTAGGCAGGGCTCAGGAAAAGGATGCATAAAATTGATTTGTGTCCTTGTAAATACATGAGAAGCATCTCAATGATCCAGACTCACTCACTCGTCAGTCACTCAAAAAGAGTAAAAACTGGAGTTTTCCCATAATTTGCTAAAATCAACAGACGAAATCTACAGCAAATTGCCTGGGTTGGTTCCTGGAGGCTCATCTCCGACACAACAAACCGTTTTGGAGCTCCCATTTCAGCTGAAAGTGATTTTTTCCCCCTAACACTTGCAACTGCTTTCATTTTTTCTCTCTCTTCAACTGCCACTTCATCTACTTTTAGGTCTGACGCTTCACTGTTTAAAGTGTACACACTTCAGCTTCCAGCGCTTACACGTCAAAGGACAATTCTTCTACATCCATCTCTTACTCTCTTTCTTCTTACTGAGAGTGTGTCTGCTTCAACTCTACTTACTCTTTAAATTACATATCAAAACATTTCAGAATTCCAACTACTTGGTTGCTTTAACTTCAGCGGTTACTCTCAAACAATACTTTTAAAGTAAAGAATTTACATTCAGTCGATGACCCATTTGCAACTGCTTTTTTTCTGTACAAGGAAGCACACTTGTCTTCATGATTATTTTACTTTAGTGTATTAACAGTTAGAATGAAGGAGACAGACAGCTCAGACATACAGTACTGCATGTGTTAATAATGAAAAGCTGGCTGAATCCGAGCCAAAATGTTAGAGTACTGTGGCAGAAAGGAATGAAGAAGACTCTCCTGTCTGCCACACACACACACACACACACACACACACATATTAATCTAAGCAGCCTCTCTGGACCCAACCAGCCCAGAAGGAGCCTTAGTGGGCTGTTGTTATCACTTCTCAACAGCAGTCACAGCAACACAATTATATGCATGCTAAATGTTCAATAGCCTTTATCATAAAAAGAGATACCAAAACATTTTCACAATATACAGTGCAACTATAGGCATTCTTCTAAATGCAACAGGGAAAATGTGTATTCTGCGTCCTGTGCTGTGTAGGTAAATGACTTGTTTCTCTTCACATTTCACTGAACAGGTTGGGGTGCCTTTTATCACGGGCAGCTTGACAAAACTGGTCTACTGATTACATCCAGTGAGCTCCTAATCTCCAGAGAGTTTCCCCATTAAACCACAGCTGTCAATCTGGACAGGATTAGCATCACCGCAGGGTGTCACATCAACTCCCAGCACTGGCTTTTAGGCAAAAGTTGTCGCAGTTTTCTCAGGTTACTGGCTGATTAACACCTGGAAAAACCAGCAGAGTCATCATATGTTCCAGGCTTTCTATTGGCTGTCCTGAAAAACAACAGGTGTACTGACCAGCTGACTATTGGCTGGCCAACACGCACTTCACAGCCTGAACAAAGTCGGCAGGTTGGTAAACGACACGTAGCCCACAAAACACACTTAACTTTGACAGCAAATCACGTGACAACGCGTGTTTACGTTATAGCCAAGTTACTACATGTTACCAAATGTAACTTAACACATGTCGAATTCAGTACAGCGCCACTTACTCCGACATTTTCGCTCTTGCCCGGGTAAGAGGCCAGTCTTCCGCCGCCTTTCACCGCCGGCATCCTGCTTCTCTTCGGCTCGGCTGGACAGCAGCTGTGGCGTGGCGGTCTAAACCCAGAGAGCCGTGTGGATTCAGACGGTCGTTAGCGTAGCCTGGGCTAGCTTTTTGAAAGGAAACATATCTTAGGTGACAGCCACGGTGCTCCGCCCTCCTCGCAGCCGGGCTGGGTTCCTCCAGGCGGAAAGAGGGAGGTCCCGTCGGCTCACACACTCCCGACAGCACAACAATCATGGAAGCACACATTTCCTGTTTCCTTTATTGGAAACGTTGTTTTCTATCTGCTGGAAGTCGCAACTCTCGGCCAACGGTCGTGTTAACATGTGGTAAACGTTGGGAATATCTACTAAACTGTAGCCTAGGGTAGATTTCTTTCAGGCTACTGTTAAGGAGGTGACACTTCACACTCCAGTTTATCACAACCATTCAACATCAACACATCCGGAGATACATGGTTTCCACTGGACAGGGAGGGGAGAAAAGTAACAAAAGCTGTTGGACTAATCAGAGCTGGCAACTTTTCCAAAAACCTTGGAGTGAGATGGGGGGGGTAACCCTAATTTTGCCTAGTACAAAGCATTTCTTTGGTTGTTTCAGCATCATATTTGCTATGTGTGGGGAGATGAGGGGCTCTCCCTAGGGGGGTCTGCACCCCTATGAATTTTTTTTGGAAAAATAAACCATTAAATGTTACTTTCTGGAGAGTTTTGTGCAAAGAAATTGAGAAATCAAGTCTTACATGATATGTGCAGAACTGTAGGGTTAAGAGCTTTTGCATGGTTGTAGTATCAACAGGTATTAGGTTATTTAGCATTTATATCAATTCATGTTAATCAGTCATCACTTTATCTATAGACAAACTCATCTTTCAGAAATTTTACTGACACTTCAGCGTGAGAAATCGGGGGGGGTGGAGTGTGAAACCAGTCAAATGCGGGTGTCTCACGGCCAATGCGTGAGAGTTGGCAGCCCTGCTAATGTAGTAGAATAAAGTACAATATTTCCCTCTGTGACGTAGTGGAGTATAAGTAGAAAGTATAATTTATAATTTTTACTGTTTATTGATCCCCAGTGGGGAAATTACCATTTACACTCTGTTAGTAATCCCTACACACATGCCTGAAATACACACACTCAGGACCTATTCATGCACAAATGGAGAGATGTCTGAGTGAGTGTGCTGCCAGTGCTGGACCAGCGCCCAGAGCGATTGGGGGGGTACGGTGCCTTGCTCAAGGGCACCTGGTAGTGCCCAGCTTCAAGGGGAAATACTCAAGTAAAGTACAAGCACCTACAATGTGTACTTCATTCCAGTATTTGCCACTACGCTCATCCCCAGTAAATCAGAGTCTCTCTCTCAGTACATAGCCTACATTTTTATTTATTTTTATTTATTTAACCTTTATTTAACCAGGAAGTCCCTTGAGATTGAAATCTCTTTTTCAAGGGAGACCTGGCCAAGACGGCACACCAGTTTCAATATAAACAAAAATACAGCATAGATCAAATCACACATAGAGGAAAGGAACAGGTCACATGTGGCAGTTGCATTTTTGAATTACGTGGCATTTTAACATGACCTCAAATTCATTTAATGGGACTAGAACACACGTATATAAGGATGTGTATATGTGTTCTATATGTGTGAATAACGTGAAGTGGCTACAGCTTACATTTCTTTGTGCAACCCTGGGTTGTCTATGACAAATAAACCTCAAGTAAATGTTCCTAGTTACATTCCACCACTGCAAGCAAGCATGATAGTTCATTTTGCTTCTAGGGATGATGATTAGTGGACTGACAGAGATAGACCTGTGGGTGGGATCCAAGCCTCAATCTTAATAGTTGATGGTATATCAACGCTCCGCTGGGACTGATAAATCAGCAATTAACTTAATTAAGAAAATGCCCATGTATTTATTGGACAAGCTTATTATCAGTATTTATTATATTATCAGCCGAGCTGCAAAGAATGCCATAAATAAACAATCTCAAACACGTTATGTAGAATCTTTAAACCAGAGCTAGATTAGGCCAATGCGGTGCAAGAAAGGGAGAACTTGTTCCGACACGTGTTCTGGGCTGCCAATAAACCAATTTTCAATGCATTATTTATCTTTGAGTGCGGTGACCCATTTATTTAATGGCAGTGCATGCTCATTCTAGCATAGGTATATTTCAGTTTTGTCCACTTCATTTCAGATAAATTCTCGTCTGCTTTTCGATGAACACTTATCAAACAATACCACTGACACGGTAAAAAGCCATGTGCTTTCCCCTTTGCCACACACCTGTACCTGTGGCTGTTGATTACCTAAATGCTTTTCCTGTGGCAACGCTCCACCCAGTGATCAAAATCAAAACTGCATATCCATGCATGTCACTAACGTTGTACATAAACAAAACAACACCCAAAGTTACATAATGGCTCCGACACATTACATTAGGCAACTCACCGACAATCATTAACTACAACAAGTTAGGTGGAGTGAAGTCACATGGTTGCTTTGAAAATAAAATAACTATACAGTCATCCACCTCCAAGTAGATACAGAGAGGGATCAGCGTCAGCGTAGCCGTTGGTGACCCTGATGTCTTAGCCCCACCTCTGGGTATAACTTGTAACTCACTTGGCTTATGACACGGTGGCAAGATTTCTTAAAAACTAGTTAGTTGTGACCAGATATCTTAAAAACAAATTACTGGTTTACACTTCATGTTAATGGTGCCCAGAGGATGAGTCAATTGTAATGGTGCTACTGTCACATTAGGCCGAACCTTTCAGTTGAACAAGGAATATTGAAATGGGATGGGCACATTATGGCATTGTACTGGCCATTATTTGTCAACAAGGTTTATGAGCACAGTCATGCACGCTCTCTACAGTCATGCACGCTCTCTACAGTCATACACGCTCTCTACAGTCATGCACGCTCTCCAAAGTCATGCACGCTCTCTACAGTCATGCACGCTCTCCAAAGTCATGCACGCTCTCTACAGTCATGCACGCTCTCTACAGTCATGCACGCTCTCTACAGTCATACACGCTCTCTACAGTCATGTACGCTCTCCACAGTCATGCACGCTCTCCAAAGTCATGCACGCTCTCTACAGTCATGCACGCTCTCCACAGTCATGCACGCTCTCTACAGTTATGCACGCTCTCTACAGTCATGCACGCTCTCCACAGTCATGCACGCTCTCCACAGTCACACACCCTCTCTACAGTTATGCACGCTCTCCACAGTCATGCACGCTCTCCACAGTCATGCACGCTCTCCACAGTCATGCACGCTCTCCACAGTCATACACGCTCTCTACAGTCATGCACGCTCTCTACAGTCATGCACGCTCTCCACAGTCATGCACGCTCTCTACAGTCATGCACGCTCTCTACAGTCATGCACGCTCTCCACAGTCATGCACGCTCTCTACAGTCATGCACGCTCTCCACAGTCATGCACGCTCTCTACAGTTATGCACGCTCTCTACAGTCATGCACGCTCTCCACAGTCATGCACGCTCTCCACAGTCACACACCCTCTCTACAGTTATGCACGCTCTCCACAGTCATGCACGCTCTCCACAGTCATGCACGCTCTCCACAGTCATGCACGCTCTCCACAGTCATGCACGCTCTCTACAGTCATGCACGCTCTCTAGAGTCATGCACGCTCTCCACAGTCATGCACGCTCTCTACAGTCATGCACGCTCTCTACAGTCATGCACGCTCTCCACAGTCATGCACGCTCTCCACAGTTATGCACGCTCTCCACAGTCATGCACGCTCTCCACAGTCATGCACGCTCTCCACAGTCATGCACGCTCTCCACAGTCATGCACGCTCTCCACAGTCATGCACGCTCTCCACAGTCATGCACGCTCTCTACAGTCATGCATGCGTTCCACTTTAGAACCTCCACAAGCTTTTATGTTAAAACTTTAGTTTTCTAACTCAACGTCTAGCTGCATCTCCAGTATTTCTTCTGTCCACACTTTGGACGTTATGGGCTAGAAAAAAACACTACAGGCATGTTTTAAAGTCAACCAGAGGTGGAAAGTGTGGTGGAATCTCCAGAAACACCATGTTGTGGTAAGGGAAAGGTTAGCCAACATCAGGTCCTACATTGGTCCCAGGTCAGGGGATGAGAATATTGGGCGTATCTCTAATAACCAAACCTTATCATGGATAAATATGTTCATCTCTCTACAGTTTAGCATACATCCCAGAACTAGGCTTAAGGTGCCCCCCATCACTGAAAACTGTAAGTATATCTTCCAAGGACCTTGTCTGTATGAAAGTGCTGGCTGACCTGAGTGTGGTGCTGGAGAAAGGGTCAAGGGGTCAACAAAATAAATCATCCTCTGTGGAAATTTATGTCAATCTGGCTAAAAATTGTTATCTCCATAGTTGAGATATTTTGCTGGATCAAGGTGTTGGAAGTCATAAAATGCAAAACAACACAAGCAATATATTGCATAACTGGTCACACACTGAAAGCCCAAAAGCATAGTCATCGCTCCATCATCTCACATTACCCTCCCTCCTCTCTTTACTCTGATACCGGGCCCTTGTATTCCTGTGATTTCATTTGAACAATAAGCCAAATGCAGTTCTTCCATTTGCTTGACTCCTGTTTACATCAACCTGCTGCTGAAATTTCAGATTTTTATATCACAAGTACAATGCCCGTTCAGAATATGCCTGTTTGGAGCGGGCTGATTGCTCGGCCTGTGGTATTGCTGCTTGGAGCTTTCTCCAGAACCACTGTACCCCAAACTATAAGGAACCCCAAAGCACTTAGCAACCACACTGTATAGCCTACTACTGACCTACTGTGTACTCCTACTTCAGAGTAAAACTTTGTACTGCCACATTTACCTGGCAGACATGCAGGTAGATTCAGAACGTGTTCACAAAAAATCACAATTCAAATTCAAATGTGGAGTAATCACAGACACTTCCCTCATGGACCGATGGCGGTGAGTTTTTCTTTAATTACATCTTAGTTTTATCTTTTTTGTCAACGATATTGCATGTTAATATCACTACAGTCAATGTTTAATAGCTTATCGTAATATCGAAATTTAACATTTCAGCAGAGGCGTTCATTTCCAAACAGACTTTGTTGCTTGACGATTAAAAATGCCTTTTGATTGAGTTTCCTCTAAGCGAAATGATGTGAGTGAATTTAAGCTGGGCTTTTATTGTGAAGGGTATAACATGTTTTTTTATTGAGTTTCCTCTTATGGAAATGCTGAGTAAATTTAACATGGACCTTTATTGTGAAGGGTAGACACCCCTTTTTTTCCCCTCAACCTTTTTTGTTTACACTTTAATATCCAACGCTGTCCAAACTGTCCCAAATTCCAAACCCCAATTTCATTGGGTACCCAGGAAACCAAGTATGAAGAAGAATAGAAGAATAGTTCGGGAGATATTTCAAAGTCAGACACACACACACACACACACACACACACACACACACACATAGTGGCGTCCTGATTTATTAGATTTCCCAAGTTACAATAAGCTCTTGTTCTTGCCATAATTGGATACATTTTCTAATCTTTTTTCCACATACACATGTATTTTGCAATCTCAGCATATCATTTAAAACACATATTGATTAAAGATCATTTTCACTATTTCATTCATTTTTAAATGTCAAAGTTAAATATTTTACTGCCACGAGCTTGTTCACCGTCTTCAACACTTGACAATTGAAGATTACACCAAAATAAAGCAGAAAAATGTGAAACAAGTGACAGAAGTAGTTCAATGACGGTGTGAGTGTGTCGTTACACCGCTGGATGAATTCAGTGCCCACTCTGGCAGAGCATCCATTATCTACTGCCCTTGAATATCCAGGCCACATTTCTTAGCAAACTCATTAAGTGTGGGCCGTGATTTAGCCCCTGATTTTGTGTGTGTGTGTGTGTGTGTGTGTGTGTGTTGTGTGTGTGTGTTGTGTGTGTGTGTGTGTGTGAGAGAGAGAGAGAGAGAGAGAGTCAAGCATCCCAGCAAGTCACAGAGGAGCAGCGACATCTAGAGGCTACTGGGAGAAACACACCAGACAAAGACAGAGGAGAGAAGCTGCCTTCAATCAAATATAGGATTTTTATCTAATTCTTTCAAAGGTTAACTTCGATATTTTTCAACCTGGACCCTATTTCATCATGTTATTATGTCTATGTCACTGATAGGAACAACAATCTTTAAAATTGATCCAATATTAAACCACCTGTGACTTTAATGGACAATTGCGCAACGTCAATTTCCGTCCACTCTTGGTTCATTTTTACCAGAAATAAGCCTTTAATTTACCCAATTACATGTGGAAATATGCTGGCTCTATACACGCTAAAAGGATTGACTGACACACACACACACACACACACGCACACGCACACACCAATGTCCTAGAATTGAAGTCTGTCCTTCAGAAATGTCACACTAAGGCCAGATGATTGTCTTCTCTCTCAGAACTGATGGTGGCTGATGAAATATGTTGTGACAGACAGAGAGGAACACACATCACACACTGCTGCACCATCAGTCAGTTGTGACTCATGTGGCTCACAAAGTAACAACACCACACATACTACACCTACTACTGCAGCTTAGAATAGTGATGAATGATACACCAAATGTTTCAACTTCTTCAATTTGGAAATGATAGCAAGCTCTTCATCAAGTTTCTGCAGGCGTTCATATCTGTGCTCCTTGGAACATCTCAGGGATTCTGAATGCTTCTCTTTGAGCTTCATTAGCATCGGGGCTAAAAATGTGAAAGCCGCCCGAAGGGAGGAACTAGAAAATCAAATCAGATCAAAAAGAAAAATGAACGTGCTCATCATGTCTTCCTGTCAAAGACATTATAAGGACTGTCTATAAAGTGGTCACTGGAGTGCCAGTCAGTCATCCTCTGGATATAGAATATCCTATTACTGTATTTTTTTACACACACACACCCACACCCATCCAACACACACAAACACACATGCTTTTTTACATATATTTGTCTGTACATATTTAAATGTTTGTGTGTTGTTGTCCTTGTTTTAGCTGTGTGTCTATGTCACATTTCTTGTATGTGTGAAGCCTCACACTCACTGTGTCTCAATTGGTTGAGCATCATTGGATTCATTAAAAAAATATAATTAGGGAACTCCACCTAGAAAGTCCACTATAAAGTAGGGCAGGTCTTTCATACTTTGGATCGAGTATACCTTGGTCTACAGTCAGTGTTGGGTAATTGATCAACAGAGGAAAAAAAACATCATAGGCTTGCAATTTAACAGAGCATTCATACATTTTAACATGTAAAATAAGTATTTTTCAACATTCCTGTTCATTCCTTCACTTTGAATCTGGCAAAGATGCTTATCATGGGATATTGCCTGTCAGTCTCTTGACCCACTGTGACCTGAAAGGTCTCTGAAACTGCTGAGTCGCCTGTTTGATCAGCATTTGGATACGTTCTTCCATTCAAATGAGAGTGGCGTCCTCCCCAATGAGCCTGAGTGCGTGTCAGTGTTTGTGAGTGTTTGTCAGATTGTGTGTGAGTGTGTGTCAGACTGCACACCACCGGCAAACATGTTTTGGTGGAAACAGAGAAGAGGTTGTTGAGGTGTTACTGTGTTATAATTGCAAATGAAGGACTTGGTAAATATACTCTTTTATGTCTACAGAGGCACTGCAGTGAAGAGTATGAATCAATCCCGGGCCCCATTTCCTAAATGGAATCATAATGCAGCTGGAGAGACAACTGAGCAACACATCGATCCACAAACTGCTTTCACATTCTGGCTGAGGTTATGTTTCACTTCTCTCCTCCCTGTTGTGCACAATACACTCACACTCTCTGTGACTGAAAATAAGTACACAACACAAACATTTCCCCTATATGTTCTCCAATGATATCATATAGGAGGAAGCATGTCGACAGAAAAAAGATGAATGAACAGAGTGTGTTAGTGCTCATGCTGGCCTTTACTGAACTCTGGCTGTGCCGCTATTATATTTTCATTTAATTACCTCTTTTTTCATAAGTTAACCTACCTGGCATGTGCAAAATTATTTTTGATCCCTTTTAACTAACACCGATATGAAGAAATTAACTGCAAACATAACACACATAATTTATTAATAGCTGATAGCTGATAGCTGCATTCCACTAAGAGGAAGTCCAGTTGTTGTGCATGCTGGCTCACTGTAATAACTTACTAAGAAAGTTAGTGGAACTTAGCAATCAGGAATTGATTATATAATTATATATATTACAGTTATGCCACCTCTGCTCTGTAGCTTCTGTAGTAGGTCAGGTAAGTTCCACTGTCTTCAGCCCCAACCAACACTGATTCAAGTGACAATATGCAGTAGTAGGCTACTGGGAACATTAAATCATTCTTTAAAGGAGAATTCCGCCCAATTTTTATGTCAATCTTGATCGCTTTAAATAAGCGAGTACTTTCGATTGAAAAAACCCCGACCTGAATCGGTGCAGGTGTGTCTGTTAAGAGGCAAAAAGTCACTCTAAAACTTACCCCGTTAACTGCCGTTTTAGCTCAGTAGAAGCTTGTACAAGTAGCTGCAGCTACTCAGTGTTGCCTGCACCAATTCAGGTCGGGTTTTTTAAATTAAAAGTACTTGCATATTTATAGCGTTTTATTAACATAAAAATTGGCCGGAATTCTCCTTTAAGTTCAGGAAAATACAACAAAACTTAGAGAAGATTAGCTCATGATCCAAGTTAACAGAAAGCAGTGTTGACAGGAGTTGATAGAAATGTCCCGCTACTTCTGCCTTTACTTCAGACAAACAGCAGTCAGCGTCCAGCGCTACAGGCAGGAAGATGTAATCATTAGCTGCTACATTAGATATAGTTACTGTCAAATAGTCTATTTCCTCGACGTTCCACTTCTGGGATTGCTTTGGTGCGGCCAAAAATTCTGCCGGATGTCCTTGTTTTAGGATATCTGTCCCTCTGTCTCTGTGTTGGCGTACTAAACTCTGGTGGATTTCTGAGGACTATGGTTACCTGGTCCTCAGATCTCTGCAGGGTAAATCCAGACAGCTAGCTAGACTATCTGTCCAATCTGAGGACTATGGTTACCTGGTCCTCAGATCTCTGCAGGGTAAATCCAGACAGCTAGCTAGACTATCTGTCCAATCTGAGGACTATGGTTACCTGGTCCTCAGATCTCTGCAGGGTAAATCCAGACAGCTAGCTAGACTATCTGTCCAATCTGAGGACTATGGTTACCTGGTCCTCAGATCTCTGCAGGGTAAATCCAGACAGCTAGCTAGACTATCTGTCCAATCTGAGTTTTCTGTTGCACGACTAAAACTACTTTCCAATAAACCAGAGCACGTTTTTCTCCAATCCAGGAATGCTGCGTGGACTAGCCAGACCCTCCACCACAGCGCTGTGGAGGAAGGCCTGGCAATGGAGTCCAGGAAGAGCAAAGTGGATACATCCCACAAGGTGGGGAATTTGTCTTGGGCACTTAACTTATGCTGAAGCCATAAAAAGAAACGCCAAACAACATGTACAACATGATACAAATACCATACAACAAGCCATGGTATGACCCTAATGGTGTGTAAAACACAACATGGTGTAACACATAGTGCATAGCTAAACATTACTTAAGAAAAAGTAATACGAACAAATAAATATCGGTGCAGTGATCATGAAATCATGGGGACAGGAAAGACGAGCAGGAGGAGGATGAAGAAGAGGCCGATCAATGTTTGCGGGAAGGTGAAAGCTGTGAATGTGTAGTCCTGGTATGACCCCAGCACCGGCCTGCATCGACCAAAGTGCCATGTTGGAAGGTTACAGTGCTGCTGATCCAGCTGCAAAGCATTCAGATCTGCAGGAAGGGGAACAGCACATACTAACACAGCTGCACACGGTTCAACCTACACTGTGGACATAAAGGTGCGTTAACTTTCTGTGTGATAATAGCATTAAAAAAAAAACTGACTTCAGAATTGCCCATGGTATAATACTGAAAATAATGTGACCTACCGCGACACACACACACACACACAACGTGGAAGGTGTGTTGTTTTTGATTCTTGCCGTGTTTCCGACCAATCAGCAATCTGCAGGATTTCACGTCACCTTTTGGTATCGCCTCAGCTCGCTTGGAACCTCGACTGTGGTAATACTACAAAAAGTACCTGTTAGCCCTCGTGTTGTCTTCCCGTCAAAACTGAAAATCAACAATTTTGTTGAGGCTTTTTATCAATGTTTTTAACTTTTTTTTTACGTTTTTGTCCCTTTTTTTAATGTTTGTATATGTTTTTTTGACGTTTTCAACACTACGTAACACTTACTTATTAACTTTAGTTTTTGGAATTATTGATCAATAAACCTCATTTATAGGAAAGTATACCAATGTTTTAGTTAGAAAAGCAGAAATAGGAAATATTTTGACTAAAATTAAATAAATGTATGTTGATGGATAATCACCACGCCATTGCCAAAGAGCGTTGTGTGGAATCAATCATGTTATTTCGGGTAATTACAATTGGGTAGTTAAAAAGAACATTGATATAGAACAACAGGTCAATCTGACCCGAGGACATCATGAGGGTTAACAGGTCACAGGGACTTTTTTCCATAAAGGAAAACCAAATAAGGCGAGTAGAGTCGAGGCGAGTCGAGTAGATACCATGCAGTGGAAAAACGCTAATGTACTCTGATTCTTTTTAGTATGAAATCAGGTGAACCCTTACACAGCGTAGCTCTGGCTAAACGTAGCTGTCGGTGTCGTGTTGTGTTTGCTTTACTTGCTTCATTGTAGTGACCTGACTGTGAGAGCGGAACATTGAGAACTCTCTGGGCCAGTGCTCAGTGGAGACTCCACAGAGGGGGGTCTGAAGCACAGCTCTAATGTGGGCTCAGTACAAAAATATGTGACGAGCAGTGAAGGGCTTTGCTAAAAACATTCCAGACACTCCTGGATGACAATTAACTTCTTCCCGACCCTGCCTTTTCTGTGTTTAATTACACAGGTCCACAGGAGGAGACAGCAGCAATGTTCTGCTCTCCTGTAGTCAAAAAGGCCACAATTAATCAAAGAGACACAGCAACAGCAGGAGAGGAAAGGAAATCTCTATCTATAGCTCAACCTTGCATGTCTTACAGCTCCAGCTCATATGGAGGTTGATGGAAAACACAAAACGAATCAAAGAAAGAATAAGAATGTGTGATAGTCAGTGTAGCTGACTGGCTGACTGGTTTTCCCATGCCTCTCAATCATCATTTGGGTGAAATGACCCTTAGGGCCCTATCTGGCACCCGGTGCAGTGCATCGCAGAGCCCGATGCAAGTGTCTTTGCTATTTTAAGACCGACACAGTTGTCAATTTCCTGTGGCGTGCACACGTCGTTTAAATAGCAAAAACACCTGCGCCCATCTTTGCGCCAATGGGCGTGCTGGTTTTACAGGGAGGTGTGTTCAGGTGCATTCTGGGCGTGCTGGTTTTACAGGGAGGTGTGTTCAGTGCATTCTGGGTGTACTGGTCTTACAGGGAGGTGTGTTTAGGTGCATTCTGGGCGTGCTGGTCTTACAGGGAGGTGTGTTCAGGTGCATTCTGGGCGTGCTGGTTTTACAGGGAGGTGTGTTCAGTGCATTCTGGGTGTACTGGTCTTACAGGGAGGTGTGTTTAGGTGCATTCTGGGCGTGCTGGTCTTACAGGGAGGTGTGTTCAGTGCATTCTGGGTGTACTGGTCTTACAGGGAGGTGTGTTTAGGTGCATTCTGGCCATGCTGGTCTTACAGGGAGGTGTGTTCAAGTGCATTTTGGATGTGCTGGTCTTACAGGGAGGTGTGTTCAGGTGCATTCTGGGCGTGCTGGTCTTACAGGGAGGTGTGTTCAGGTGCATTCTGGGCGTGCTGGTCTTACAGGGAGGTGTGTTCAGGTGCATTCTGGGCGTGCTGGTCTTACATGGAGGTGTGTTCAGGTGCATTCTGGGTGTATTGCTATCTTGAGGTAGCGGGAAGTGATGGCGCCTTTAACCCACAAAAACCTCTAAAGTCAATCACGCAGCCTTTCATTGTTATTTTAACAGAGAATTAGGAAATTGCACCTAGGATCGTGCACAGCGCACACACTATGCTTGTTACACACACAGGGAAGCACAGCAGCACACATACTGTACATGCAAAAGATTAAAAAGATTACGAATGAAAATCTTACGGTGGAACTCATCATAACAGCAATGCTCCGAGGCCCAAATGCACCTGGCTTTTAAAAGGAATGAGAGAGGACCTCTTATTGGTTGATACGCTCAGAACACACCTCTAATTAATGAATTAACAACCCTTTTGAACCAACCTCCTGGCTCACAGCCCCTTTTTTCCGCCATCAAACTAGCAAAAGTGGATTTGGACACACCATAAACGCAGCTGCGCCAGGCTCTTCACGCCATGCACTTACATAGATCGTTAAAATTGGGTCCTTAATGTAACAGGAAGTTGAAACCAAAGCAGGTAAAATTGGAATAGGGAAATAACGCCTGACACAGAAGGTATAACAACTAAGCAGTGTAATAGCATGACAGAAATAAAATGTAAAATAAAAAATGCTGTAAAACATAATGGATGTGTAACATTTCATGTTGGCTTTCAGAGCTTCCGGATGTTTCATAAAAACAGAACAGAAAATAAAGTTAGGGTAACACAAGTTCAAGATTAAAAGGTTACAGGTAAATGTGAATGATTTGGGATGTTTTAAAGCTGCTGGAAACAGATAAACCAGCTGTGTGTGAATGGGACTGCTCTGCAATAGTGCATGGTGGAACAGTGGAGTGTGTGTGAGGTGGAATACCTGGTGACGACAGGGAGTCACACACACGCACAGAGTGTGAGGCTGCTGGCAGTGTGTGTTTAAGCCATCCACGTGCCTCAGCACACAGCCCTCTGAGCTGTAGCCCTCCCTACAAGGAAACACCAGGTCAGCGCACTCTCTGTCTTAATGCTACACACACACACACACACACACACACACACACAAAGGGGCATCTACACATTAGGGAACAGTAAATCCACACATGTATACACTCATTCATCATGACACATGTAAACCAGACAGCAAGTTGCTACAGTAATCAGAGTATGGTTCAATGCCAAGTAGGTTTTCACATACATATGGACATACATATGAACTTTGCTTTGAAATATAGATATAGATTCAAAAATAATAGAATACAATAGAAATTTGACTAATTTATCACAAAATGTATCTGCCAGCATACTGTTATGAAACATAAGGTTACTGAAAGCACGTTCGTCATCTTTGTCAAATATGTTGAACTGCACAAGCGCTGCATTTTAAACACAACGAGAGAGTTTTTTTCTTTATGGGCCAGGCTGCAGTATGATAAGTTTACCATCCGTTTTCTATTTTTTTTAAAGATTATTTTTTGGGCATTTAAGGCCTTTGATTGACAGGACAGTTGAAGATATGAACGGGGGAGTGACATAGAGCAAAGGGCCGCAGGCCGGACTCGAACCCCAGCCTGCCACATCCAGGAGTGAACCTCTATATATGGGCACCCGCTCTACCAACTGAGCTATCTGGTTGCCCTACCATCCTTTTTCTACTGTGCTGGTGAGTTGGTTTCACAGCAAAGAGTTGCGATATTGTGTATTGCAGAGCAGGAGCCGGGGCCTCTTCATAGTGACAGAGTAGCAGAGGTGGATGTCTGACTATGTCCTGGATGCAGGATGGGCCTGAGCCACTCACAGCATGGACCACAAGTACCAACGTCTTGAATTGGATGATCATCGTGATGATTGAAGATGCTCCACACATGGATCTACACAATTTCTTTTAGGTGACAGAGTTGAGCTAAGCCAAGTTGTTAGCAGGGGGAATGTATTTGTTTCTAGCTCGGCTGAAGACCAAAAAAACGTAAATGCAAAATGTTGGACTGTGTCTTAGACTGTTAAGATCAGCAGAAAATGTAACATCATGAGTGAGTTTGATTGTGTCCTGAGAACTGTGTCCTCATAACATGCAGTCAGGCCGCTTAGTTTTCAGCTTGTTAGTACCCATTCCTCTGTCTTTGTTATGTCTCTGACTATGGTTACCTGGTCCTCAGATCTCAGCAAGGTAATTTTAGACAGCTAGCTAGATTATCTGACCAATCTGAGTTTTCTTTTGCACGACTAAAACTACTTTTGAATATACACATTTTCCACCAAAACAAGTTCCTTTAATCTTTTTTCTTATCTGAACTAGTCGTTTCGGTTGTCGCTGTATTAGGGACACCTAATCTGTACCTGGCTCACAGTAAATTTAACTGTAAAGACCGTTTGTCACCAGTTATCATGTGACAGGCAGGTGGTCAACGTCATTTCTAAGATGTCATGCGCATTGTTGTGTTTTCATATAAACCCGCTCATGAGAATGCGTTTTCTGTCACTGACACTAAGAACTGACCTTTCAGAACCTTTCTCATACATGCTTATACAAAAGAGACACAGAGAGTAAGAATAAAAGAAGAGGTATTAATAGAGAGAATGATTAATGAAGATTCCAGAAAGAGAAAGGAGGACATGTACCGTGTCTCAAATCACACACTTCTGTCTTTACACTTGGTGTTTAGAGAACTTAGTGGTTTCACACTGACAAAGTATGACCGAATGCAAAGTATCACCTGGACTCAAAAGGTTGAGTGTGGAACGCTGGACACTGCTTGCCCTTAACGTCCGCCATCTTTGCTGTGGAGCAAAACCTATGGGAGTCCCCGTCCCCTGAAGGACAAGGAGCGTGTAATGTGGATGAATTTATGTCACACCGAGCATTTCTAATGCAGGATTACTTCCTGAATCAACTAATGCCAAGACTCAGTAAAGACATCCTCTCAATGTCAGACCTCTAGGCAGAACACACACACACACACACACACACACAAAGTGGTGTGCAGATACCTCAGGGTTAGAGTGGCTTTTTCTGCAGCAGATCCTCTGTCAGGGACACAGAGCTAACTCCCTGCTGATAACAGAGAGAAGGCTTGTGCTGATAACACTAAAGATTTTTGTTAATGAGAAGATACTGATACTTATTTGAATGTTTTTGTCTTCAATATTAATGACACATTGGCATCAGGTTGTAACATCAGATAATAGTATTGCAGTAAACCTCGACCTTTTTTTCAATGAAGCAATAAGTTTCCAAAACATTGCTTGCATTTGATAGTCCAACCTAGTGATTTTCATGCACATTCAAATGCTGGAAATACTCCAATCCATCTTTTTTTTTTTACCCAACAGGATTACTGGCAGCCAGAGAAAAGCACCTTCCTTTGCTACACCTCATTCATGGCATTGCTTGGTTTGCATTCATTTACTGTGTCACTCACTGTTAATGTTGGGATCATTTAGTATTTACGAATGCGAGACTAAAGCTGAGCCACTGTGCACGTGTCAGATCTACCCAAGCTGCTGCAGAGCTTCTGTTACACACTGTTAAACAATACACTACACTACCTGCCTCAGAGCTGACCTTGTAATTATACTGCTTATGGTAAATACTGCTGTTCTGATCCTGAATCAGTGATTAAGAGTCAAAGAGCAACTTCTGCCTCCAGCCTGTCTGTCAAGGTCACTGTGTGTGTGTGTGTGTGTGTGTGTGTGTGTGGTGTGTGTGTGTGTGTGTGTGTGTGTGTGTGTGAGATTATGCTTATGGGATGGTGGCAACCTGCTGAGGAAGCCGAACACAGGAGTGGAGAGGAAGAAAGAGAGAAGGAGAGAGAGACACTGCAGTGCGTCTGAGCAGAGAGAGAGAGCAGGAATATTGAAATCTGACTTTACCCCTCTCTCTCTCTCTCTCTCTCTCTCTCTCTCTCTCTCTCTCTCTCTCTCTCTCTCTCTCTCTATATATATATATATATATATATCTCTCTCTCTCTCTCTCTCTCTCGGCTGCTGCCCACATTATTTTTGGAAAGGTGTGAAAATTGGCTCTCTTAACTCTGTCACACTTTGAGCCTCTAACAAAAATAACATTGTACCAAGGTACCAGAAATAGCAGTAGGTAAAAAAAAGAAGAAAATTGAGTTGAAAAGTCAAATATTTCAAATGACAAGAGCTGTGTGCACTGATCATCTGCAGACTGACAACATTTCACTTTTACTCCAAAATAGATAGAACTGTAAATAAGGGCACATCTGCACCGCACTGTGCTGGGTTACGTAAGCCCCTGTGTGTGTGTATGTGTGTGTGTGTGTGCGTGCGTGCGTGCGTGCGTGTGTGTGTGTGTGTGTGAGTGAGCACGTGCTGGATAACAGTGGGAGTGGCGTTGCAGAGGGTACAGTAACACGCCATCACCTCATCCATCTGGCCTCCACTAATTAACACTGCTGCAGGAGACGTGCACACGCACACACAGACATCTCTCGGACTCTGAGAGCACGTGCACGAGAAGCTGAGAAGGAGGAAAGAAAAGGAAAAAAAATAAAAAGGAAGACACCATCAGCTGCAAAACATTAGCTGAGAGGGAGGAACGAAAGAAGGTGAAGAAAAGAGAGACAAGGATGCTTGTTTCTGTGTTTTGTTGTCTAATTACAGACATGTACACTAACAAAAGAAAGACAGGAATACTTGGTTTGATGGTATTGGCTCTCTGATAATGTGTGATAATGCATAAACTATTTCTTATGGAGAACTTAGTTATCAAGGGCCAGTTTACCAAAATTACAAAAAGCATATTTTCCCTCCCTTCCTCTCCATGCATACAGTTTTGGGACTATTTGTCCAGGTTTTCGGCGGTCTGTCTCTTAGAATGCTGCCTCCCGCATGTGAATGGAACTCAGTGTGCTGTGCTCTCTGGACTCATAGCGCAGGGACACTGTCTCTGAGAAGAGGTGTTGCTGTTTTTTAATACCACATTTGTTGTATAGGGGTAGAGGCAGAAACCTCAGAGACAGATATCGCCGCATGCATGAAGAGATGCCAAAGTTAGAAGCGAAAATGTGTTCTTTATTTATGTGGTTGAACCTTTACATATTAACACCTACCAATTTTTAGATGGGTATGCTGTATATGTGACTACTAAATGGGATCAAAACACTGGTTAAAAGTAATAAAAACTCGACAGCATGTAGGGTTTTGACAAATAATCACCACACTTAAAGATCCTACAAGTGAACATTCAGTATGGGCCACATAGTGACCTCCATTCAACACAGAGTTACAGAAGAGCCCAGATCCCCCTCAGAGCTCAGGTGAAGAGGTTTTACTGTATGCTAAACACTGGAATGATAGTGCTGTGGCCTTCTGTCGTCATTGCAGTGAGACAATTAGGACTTTGTAACTGAAGTAAAGAGTTGCTGGTCCCCCGCTCGCACAAAATGCATTTTGAAACTCCAATAAGTGGTTTGGATCCACAACACAGTGTACTGTAAACCCGAAAATGTGTTCTTCTGCACAGGAGTTAGCACCTGGAGACATTTAATCATCAACTCAACAATAACCAGCCAATCAATGACCTTGAATAAGTATTTCCCACTGTGCTGTCAAACGGTTGGGCTTCACTGTGCACTGCACCTTCATCTAATACTCCTCCACCTAAATGACTGTATACCGGGCAGTGTCGCTGCATGCTGTGGTTTGATGGTTGTGCAGTGCCCCACTGAGCATGCTCTGTGTGTCAGAGGAACAAGTCAAATTGTGTACACGGGAGCGCTGGCCAATAAAACTGTGTGATTGCGCTTTTCATCCTTCGTCGTGTCATTGTCATGATGAAAGGCCTGTGCAGTTATACACACAGTATATCACAGTAATATGAGACTGTGTAAGTCATCCTCACTGGCCTATTGAATCTTTGTGAGCGTAATGAAGACTTGCAGCACAGTGTGTGAGGCGTCTGTATGTCATGATAACGGCTGCTGGGTTTTTGAATGAGACAGCAGGAGGCAGGGAGGAGAAGGAGAGGTGACCCCTGAACACCGGGTCAGAGGAGGCTTTATTTCTGGCTGCTGAAAATGTGTCAAGATGGCAAAAAAAATGTACTTGTGTGCATGCCTCCATGTACATGAATGAAGTGTGTGTGTTGAATCAGCTGCTGTGTGTTTGTGTCAAAATGATGCGCATAATTTAATTGTGTTTCTGCCAGCACACGGGCAGCAGGTAAGGATCTGTAGGGCGGTACTAGATGAGTCTGCAGGATTCTCTACAGCTATGCCTTTTTAATGAAATGGAGGAAGTGAGACAGGTCAACACACTGAGCTGCTTTAAATCCAAACTGCAGACAAGAATGGGGCAGAACCGAATCCTTACACGTCACAGGAGTGAGTCAGTGCGGTACACATGTAATGTCTAACATGTCCACATGTGAAGACAGAGTGCTATTGTTTTATCCCCATTATCAAGAAGCAGTTAAATATGTGGCAGTGACTTGACTTTTCCTAACTTCAAAAGAGAAACAGGACTAAAATAAAAATCTAATTTCAGTCTGAGCGTCTTCACAAGATTCTCAACCTCAAAGACAGACATTCACCAAGCTGAGATAATTATAACAGCTTACAACTCCTATTGATATACAACATCTTTAATGTCTGTATGCTTCCTCCTAGCATTTGAAACAACACCAACTTTGTTTTGTGTGCATCCTAGCACTGTAAATATTGAAGGTAGACTGTAGTTCATTAAGTGCATCTGGGAAAGAAGACCCGCGGCCACACAAACTGTTAATATCTGCATATAAAGGATGTTCCTCACCCCACTAGACTTTTTTAATGAGATCATCATGTTCCCAGACTTTAGCAATTAACTTGAGCAGTAAGTACAATCTTATCATAACTGATAAGAAGGAAAAAGAACACAAATATCACCCAAAATGTGAAATTCATTCTTCATTAGCCACCCGTCTGTTTGCACTGTTCTAGTGCTAAAGGGGAAGGCTTGGCCTGATGGTCCATTAAAACATGAGGCTCTATCCTCTGGAAACAATGAATACACACAACAAATGTTAGGTAATTCTGGCCATTTCGTATTGAGATGAGTGCTTAGATCGAACAGCCAGCATCCCAATCCTGTGATCCTGCTGCTCGTCGGGAACAGAAACAGCTCCTCAGAATCGAGCTATAAAAAGACATCAACCTTGGCTCCTGTGCTGTTAATCCGTGCTGCCTCCTCTACCGTTCACACATCTGTTTGTACGACACCTACGGTTTCCTCCACCATTTACACACCTGGCTTCAAATACTACTCCAGGATTCCCCGGGGGCAGCCTGAAGGCAACAAGCACCCTCCCTGCTCAAGTGTCCTTGATCTTCTAGGAAGTAAATCTTCATCCCCCTTCACCCCACTGAATGATCCTCACTCTACTTCTGTGTGTAGTCAACCCATGTCTGGTGCCCTCTCCTTGACACGGCTTTCTGCAGAGTCATTAGCAGGAGAGGATGTTGAGGTTCAGACTGGTGTCAGTCAAGTGAGCAGAAGACTGCTGTAGAATCCCAAGGCTGAGGCTTGGCTACACATCATGGTCCTGCATGGTTCCACTCATTCACATGTTCTGAGAATTTATGGAGCAAGAGCAAGAAGCTGAGCTGAAGCTAATACAAATGTGTCGCCAGCTGCACTCCCTCTAATGGTTCCAACTCTGAGTGATCGAAACACGTCTATTTTACATGAAGGGTCTCATAACGTACATGCTACTTTTTCTAATGTGTGTCTTGGTAATTTTGATAATTATTAATCTTTTGGGAAATAATAATGACATTAGGGAGATATTAAGTCTTATAGCGTGTACACGGACTGCGTAGGGCATGCAGCCTGTCAGCAGAGCCGCAGCTTCACTCAGCATCACATAGGAAGTGCTCAGGCACAGGACAGCTGCTCAGAGCCCAATACACACCACTGCACTGTAGTTAGTAAAACGGAGGAGGGAAGACTTAAAGATACACTGCAGCCTGTGTAGACCAATTCAAAAACAATCTGTTCCGTCAGATGCACAGGAGACAGGCAATTGAAAAATGCAGCTGGCAGGCCACATGTAGACAGGATGTAAGCCCTGTATGCATGATCAGTGGAAGGATTGTTCTGGACTGGTGTGAACCATTGGTGGAGAGAGATCTGTTGCACACTGCTCTTTAAGCCTCATTGCTGTGCTCAAGCTAGTTAGTTTCACTCTGACTTAATTAATAGTGATGCTTAAAAAGAAGACAAAGAGATGACTTTATTCATATTGACACTCTTTGTGTGCACGTGTGTGTGTGTGTGTCTCTCTTTGAAATATCTCATGAACCGTTCATCCAATCTTCTTCATACTTGGTTTACCTCATATTTGGTGTGTTTTACATGACATGCGGCAAAGAAATACCTGTACTCAGAGACAATTCTTCATGTTTCCTAGCATTTCCATGCTCCCTGGTCATCAGAGGAAGAGTCTGATTAAACTCTGTGACCAAATTAGGATTCATGGCTGCAGTAAACCAGTCATCACCTGGTCAACTGCTCTCTCTCTGACTGACTGTTTAACAGACAGCCTGGTGCTGATTATCCCTTTTTGACAGCACTCCGCTACTCTTATGAGTTACACCTGTGTGTGGCAATATTATTGCAGTGTGCAGCAGTGTGTAAACGGAGAGCTAGTGAATACTGTAGCCCGCGGGTCACCTTAGAGTGTCATCCATCCACACGGCCAAATGGATCAATCGATAGAGGAACATTAATCTGTAGAGGCGGTCGCCTATAGCCCCAACAGGACAGGACTGATTAGAATAAGAAATATGGACCCACCCACCCCTGGCACAAACACACACACACGCAAAATAAAAAACGACACCCCACTCCTCCCATCTCCGGTCTAGGGTGTCACTGTGCTGACACAAACAGTCTTCACTGTGCAGAGAGCATCAGAACAACAATGTCTCCACTATGAGCTACTGTCTACAACGAGGTGTGAACACTCAACTCACACTCTTCATCAGATGAAGACATTTGGAGTCAAGGTGAGTGAGGCCATAAAGTGAATGTTCACGTGTGTAAGAACCTTCCAAAGTGATCTACATACATCATGTACAGCAAATGTTGGTGTTTTAGGGCCTTGTCTTAACTAAAGTGCTGCCTTCATATCATGTGTATTTCTCAGGCTGATGTTATTACTGTTCATACCTTATAATACATTATTACCAAAAGGACTGCATCAGGGTGTTTGCCTTTGCTCTTTATGTCAGTGACAGTGTCTATTGGGAGTGGAGAGAGAACATGTCTTAAAATCCAGACAGAGAGGAAAACAACAGACACGTAAAGGACAAAAGGAACGTGTAAACTTCTTGCATTTAAAGGTTAGAAAAATAAGTGGGCCCAGTACAGTTCTTGCTTTTTCAAACTTTATAATAGTGCTTGAACACACCTCACACTAGTGTAAATGAATGTTTTTAACCTGTGGGGAAAACTGTGGTGGTAGTGCCAGGTGTGCTGGTGCTGGGTCAGTGCACTAATTAGCAGTACGTAGCTGGTGGAGCAGGAGGAACACTGACTATGTAAGGGGGGGGAGACACTCTGGTGTGGCTAATTTTGTACATCAAGCAGGCGTTTGCAAGGTGGGGGACAGGTGTGAGAAACTCACAGAGGCCATGCATCTGTTGTTAATTGGCGACTAATGACTTTAAAGATGCTAAGGTTCAGTTTAACTGTACGATGGCCCTTTTCAACTATTTTTCAAAGGTGAATTGATAATTATTCTAAGGTACTTCAAGTCTGAGACTAGCTTATCACCCTTAACAACCATTTCTGGCTGATGGACATCTTTCCTCCTGATTAAAAGGTACATGCACGCAGCCTAGCTGATATTTAAAGTGAGACAGAACTGAGTGGGCCTGTCAGAGGTACTAGACATTGATACAGTTAACTCACTGTGTGTGCCACCTACTGTTTTGTCTTGGCATGCACAGACATTATGGCGTTGTCCACATACATTTGACCCTCATGTTGTCCTTGGGTCAAATTTGACCTGTTTTAAGTTTTTTTATCATAAAAAAAAAAATCGGCCTTCATGCATGACTTAGGTTTGTGTGTGACTACAAAGAGAGGCGAGTGTGTGTTCAAAACAACAATGGCCACTCTTAAAGAGGTTACCGTAGATGCTGTAGTAGCATTGGTTCTATCAGCACTGGAGAGGATTTATTCATTGAAAGAAGAGCAAAGTGTGGCCTTGACCAACTGCCACTTTGCTTGTTTGAAAGTCATGATGTCTCTCTCTCTCTCTCTCATGGGAGGGCCAAATTCTCTAGATGAGCAAAATAGAGAAAGAGGAGGTTACCATGCCCCTTGTGACCTCATAAGGGGCAAGATTCCAGATCGGCCCATCTGAACTTTCATTTTCTCAAAGGCAGAGAAGGCAGTCTCATTCTTTCATTGAAGTTTTCTTTAAAACAGTGTTAAAATCTTGAGCTTATGAGCCCAATCTCATGTCTTGTCTCGTCACACCCCTATTAATTGGATATCAGGCCGTACCGTAGTTTGGGAAAGCATGAAGAGATGCAGTAGTAACGTTGTGGGTGCCTAAAAGAAAACGTAAATTGCTCCGCGATAACAAACAGGGGATCATCAAAATGCCGCTGCTTAACACCAAGCACACCAAGAGAAAGATGGTGACCACCAAGGACGTGGTGCACGCTCTGACGAGGCAGGGCCGCACCATGTAACACTTTGGAGGATAAAGCTATAGTATATATATATATATAGTTTCTGTCTCCTCCATGACGAATTCTAAGTGTCGGCACATCCACATAACACAAAGCTTCTGTGAACCTTCCATGATGTATAATTCATTATATATATAACTATCATCCAGGTGCACACACTGCATTCTTGCCATTGCTATCTGTATGTTGGCAGTGTTTACTGTCAGGTGACCTTGCCACACCTTAGCTTTAGCTGAATCGATGCCTCTGGGCTGTGCTACAGTAACAACTACCTGATAAATAGCGCAGGATTGACGATGTGTTACTCCAGCTGTGTGTGGACAGAGAGGCTGCTGTAGTGTTTGATTGGTTTATCAGCGACAAATCTGCAGCTGCCTCTGAACTCCCCCGCCGACGCCCAGCACTGAATCTAATACTGCTCCAGTCCTGGGACAAACCCATCAATCTCTCACACACACACACACACACACACACACACACACACCACACACACACACACACACACACCACACACACACACAGAGCTCCACCTGAGTAACATTTCAAGCAGCAGTGTCACTGTTAAATTACATTCACAAATTCAAGTCTCTCTATATATCTCTGTCTTTGTCTGTTGTCTGTTTATCCATGATTCTTATGCGCGCACACACACACACACACACACACACACACACACACACACACACACACACACACACAGACATACAAATGGTCTGTCAATATGAATAAAGTCATCTCTTTATCTTCTTGCCCCCATGATCACAGATACACTCTGCATCTGTCGTTCTACACTGCTGATACTGCTGATAGACCTTTGAATTATAAACAGCCTTGTTAAGCAGCTGAGACACAAACAGGAATAATGAATATGTATTTTTACAACCAAACAACGTGTGACATCCTTTAATTGCATGCACAGATGAACTCCAGGTGGCATTCACTTCTAAACCCAAATGAAAAATTCAAAACTTTACTGGAAAACTCATCCAGCTACAGTAGCTATAGATTATACATTTGTGTTCCAGAAAGTACTGGTGACCAGCAGACCAGACCAATGTTTAATATACGTACAAAACTAACATAATATACAAAACGGTTAAATGTGTGCAATGATACAACCTCATTTAGTTTTGAAGTGGATTGAGATACATTTGTTTAAGTCTGTAGTCTGATATTTTGTCAAATAAACCCAGATGTAGTAGAAGTACAGAGTTAGTTTCAGGATGTGTTTGGACTAAAAGAAATGTAACTGTGACCATCAAGAGTCTACAGACACTGGAGTGCCTTGAGCTAAATGCTAACAGCTGAATGCTAGGCTATCCGCATGGAAACCTAGTAAATATGTATATATAATATAAAGAATGTAAATATGCTGATGTTCAGCAGGAAATGCTGCCCACGTTCACCATCTTAGTGTACACTGTTAGCATGCTAAGTACAACAAGTATAACTAACCTGATGGGAATGTCATTGGGTTGAAAAACCAAAATGTTGGATTGTCTGATATTGGCGCTGAGAGTCAGAGTAATTATAATTCATCCTGAAGAAAACTCAGCTCCCAGCAGTCATTAAGATATTTCATCCTGGACCTCCTGTTTTGACCCACAACCGCTGGGCACAGTGACTGGATGCATCATAGAGGTCTGCACGAGGACCTGAGTCAGGACCAGGTCCAACTTAATGTAATATTGCAGCGATTTGGCTTCTGGGAGTCAGTATGGTGTATTACATCATCATTAGTGATTAGGTGAAGCTAACAAGATACAAGGGGTTCATACAAGAGATTTAACTTGCTGTATTTTTCCACTTTTGACACAACTATGAACTGCAGTTTCTCTCTTTGTGCTGAGATAGACTAAAGCCATCCCAGACACCTTAGTACTGGATGCATAGAGATGAAACTGACGAGAACAAAGGTTAGCCAACTAAAACCATTTGTTTAAGGCTAAGGTAATGTCTTACTTATATTTCAACGGATAGAAACAGAAGAAGGATAGTAGGTCTATTTAAATGCAACCGTCTCCATCAGCAAATGAGGATGCTGGATCTTTTGGCTAATACAGGAACACCCCAAACTGCAGTAGCCTCTCTGAACCAGAACCCCTGCACAGCCCCTCTGTCACCACACCAGCAGACTGTCACCAAGGCAAACACACGTAGATGCACAAACTTGTTCTACATATTGTAACATATTGTAATATCAACTCAACCAATCCAATAGTAAACAGCTGAGCAAGCCAAACTTTGACAATAATGACACACAGAGCAAACTCTTAACACAGACACACACACACCTACACACACACACACAGCAGAGAAGAGCCACAGCAGCCCACTGAACATCAAGTAATTGTGTGTGTAGGTGTGTGTGTGTGTGTGTGTGTGTGTGTGTGTCCAGCAGCACCCAGAGGCCCCACCACTGTTGCTGCCTTGCTCCAGAGCACAGCAGCAGGGAGGTAGAGGGGAAGTAGCTTTGACTCTACCTTGCCCTCGGTCCAGCAGAAACAGATGTTACTGGAGGTGCTCAGGATATCCGTAATGAAGGAGGAGATGCCGAGACGCATGGTGATAGATGAACGCCGGAGAGATATACAGATAAAAAAAGAGGAGGGATAGAGAAAGATGCAGGAGCTGTTGACAGAGCAGAGACCAAGCAAGACTGAGGAGAGAGAGAGAGAGAGAGAGAGAGAGAGAGAGAGAGAGAGAGAGAGAGGCTGGAAGGGAGGAGAGATGAGAGATAGAGGGAGAGAAGGAGGAGGACGGCTGCCCTGCTACTGCTGCTGCATTCAAGACCTCTGTGAGTGGCTGTGTGTGTGTGTGTGTGTGTATATGTACCTGCATGTGTGCTCTAATGTGTGTGTGTGTGTGTGTGTGTGTGTGTGTGTGTGTGTGTGTGTGTGTGTGTGTGTGTGTGTGTGTGTGTGTGTGTGTGTGCATCTATTGCTCAGCTTTAGGATGACAAAGCAAACAGGTATACATTAGAATGAAGATGTGTCCACTGTTTCTATTCTGCTTACACCCAAAGACTCGATACACAGCAGCACAGAAACCAGCCAGGCCAGGAGAATCGCCAGAATTTCGGAGATGTGTGTTGCCGTTCTCAAACTCTGTTCTCTTCGGGAAACAACAACTAACTTCGAGCTAGCGAGCTACACGCTGAAAATATTAAGTTTTTGTCTCAAAGAATGTGTTGGGGGCATCTACTTTTTAACTGGGACGTTGTGGGACTGAATGGGGGTGAGAAACGTCCAAGACCGTTGGGACTGGTTTAAAGCAAGGGTCTTCAATGACCAAGTTAGGACCCCCTACCGCATATAGTGTATACAATTGAGTTGCATATTTAGCTGTGCAGAAGAGATGAAGAGAAATGCATATTATTTATGCATCATAAACATACATCTGAAAGGCACAGTGACGTCTTGAGTTTAACTGTATGGCTACCAGTGTTACCTATAGTACCTATAGTACGCTTATCTTTAATGTGTAAATCTTTCTTTTTTTCATAAATAGGCCTAATTATCTTTATACTCTTAAACTTTTGCATTCATATTGTTTATTTTTAAACTTATTAATTTTTAATTTTATTAATTTTAGAAATAAGAAACTTTAAAAAAAATATACGCCCAGAATGCACCTGAACACATCTCCCTGTAAGACTAGCACGCCTAGAATGCACCTGAACACACCTCCCTGTAAGACCAGCACGCCCAGAATGCACCTGAACACACCTCCCTCTAAGACCAGGACACCTAGAATGCACCTGAACACACCTCCCTGTAACACAAGCACGCCCAGAATGCACCTGAACACACCTCCTTGTAAGACCAGCACGCCCAGAATGCACCTGAACACACCTCCCTGTAAGACCAGGACACCTAGAATGCACCTGAACACACCTCCCTGTAACACAAGCACGCCCAGAATGCACCTGAACACACCTCCCTGTTAGACCAGCACGCCTAGAATGCACCTGAACACACCTCCCTGTAAGACCAGCACGCCCAGAATGCACCTGAAAACACCTCCCTGTAAGACCAGCACGCCCAGAATGCACCTGAACACACCTCCCTGTAAGACCAGCACGCCCATAATGTACCTGAACGCATCTCCCTGTAAGACCAGCACGCCCAGAATGCACCTGAACACATCTCCCTGTAAGACCAGCACACCCAAAATGGACCTGAACACACCTCCCTGTAAGACTAGCACACCCAGAATGCACCTGAACACACCTCCCTGTAAGACCAGCATGCCCAGAATGCACCTGAACACATCTCCCTGTAAGACCAGCACACCCAGAATGCATCTGAACACATCTCCCTGTAAGACCAGCACACCCAAAATGGACCTGAACACACCTCCCTGTAAGACTAGCACACCCAGAATGCACCTGAACACACCTCCCTGTAAGACCAGCATGCCCAGAATGCACCTGAACACACCTCCATGTAAGACCAGCACGCCCAGAATGCATCTGAACACATCTCCCTGTAAGACCAGCACACCCAAAATGGACCTGAACACACCTCCCTGTAAGACTAGCACACCCAGAATGCACCTGAACACACCTCCCTGCAAGACCAGCACGCCCAGAATGCACCTGAACACACCTCCAACCCAGCTAACTGTAGCTATATATAATTGCCTCAACAACTACAGCATCAAAACTCTTTATGAATGTAAGGATCAGCTCTCCTTTAAAAGACAATATGACAAGCTAGATTCAAGAGAAAGGTCCACCCCTGTGAAAACAAGGAATATAATCAGTACGGCTTGGCTGCTTCATGTTGCATGGCTACATGTACTGAAAAGTATATAATATTGATGTAATATTGCAGTAATATTTGGCTGTGTCCTGTTGCCATGCTTGGCTTGTGCACTGACAATGCTTACTGGGTTTTTGTCTTCTGTTTGTAAATTCTGTCACCATATTTGTTTCAAATCACCTCGCTGAAGACTGCAAAATTAAGCAGCTGGCTAACAATGGCGCATTAAGAGAAATGTTGATTAATGTGCGTTGACCTTGACATGAAATTGTAGTGTTAGTGAAAAGTAATAGTTCTTCAAGGTAAGGATACCTTGGTTGTGCTGTATATTATATAGCTGTTTTCTAGTCTTAACAACTACTCAAAGCACTTTTACATAGTACAGGAACCATTCTGCTCATCAGATAAACACTCACACACATTTGTGGTGATGGCGCAGCATCGGGGGCAACTCTGGGTTCAGTTTCTTTCCCAAGGACACTTCGACATGGGACTGCAGGGCCAGGGATTGAACCACCAACCTTCCAATTGGCAGGCAACCGCTCTACCACTGAGATGTGGTTTTGGTCATGGTTAAAAGAAACGGTCAACAGTGACTGTCAGTTGGAGACTAGAAATAAACAGCTGCTTCCATGTTTTTTTCCATCTACCCTACAGGGGCCCTATAATAACACCGCCTGACTTCTTTCTCGTTCCCGTAATACTTGCTGATAAGTTTTTCTTGGGAGGAACGTGTATTTTCAGCAAAGTACCATGGCCTCAGACTATGAGATGCTGACTCTTCACTCTCAGCTGCAAACTGTCCCAGTGAGCCCTGGAGGTCACGGTCTGAAGACGCCAGCAGAACCACATCATCCGCAAAAAGCAGAGAGACAATCCTCATGCCAGCCAATACTGACACTCTCCACATCTGAGCTGGGCTTAGATACTCTGTCCATGAACATCAAGAACAATCTGTGACAAGGCATAACTCGGACACTGAGAACGGGATCGACGTCCAGACAAGAATGCGGACACAGCTCTCTCCCTTTGGTTATCCAAGGACTGCCGCATGGCGCGTAGTAACCGCCCTGGCACCCCACACATCAATCTAGGAAATAACAAATGCCCAGAAATAGTGTTCTGAAAAGTGAGGGGAACATGTCCTCACAATCCCCAGAGATACAGACACAGACACACACACACACACACACACACACACATCATTATGTGCATTTTCTAAACACACATGCTAATAAATTAATCAGTTTGAATCCATTTATTATTCAGACATCACTAGCCTGAATGAGTAATGTGATGTGCCCACCACATTATGGAGGAACTATGATGCACACGCACACACACACACACATGCACACGCACTGTTAAATACATTGTTTATTTTGATATGTTATTTTGTTATTTTGAGATGTAAGTGTTGTGATTGACATTTCCCGCAATGCCTTTCAGCATGCCAGCGGGGTGTGATTTTCTTGCTTTTAATCAATGTTGAGTGTACGAGTGTATAAAAATAGCCGTCTGGCAGCAACAATTACGGCAGATAAAAATGATTACAAATGTGATATATCGTCAATAAAAACAAGGAAAACACAGACAAGACAGCACATTCTAAAAGCTCAAGAGGTTTGTTGGTGCTGCTGAAGCCTTGGAGTAAATCAAGGGATAATTTAATTTTTTTTTTTTTTTTTTTTAATTTAATTTAATTTTTAATTTTTTTATTGATTTTTTAACTGAAATTAAAACTTACACTCTGTGTCCACACTTTGTTAGTTACCACACACAGTCCTGAACTACACCACCACCACACACCACACACACACACACACACACACACAAAAACACCACACACACACACAACACAACACACACACACACACACCACGCGCTCAGGATCTGTACATGCACTAATGGAGAGATGTCAGAGTGAGTGGGCTGCCATCCAAACCAGCGCCCTGAGTGGTTTGGGGGGGTACAGTGCCTTGCTCAAGAGCACCTAACAGTGTCCAGGAGTTGAAGTGCCATCTCTCCAGCCACTAATCCACACTCCGTACTTTTTGGTCCATACAGGGACTTGAACCAGTGACCCTCCGGTCCCCAACCCAACTCCCTACAGACTGAGCTACTACCACCCCATAATAATCATATGTAGTGTTCAGTATATAGTCTATACTGTGCTGATTTTATAACTGCCATAATTAGTGTGCAGCGTGCATACTGTGCTGTACTGTATGTCATGCCATTCAATTATGGCTGTTCACAAACACTCTGTAAGGGTGGGCATCTGGCTGGGCTCCAGATGTTTAATCTACTTCTGACATGTGAGTGTTGTGAGAAATACTATATAAGAAAATAATGGATGAGGTAGAGGTGTTCCATTCATTTTATACCACAGCGATTTGGAGTGGTGTAAGACTCAAAAGAGGATCCTGAGTAGAATGTGTCCCCCGTTGTGTCAGGGTTGGAGTTTTAAACCCTGAAGCAGGAGGGCTGCTAACACTGGACGTGATAATGTGGTCAGGTGAGAGTGAGCACACGTGCAAGGAGTAGTTTCTGTTCAGGTTTTTATATTAAAATATATAAAGAAACACCCCCACCAGTCAAGTATAAAACTGCATTTACGTTAAAGTGACAAGAAATATAGAGAAGAAAGTGCTTATTTTACAAACCACTACCGGGATTTTCTATGATAGTCATCATATCAGCTCACATTTACAGAAACAATTGGAAATATATAGAAACAGATATATGAAATATTGAATATATAGTCCTTGGAAGTAGCGACAAGGCAGACCCCCACATTTTCATGGACCCTGAACGCCCCCTGTTCATTGTGCCAATCACTTTGAAGGTGATTTGATAAAGTGCAGATTTGTTTGGGGACTTGCTTCAACAAAAGCTGAGTATAAAGTGACATGAGAAGGGTCTAAAGGACGCTCCTGCAATTACTTTCACATGTGGCGCATGCCATGTGTAACTGGTTTTAATGGGATTAATTGTTCACTAAGTTTACAGTAATAATAAAGCTGTGCTGAAAATGAATCAAATCATGGAATAGTATGAGGTTCTTCTCTAAATCCTTAATCTTTTTAATAAGACATCCCATGGTACTGTAGACACTTCATAACCAGTGAGAATTATCTTCGTAAATGCATTAAAATTACAATCCTGCCGCCCTGTGAGCTAGTAATCATGCGTGGAGCTTGCATTAGCGAAAACACGTTTGAATGGTTGAATATTAATGTCTGCTTTTGATTTGAAGGTCTGCAGGGAGCTGAGGCATCATTAACATAAACTGATTCTCTTTGATTTTACATTGATGTCTTGAACACCCACTCAGGCCTGTTTCCAATGCACTCACACTCACACACACACACACACACACACACAGAACAAGAACTCACCGTGCAGGTTTCCAGAGTCTGCGTGGGGGGGGGATCAGCTCTCTCTTGTTTAGGGGGGCGACCCCGAGAGCTACCTGCATGATGGTCATGAACTTCTTGTACTTCATCTTGTTGCTCATCAGAGCTCTGTAATTAAAGCAACGCCAGTCAGTCAATCTGTTGCCATGACAACGCTTTGCTTGCAGTGGGTCCACCCTCGTTGTCAGTAGGTGTTTGCGGTCTCGGCGCTGAGGAGTGGAGTGTGTGTCGTCTGGAAGCCGAGCGCTGCACACAGGAGACAGAGCAGCGGCGGAACAAAGCCAAAGGACAAAACAGCCGTGTGCTGATCTGTGTTGAAGCATTACTGTTACATAATTCACATAGAAAATCCCACCACAGGAGGATAATAGTGGCACTAAGCCGCTGGGCGCTTAGAGTGATAATCCGCCACAACCACCTCTGTTTTCTTTTGGGGGGGTTTTGAGCTTGGGGAAAAAACTTTGGTCAGTGTTCAGTCTCTGCTATGTAACATTACAAAAAAGAGCACAAATTTCTCCTGGACTAAGAAATCTGGACCGAGCCCTTTAAAGGATGCATCCATCCTAGTGGCTTTCGTGAAAACCTCTAGAGACATCCTCAGAATAGAACATTTTTGGTAGTCATTGTGCTGTTTGCCTAGTGAACATTGGCTTCCAGGGATCTAGGCCTCATTGTGAACAGTTTTCATTGACTGTCAGTGAGGCAAAAGACAAAAGTAGCGTGACATTATTAAAGCACCTTAAAAACCAACTGGTGGTGAGATTACATAAAAAGTCAATGCAAAGAGGATGCAGAGACAAGCAAAGAGCCTGGAGGACATTTTGAAAAAGAACTGGTGCTCTCTCTCACACACACACACACACACAACACACACACACACACACACACACACACACACACGTAAGCCAGTGTTCATTAGGCAAACAGCACAATGACTACTAAAACTGTTCAATTCTGAGGATGTCTCTAGAGATTTGTACTAAAGCCACTAGGATGCCTCCTCTAAAGGGATCGGTCTGGCCAGATTTCTTGGTCCAGGAGGAATTTGTGTTCTTTTTTGTAATGTTACAACTCCACTGGCTCCCCATCTCCCACCGGATCACCTACAAAATCCTGGTCCTCACCTACGAAGCCCACCACCATGTGGCATCTGGGACCCTCATACCTCACTGACCTCCTCTCCCCCCTACCAACCCTCACGACCCCTCAGATCCACGTCAGCCGGGCTCCTCTGCACCCACGAGTCCAACCTCCGCAGTTTGGGGGACAGAGCCTTCTCCAGGGAAGCTCTCAGGTTTTGGAACTCCATCCCCCCCCCCCCCCCAGAGATTCGCACCTCTGAGTCCCTCACCATCTTCCAGTCCCGCCTCCAGACCCATCTCTTCATCTCATCCATAGCCCCACGCCCCCCTCCCTTTTCATCTGTGCCTGAATGTAGTTTGTTTTATTTAGTTGGCCATTGTTTTCATTATCTTCCTGCCCTGTAAAGCAGGTTGAGTTCATGAAAAGCGCCATATAAAGTCAATTTATTATTATATTATATTATTATTATTACACACACAGAATCCCATTTTTGTCAGACTGAATGAACAATCCTGTGTATATTAATTGTCATTACAAATCATCTTCTAACATTTTTCTCTACCATTTTTTACCTTGTGGTTTGGGGGATTTGGTCCATGTTGTTAATATAATATTAATCCACAGAACTCACTATCTACAACTTCAGCAAGAATATTTTTTATTTTTTTTGGGGGTCTGTGGATCATTTATTTGTTCCTTTATATTCTTCCCTTTGAGTTTCATTGTTATTAAATAATGCGCTGAGGGACGGGAATATTAAATTGTATTACATATAAAATAAAAAAATGAAATTCATGATTCATTTACCCACACATTTTTGGCAAAATGGATTACACTAGTACATTTCCCCTTATGATTTCAGTGTAAAACAGATGAGAAAGGACGGAGGGAGCATTAGTAAGTTGAGGAATCAAAGCAAAGATCTTTGTTCTATTGTTCCTTGAATTAATGGAAACAGGGATACGTGTGCAAACACACACAGAGACAGAGAGAGAGAGAGAGAGAGACAGAGAGAGACAGAGAGAGAGACAGACAGACACACACACACACACACAGACACACCATGGGTGAACATGTTATCTGGTAGATCCTGATCATGGAGTCTGCAGTGGGGATGATGAGGACTGGTGCTCTGTGGGATTGAGTCAGAGTTGCATCATAAGCTTCTGTGACCTGATTCACCCGTCACCATAACATCACCGTGCACACTTTGAATAAGTGATTTCTGGGAAACTGAGTGCGTAACGTCGCATCAGGAGAAACCTGCTGGTAAAAACATAGTGTAATGTGTGTTAACTATGGGAAAAGGAAAATGTCATTTCGCATCAGATCAGTATTGTCAGTCTTTATATCCTCTTTAACCGGCCTGGCCTTTAATACTGTGGTGTACTTCTGCTGATAGGAATCTAACAACATAACGGCTCTTCTGTTTCTATTCAGATGACCATATCACTTCGATATGGGAAGAAAACTCCAGCAGTCAGTTTCAGCTGTCCAATGCAAGAACAAATTCTCTGAGAAATTCCCTTATACACTAAAGGTCTTCCCAAACCGTTGCCGTAGGCGACCATATCGGCCGTGCAGCACAGGCATGGTACAAAGTGAGAAGTTGAAAACCAAAAAAAATGTGTGCAGCGTGCATACTGTGCTGTACTGTATGTCATGTCATCAAGTCTATCTTTAAATGACAAAATAGTTTGTAACTGCCCTTTAGAACAACACATGAAGCGGTCTGTGCCTTCCTCAACAAATCCGTCACTAAAAAATAAATAGGTTTTATGATTCACACTCACACCAAGATATGGTTATGTTTAGGTAAAGATCATGGTTTGTATTAAAATATATAAGGGGAGCTTCATCACTTGGTTTTGAACCAAGGACCCCTTGACTGAAAGAGATGGAGCGGGGACCCCCTACTACACACGTTTATAATAACTAGGCCTACAATAACCTGTATATCAGCCTTTATGCTTACCTTTTTATGCATAGAATACTAAGCTATTAAAATACTGATTACATAAATCATGTTTTTAATGTTATACATGCATGTGGAACAGTGAATCCTTATTACCTGTATCCGTGGATTGCCTTAGCGACAAAAAAATAATAATTTGGTTTCCCCCTGCATTGACTCCCGGACCCCCATTTGGAGATCTCCGTTTTAACCATTGCGTTTTCTTCCCATTGACCATGCAACTTTTGTTTTTCTGGGTATGAACGTAGAAAGAAAATTATTTGGTTTTCTTTTCTCAACACTTTTGTCACTTTCCTGACGTTTTTGTCACTTTTTCCGATGTTTTTATCTACTTTTGTCTGCGCTTTTTTGACTTTTTTCCCCCACACATTTTTTAAGCTTTATTCGGACATTTTCCGATTTTCTGATTATTTTACCATTTTCTTTCCAATACTATAAAATTGATTTAAACTAAATGTAATGAAAGTAGTGTACTGATCGTTTATTTTACTTGTCATGACCGTTGTAGGGAATCATCCTCGTTATTTTTTTTCATTTTTGACAATTTGGTTGACAGAAACCCAAATTTCTTATATGGAAACCTTTTGAAAAATGGGCCAAACAGGAGGGTTGAGGGACACAATCACTAACTGTGGGTAAAAAAACAGGAAATGAACAGCTGTGTCCTGTGTTGTGAGCATCCCTCCACCCCGACCTTTGCTCCGGTCATAATCCTGACGGCCACTAGAGGGCCCTGTCACTGGTTGGTCCTTCATGGAGGACAGTGTGTTGCAGAAACACTACACTGATTTGAAACCAGGGTTTTGCAGAATCAACTAGTATTGAAATGCAAACCCTGGAGCCTTTAATGTGGAAGAGCATAACAGGAAACATGTTGCTGGGCTCTGAGGATGGATAACACACGGCTCTGTCCCAACACAGGCACCATTAAAGTTCAGTGTGGCCCCCCTTCTGCAACAGGCCAGGTCCCTGTTAGCCCACAGTGCCACACAGTGGCATGCAGAGCCCAGTCCCACACCAGTCCTGCTGCTGTGTCTATGAAATATGAAGTCATTCATAAAGAAAAGTTAGACAAAAAGACAGTAAGGTTCAGGGGTTGAAGCTATATAAATGAAATTGGGCTGGCACAAAAGAAAAACTATATATTTTTATAATTTAAAGCTATATTGCATAGTGTCTGCCGCCCACATGAGTAATTTTAAGTAATAACCAAACTGTCAGCGCGCACCTCTAAATATTATCATCAATGGTGAAAAAGTTACTAAATTTAGATATATTGGAGTAATAATGGATCAAAATCTTACATTTCAATAAATGTGAAAAAGGTAAAAAGCCTTCAATGTAAAACGTGGACAAATTACAAACTTGTGGATAAAAAGCCAATTCTGTATGATACTGAAGAAACATGGTCTTCTGGGTTTTGAGAGATTTAATTGTAATATTTGATAAGCTCTATAAAAGAGAGCTGAGAGGTGATACTGCCCCCTTGGTCGCAGTCAGCTTTCTAAGGGAAACCAGACAGCATCAAGAGTCGGGCTTACTGACCAGTTTATATAGAACCACATCTACATCTGAAGGGTTGACACACATTTAATAACATTACAATATCTATGCACATATCTGTTTTATGCCTGTATACATACATATAGGTCTGTCTTTGTGAAGCACTTTAGTGCAAACCCGTTTGCTTTTAAAGTGCTGTAAATAAAATAAACTCAACAATCCGTTGTTATAGAACACATATAGATCACTCATTAGATCCAGCTGTTCCCCTCAGGGCGTTTACTGTAACGTTACTGTACAGCTGTGCATAAATACTGTGTCTTTGGCTCCTATAGGATCTGACAGTGGTTGGATGAGTCGCAGTAGTCACACTGTAGGCTGTCATTAGTGGCTGTGGTACCTCAGGAGTATGGCAAGCCACATAAGTCCATGGTTTTACTGAAGATGATGGAGAACTCTTTAGAGAGCAGCTGGTGGAGGCTCAGACCATCATGAGAGTACACCCAGCGTTCACCTGTCCAGTCGTAGCGCTTCGGTCCACTGCAAAAAGACGAGCAAGGAAATCAGCTCACAGGGGGTCATTTCAGATAATTTTTTACAGTGTCAATAAAAAGAAAGAAAGCAAACCCTTTAGAACGACCCATTTCAGTTAGGAATAATTCATACGAGACACTTGGTTTAAACTACATCAAAATCCCTACCATAGATAAACACTTCCTACGTAAACTAAAACTTGTTTTGTGCTTCTTGTCAGCGTGGTCGGGCCGGTGTGGACGGCGAGGTTATGCAACTGTGCCCTGGGCGACTGTGTGTGAGTGTGTGCAGAGGGTCCTAGCACTGAGCCATGCACCTTCAAGGTGTTGTACCAACGCAGACACAGCGTGGCAATGACTGGCTAAAGAAGACCGCGACCAGTCCTTCTAGAGGGAGTTGAGGTGGAGGCAGTTCAATCATACAGATACCTCGGGCTGTGGCTGGACAACACACACCAGCCACCTGGACAGGAAGACACAGAGCAGGCTGCACTTCCTGAGGAGACTGCAGTCTTTCAACATCTGCAGCAAACTGCTGTGGATGTTTTACCAATCTGTGGTCACCAGTGTCCTTTTCTACACTGTGGTGTGCTGGGTGGGGCAGCATCTCCAAGACGGACACCTCCAGGCTGGATAAACTGATCAGGCCGGCCGGCTTTGTGGTCGGCATGAAGCTGGACTGACTGGTGACGGTGGCAGAGAGGAGGACACTGGACAAACTGCGGGACATTACTGACAATGCCAGCCACCCCCTGCACACCGTCATCAGCACCCAGAGGAGCCTGCTCCTTCCCAAGTGTAGGACCAGCAGACTGAAGGACTCCTTTGTCCCTCATGCCATTACTCTCTACAACTCCTCACTGGGGGGGGGGAGGAAATAGAGCAGAGAGGACAGTACATATACACACCTGGACTCACATAAATACCTGGACACTTTAACACTTGACTCTACACTGACACTTTGATAATTTATTGTAAATGTCTTGTTTTATAGCCAAAGTTTTTTTTAATTGTTATTACTATTACTGTTATATTTATACTGTCTTCCTCTTTTTTCTCTCTATACTTTATCCTTCTTGCTAAAAACGGATGCTAGAAATTTCAATTTCCTTGTGAGAGTCATCCCAAAAGGATTAATAAAGAGAAGTCTAAGTTTAAGAGAAGAAGTCCATTCTTGGAGCTCTGACCGACACTGACCACCTCTTTGACCGCCGCTGTGACCAATGCCAATAATTTGACCCAAAATATGGATTTGAAAATGGTCCTCCAGAGTCTATGGTCAGACCTGCATCAACAGCAGCGGGCCTGCTATTCAGAAAAACAAACCATAGAATGTGGTCATTGGGTTAGGGTCAGGCTAGGGGCAAAGTTCAACTCTTTGAAATAATAACTAGGGAAAAAAAAGCCCTACTCCATCACATTGTTTACACTCCCATTCACAGACACAGCTGTGCAAGCTTGTGATGCTGCTTAACACAAGCTTTAATGCGATGCATGCTAGGAGCTTATAGCAGGCCTTCAATGCCTCTGCAAGTGGCCCAGTGAGGTCCATACAGACCCCCAGCTAGTTGGTGAAGCTACTGCAGGTAAAGGCAGTACCTGCCCCCACACGCCACATGCCTGGTCAGCTGCCCTCCTCACATGCTGTGCCAGACAGGCACTGGTTGCTGGGATCTGCCTGATCTGCTGTCATGAAGCAACAAGCCATTTCAGGTCCAAGACCCTCTAAAATGTCATGTGCTGTAAAGTACCAGAAATGTTCTGTTCTGGACAGTACCTTCTTGAAGTCTTGCACCACAGCAATAACGAGCACAACAACATCTAAATCACCAGTACAAATCAATATTGTCTGATGACCGCGAGTGACATTCGACTGTCAGCCTCTGCATGGCTGCATGGAGACAGAGAGGACAAATCCTGGAGGGACTGCTTAGAACTCCATTACCATGTTTGGTAACAAAATACTACCTTAACTAATAATTGTAAAGAAGCATCAAACATATGCAACACAATGCATTTGTACATAAAGCAGAATCTGCTTTGAAATCATTTGTTTATGTGCTAAAAGTGTGATTTAGGGACCTGTCTCACTAGCAATGGGAGTGAACAGAGAGAGAAAAACCAGTCTTACCTGGTGGGAGAAGACAACCAGATCTGTCTGTTTGGCGTCTGTTTGTTGATGACGTAGGTGCCGTGCTCCCTGCCCAGCTTCACTGTCAAAACGCCACTCTGTACATCCAACACAGACACAACAGAAACACATTAACGCATTTCTTGTGACAAATCAAATGTAACAAGCCAGCCTCTCAAACATACTGGAATGATCTGAGGCTTCACACGACGCTCGGATTCTATCTGCTTTGCCTTCCCACACTGCTCCACCCAGCTGTTATATTCAACATATTATTTTATTCAGAGTGTCTGTGTGTTCGGCACAGACCTCGAGTCAGGACGTGGTTAGCCTAGCTTAGCATAAAGACTAGAAACCGGGGGAGGGGGGGAAAGGCAGCACCTCTGCAGCTCACCGATGAAAATCCTGCATCTTGTTCGTTTGATCTGATGTTAAAACGATTTAAGGCATAGGAACGTGTTGAACTATTCCTTTAAGCATGCCAATACCTCGGCCATTAAAGCCACTCTGTGATAGGGGTGGTACTGTGGAAGAGGGAGGATTGCGGGCCTGGAAACCAGATGGCTCTGCCGGCTCGTGTGCCAGATAGTCTGAGAGTCATGCTTGAACCTAGTTACTGGACCAAACTAGCATTCTCTGTCCATCACAACGCACCAGCCTCACCAAACTCAGCTCAAACTGTCAAACTAGGCACTGCTGATCTAATGCGAATCAAGATTCTGTTACGTTGTTTCCTTGCTCTGATTAGTTGTAGGTTGCGTTTCATTGCTGTAATTGGTTGTAGGTCTACTCAATTGCATGCAGAGGCTTTTTGGTTTGTTCCTTGAAAATGTAATTTTTTTTTGTGATCATTCAGGATTGCATTTACAGGTTTGAAACAAAAAACACAAAGCAGAGATCTGAATATTCCATAAAGATTTACACCAGCTTCTATGAGACCCTCTGCAGTACTGCTCCTGGTATATGTGTGTGTGTGTGTGGTGTGTGTGTGTGTGTGTGTGTGTGTGTGTGTGTGTGTGTGTGTGTGTGTGTGTGTTTTATGGCCTCTTATGTCACTAGAGCCAGTTGAAAAAAGGGGTCAGCTGCCAAGATTGGAACACTGGCCAATCAGTCAGCGGAGACAGCTGCTGTCCAACCAAAACAGATTTGTGGAGGGGACATCCCAGAGGACATCTCACAGTGCCAGGACAGACATACTACAGACAGACAGAGGACAGTGCAGTGTGGTAACAGGGAGAAAACAGGAAACAAAATGCACCTTTCCCTCTACACATGCACTCATCTGTCTAAAATCATTCTGACAGACACACAGACACACAACACACACAGACACAAACTGTGCGGCGTCAGAAGGATTTATATCCAGTTCGATCTTAATGAATCAGATCCTAAACAAGAGTTCCTGAGTACGCACTGTGAGGCTCTGAGATAAATGTTATGTTTTATTTAACTTTCTTAAGTTTTTGTCCCTTTTTTCAACACTTTTTTCAATGTTCAACACTGTAACACTAACTTATTAACTTTAGTTTTACAGTTATTTTTGGAATTCATGGTCAATAAACCTCACGATACCTAATGTTTGAGTTAGAAAAGCAGAAATTAGGAATTATTTAGACTAAAATTAAAGGAATGGATGTTGATGGATAATCACAGACTGGAATAATTCAACTTTTACTCAATACCATTTCAATTTTGTATATATATATATATATATATATATATATATATATATATAATATATATATATATATTATTTTACTCAATATTTCTCACAATGACAACGCAAACATACTGATGTATAGCAGCTTACCTGTGTAAGCAAGTTAACTAATGAGAACTAAAACTATATATATATATATTATATATATATTATATATATATATATATATATATATATATATATATATATACATATGTACACAATTTAGTTGTTGAAATGTTTTTTTTTAAAAGCCAATCACCCTCATGGTGGCGCTAGAGGACAGGTCAAAGAATGACCACAGTCAGTGAAGACAAGAAGACAGACCTCTCTATGGAAGACCATGAGATGGCAGCAACGTCAAGGTGGTGTTGAGCAAGAAACACTGCCCTCCGTCCCACACGGCTGGTGCTGGTCCAGAATGGGAGATCATCTCTGTAAAGCTCCATCTTATTCTTATTTATTGAAGCTGAAGAGTTTCAGTGGGATTATCTATTAACCATAAATGATTTTGATGTCAGATTCAGACTGGCTTGTGTTATCAATACGGTGAGTGCTGTAGATCACATCAGGAGAAGCATGCAGCGCTGCCTGATGGAGTCTCATTAACACACACACTGTTCAACGTCACATGTGTATCTTTTCCAATGTGTATGTTAAGATAATATGATTTAACAGTTAGAGTCCTTGTGCACGCAGCTTTGTTTCAGAGCAAAAGAGGTGGTGAGTATCATGATACCCAAAGAGGGAAAAATAACATCGGCTGCTCTGACTTCTCAATGGCCTCCTGCTCCCCGGTTATCTCGCAGCCAGTCGGATTCTTGCGATATCACACAAATCTAGTCAGGCTTCAAGTAATGTGTTTGTGTCTGAGCCTACAGAGGTTAGCATAGCCGCTGCAGTCGCATCACTTCTATCCCAATTGGAGAGGATTTCTTCATTAAAAGAAGAGCAAAGACCACCACTGAAGATTGAAGAAAGAAAAGATGTTCTCGTTGTTACCTGACTTTTACAGTAACAGTAATGTTATCTCCCTGGTCCTCTCTACCTGTCCCTCTGTCCTGAAAATGTATCCTCCTCTCTGATAGGTCAGGCTGTGTCTCTCACTGCTTCTGTGTTACTCCAGAATTTACAGCTTTTAAGCTTCCTGCCAGATCAACTAAAGTGTCTGCCAACAAGAACAACAGTCTCTAAGTGTGTCGATTCTGCTGGCAAGAAATCTATAAGGCAGCAAAGCCCAGCAGCCAAACATCGGGGGGGAGCACATCTACAGCCTCTGCTGTAGTCCCTACACCAAACAGTCAGAGCATAAAATACATCACACTTCTTCTCTCTGGCTTTTGAAAGATTATAACTGAATTTAAACTGTGAACAGCTGTCTCAGAGTTGATTTTTTGATTATTTCTCATGTTGCTATCACTTGTTATTACCTTATGAACCCTACTGGAAGGGGGGGGTATCAGCGCATTACTCAAACCTAAAGATTCTTTATTCAGATACATTTTCCCACAGTCACACCAGCACCACCTCTCGTACCTTTACACCCACGGGAGGAGGGGCAGGGGTGGGGGAACTATGGCTGAGTTATATGTGAGAAAAGCAATTATCACCATATTTTTGTCTAAATACGTCAATATCGATACCACAACAATATTGTAGTGTTGACTATTGGTGCTTTCGCAAAATATTTACACAATGAGATTTTTGATAAATAATCATCAGTAGGGTGGATATAATGACTAAGTGGGTAAAGGCCAATGATAGAACAGTTACAACAGTCTGGTAAGTTCAGAAAATGACATCACTTTACTGTAATGCAGTCTTTCAAACCAGGAAAAGACAACACTTATGCTGTATTATGATATCCTAAATCTAAGACGATATCCAGTCTCATATCACGATATCAATATAATATTGATATATTGCCCAGCTCTAGAGGGAACACTGAGAAACACAAATTTAGAGGAAGCCGGGAATACAGCTTCCAGCGTTAATCCAACTGCAATGGGACACACTGACTAAATGGATGAAGAGCCAGGGAAAGGAGCAGTCCTTGTTAATGTTTTGACACTTTTTCGGGATGTGAATCCATTGTAGCTAGCGTAGCTCTTGCTGACCAGTGAATTAAGGTGCACTTTAATCACCAAGTGGGCTTTCTCCAGTTAGCCGATTTCTTAAACCCCTGTCATGTATACTGGTAGCCAGGTTTCTAATTGGAGATTTACATGTGAGCATGTGCAGGACAAAGACTTCAGACAGAGACGGGGTCGCTATACACGTAGCATTACATTACACCTAGCAATACATCCAAAGTCAGACTACACCTGAGAATGACACAAAAAGAAAAAGATGTGCTCTTCTTACTGAAGTCAGTCAGGAGTCATCTTCCTTTCATTTGTCTTTTATCTAATAAGAAACCATGCTTTCAAATAAGGTTGGGGGAAAGGGAGAGAGTCTGATTCCTGACATCTTGCATGTATGCATTTACTTTGTAGTAACCAGGTTACTACAGTGCATGTGAACACGTTCTCTGATCACCTTCTTAACCTGGTTTCTCTAAAAGCATTATGGCTGTCAACAAATATTTATTCCTTATAATTGTAAAAACAATCAGACATTTGAAAAAGAAAATGTATATTGATATATTGGGGGGATGGGGGTTTTTTTCCCCCCCGGAAATCGGTTGGGAATGCCCCCTAAAGGGTTCCCTCTCCTCCCGGGGTTTTTTCTGATTAAACCCCGGGCAAAAGTGGGCGGGGTTGAGGGATTTTTCTATGATGGGGCTTTTCGGGTAAAATCCTTTAGGTGATGTCACACAAAAAAAATATAACCACGATAATAAGCCAGTTACCTTGCTCTCAGGTGAGCGGCCTGATCAACTGAAGCCCATCACGCTGTTATAAGTGTGTAACAACAACAGTTACTGCAGTCAGACGTGCCAAAGTGGCAGTGAACGGGGAAAGACCCTTTGCTTCCCGGAAAAGAAGCCCATCGACTCGCTCCAGTAAAAGGGGTCATCCTCAGGTCTTCGAAATAGTCGCCCAGAGGTCCGGGTCTGTCTCCCAGCCTCGTACGTGTTTAAGACGGGAAAATGGAAAAACCGGGACACAGTTACGGGTTAGTCAAAACCATTCAAGCCCCGGCCCCGGACAGCGATGTTTGACAAAAAAAAAAAAACTGGGGGGTTTTCCCTCCCAATAAAACAGCGGGGGGTTTCTCTAGCCTTAGTGATTTTTCACAGGGGGATTTTTTTCCTCCCCTGTCACCATCAACGTTCCCTATCAAACCCGGAAAAAAAAAAAAAAACAGCTCAAACCCGGACCTGGTCATCCAACCCTTTATCAAACCCTACGGGTTTGTTTTTATTTTCACATTTTCCAAATGTACCCCCTTTATAAAATTTTTTCCACCCCTAACACCCAATGTTTTGGGATTTATAAGAAGACAGCATAAAACCATAGACTGTATATGCCACAAGGGGGTTACTGTGAGGTGTTATTAAATGCGCGATTTTTAAAGGGAGTTGGTGGGGGCCCAGAATTTACTTTTTTGTGGGCCGCCCGAGGGGTGCAGCGGTGCGCAGTGGCCGGACGAGAAAAACTCCTAAAGGGTTTTTAAATTTTAAATGGGTTAAATATGCGAGGAAATTTCAGTGTTGGGTGATAATAAATATGTGAAAACAACGGCTTTACCCACAGGGTAAAATTGCAAAGGGGCGTCGCCCGCCCGCTCCTAGGGAAACCCCCATAACTTTTGTTAGATAGACTTTGCATGCTATGTCTGCTTGCTATGAGCTAGGTCCCTGGGTAAACGGGTTTCCTGAGTGTGGGGGGGTTCCCGTGTTGAGCCGTGTTTTCGTAATTTGGGACATATCTGCCAATAAATACATGGAGATTTAAAGTGAAAAACCCGAATGAGGGTCCACTGTAGCTTGAAGGGGGTCCCCCACGTGGGGACTGGGGCTGCACTCCCCGATGTAAGTAAAGTGCAGAGGGTTTTTGTCGCGCAGGCGCCCAATTTGGACAAGTAAAGATGTGGGGTTCCAGCGTCACTTTGCGACAAGTAGCCTCAAGGCTAACGCCCGACTTTTTCCCAAATGTAAATTTCAGTAAAATTGCCCAAAACTTAACGAAGTTCTTTCCCAAGGGTTGACTAAAAAGTTACCCAAAAAACAAAAAAAGGGCTGCCAGGGAATGGCGTTTTGGGGCTAACGTTAGCAATAAAAAAGAAATTAGATAGCAAAAACGTTTTTGAAATCCCAAAATGCTAGCCAATAGCAGTCAAACACAAAAGGTGTCACTTTTTTTTGGCTTTTTTGAGCAAAGGGTTGGGCAATGAAACTCTTAAAAAGCGGGGGACTTTTTTTTGGAAATTTTTCCCATCTTCTTTTATTATTGTAAAAAAAAGGTTTTTACAAAATTTCCCCTTTGGGGGTACCAAAAATGTATTTCTGATTCTGATTTCCCTTATGGGCTTGTGCTGTGCGTCCTGCGTCGGCTTCTTTGAGCCTTATTGCCGGCTGGTAAACAACGAGTTGGCGCATTACCGCCACCAGCTGGTGTGGAGTGTGAATCACAACTTAGTTGTTCAAGACAAAAACCCCAATGAAAAATTTAATTTTTTTTTTTATTAATATTTATAACAAAAACCAAAGGAAAACCGTTTTGCTAAAAAGGCTCTGGTGGGGCTATTTAAAAAAATTAAATAAAAAACATACTGTGGAAATAATAAAATTCCCAAAGTTGTGTGGGATGATGATGGTGGGGGGGGGTTGTGGAGATGTGTGAAAAATCAAAAATCAAAACATATACTTAACTAAATGATACCTTCCCAATCATTATAATTTGTCTCTATCCTGAAATATATTCTGATATTGAAGCAATAAGTGTTAATACTCATTTCTTGAGGTCTTTTGTAGAATAACCATAACTCTGGAATAACCAATCATTCTGTAGAAAACAGCACGAGGGTGTGGAAGGTGCAAACAGACAGCGAGGCGTTCAGGTTCTGCTGCGGAACCAATCTTAGCATTGATTAACCTTTTAAATCTCTCTGACACATAACATTACGATTCTTTCTCAAACCCACAGAATATTATTTAAAATTCCAGTTTTCAGATGACACACAATAGTACAGCAGATGTGATACTGTCAGACCGAGTGGAATAAGATCCTTCTGGACAACCGTACAGCTACTTCAAAGGACATAAAGTACTGGTTGCTTTGTACACAATGAACTGCAAGGATGCATTTACGTCCAGCCCAAAATACAACATCATCAGGTGTATTCCCATGAAGGCTACTGTTAAAGCGAGTAATTCAAATTCTGCACAACAACACATAACAGTCTGTGATAATGTGTACAAAATATTAGTAGCACCATGAGTTTTCCGCAAGTCATGGGAGTGTCCAGTGTTGGACAGCCAGTGTGGACACGGGGCTGTCTGCAGGGCGCTGCCTTCATCCCCAGACAGAAGAGTTTACACGCACTGTGCATGTGGAACCAGCTCACTGAGCTCCTCAGGGCTGCTTAACTCTGCTCATGGTACCGTGTGCTGAATACTGAGCGTTGCTCACTGCACTGTTTCACTTTTCCATCATGTTCCTCAGATACAAAATGCATTCTAAATAGTGTTGTTTTTATCATCCAGGACATGCTGTGTGAGAACACCATGTGCTGTGACAATACTTCATTCAGTCCATTTCTTCATCGTGCCATTACTGAGATTTATATCAGTCTCCTAAAAGGGATCATTTCTTGATGATTCAGCAGAATATCTGAACAGCCAAAAAACAGTCTGAAGTGATGTTGCTCTGTGAGCATGCCTGAGAAGATTCAAGAAACTTTATTGTCATTGTATGAACACACCGAAATTACATTGGTGGCAATCAGAGAAGCAGCAGTAAATAAATACAAGATAAAAAAAGGCATTGTATATCGTACTCGTGAGTTTTTTTAAGTGTTATTGTGTTTTCATAATAAGTAACAGCAAAGTTTAATGACTTTTTGTGCGTATTAAAGCATCGGTGAGTCATAGTAATCATTCTTGTACTGTCCTCACATCATTAATTACAGTAACTCATGCAGTACTACATACATGTATTACATTTACTGTAACTCATGCAGCACTACATACAGTACATGTATTCAATTTACAGTAACTCATGCAGTACTACATACTTGTATTCAATTTACAGTAATTAATGCAGTGCTACATGACAGAGAAATTCATTTTTATTTCATATTTCTCTGTAGTAGTGTCTTAAAATATTATAACTTTCATACTTATTATATATATTCATAGCTTGCTTGTCATATATTCTTACATGCTTATTATATTTTATAATCTTATATGCACATTTAACAATACTGTGTTTCTCTTTGCTCTCCCTCTTTTCATGTACTGTATTTATTTTACACTAATTTATGCAGTTCTACATACATGTACTGTATTGAATTTACAGTAACTCATGCAGTACTACATATGTGTATTCAATTTACAGTAACTCATGCAGTACTACAAACAGTACATGTATTCAATTTACAGTACTTCATGCAGTGCTACATACTTGCATTCAATTTACAGTAACTCATACAGTGCTACATGCATGTACTGTATTTATTTTACACTTACTCATGCAGTACTACAAACATGTGCTGTATTTAATTTACAGTAACTCATGCATTGCTACATGCATGTACATGTATTTAATTTACAGTAACTCATGCAGTACTACATATGTGCATTCAATTTACAGTAACTTATGCAGTACTACATACAGTACATGTAATCAATTCACAGTAACTTATGCAGTAATACATACAGTACATGTATTTAATGTACAGTAACTCATGCAGTATTACGTACTTATATTCAATTGAAGTAACTCATGCATTGCTACATGCATGTACATGTATTTAATTTACAGTAACTCATGCAGTACTACATACTTATATTCAATTTAAGTAACTCATGCAGTTTTACATACAGTACATGTATTTAATTTACAGTAACTCATGCAGTAATACATACTTGTATTCAATTTACAGTAACTTATGCACTGCTACATGCATGTACTGTATTTATTTTACAGTATCTCATAAAGTACTACATACTTGCATTCAATTTACAGTAACTCATGCATTGCTACATGCATGTACATGTATTTAATTTACAGTAACTCATGCAGCACTACATACTTATATTCAGTTTAAGTAACTCATGCAGTATTACATACAGTACATGTATTTAATTTACAGTAACTCATGCAGTAATACATACTTGTATTCAATTTACAGTAACTCATGCACTGCTACATGCATGTACTGTATTTATTTTACAGTATCTCAAGCAGTACTGCATACAGTATTCATGCTATGTGTGTATTCGTGTCCCATAAGTGTTGAACAGAGACGTGAAGCCCTGCCTGTTCTCTTTCTGCAGAGCAGCTCACTCCACGTTATTCAGAAACCGTCCTACCAGGGGTTGGCCAATCAGTCCGCTCCCAACTGGTGAGATGTGTTGGGCCCTCGTCTGATTGGCTGGCAGCTTCTCTGGTGACAGCTCAGTGGAGGATCTCAGACTCTGCTGATGAGATCATTGGACAGGATGTGAGGAAAAGGGTGAGAAACTAAAGCCCTGTAATCTCATTAGAGGTGAAACTTTCACTAACCTACAGGTGTCATTCATTGATTAGATTGATCTGGGCTAAAGTTGGACTCCCGGGCTAAACCGGGCCAAACCAGGCCACTGGAGATCTCAGAGCAGGGCTACTGCAGGATTCAAACACCCAGGTTCAGGATCTTAAGAATGTTGGATTCTATTTACTACTAATATATGTATCGTTGATTGATTTCAAACAGACGGATTTCAAAAGTCAGAACCTCACAATGATAATTTAAGTCTGATAGAGTTTATGTAAATAATAAGTCATTTTTGTAAATTACTTTTACAACACAAATTTTTCTCATTAACTACCGATTTAAAAGTATATGTTTATAATGTTTAATAAATAGGAACAAGAAGGCGCTCCAGAGGATGAAGTGTTGAGCAGAGCCAGATTAATCACTCAATAGTCAATCTCAATAGTTTATGGTTTTTCTTTTCTTTTTTAGAGACATATTTTGGAATCCAATGATGTATCAGTGATGCACCATGTTAGCACAACGTAAACTGATATAAGACATTGTTTTTGAATTGAAAATTAGTTACTTTTTCTCTCTGAACATCAAAACAAAGCCATGCCACACGATTAGAGACTGCTGCTGCAATCAACCGTAGCTTCTCAGTGGTGCCTTCACTGTCACGTTATTTTACATTCCACATTCCATCTTAAGTGCAATTCATGACAAAGCATCAATAATAACCGGACAATGTGTCATTGTTAAGTCCTTTTAGATTTATTACAAAATATATCCAAAATATTTGCCATTCACTGGTACAACAGGAAGCCTCGCTATAACTGAATTCATTGAATCAGCACATCTGCAGCACATCACAAGCACACTGACATCACTTTGTTGGGATGGGTTACATCACACACACACACACACACACACACACACTTATTGAAACAGTGCAGAGGCGTTTCTTTTGTTTCTTTATGGTAATTTTAGAGTTCAATCCCAACATGAAGGGGCAATGATTTGTTGCATGGCGCCATTAGCAGTGTAGGCAACTGAAGCATTATTTGTGTATATTCCCTTCTTTTCTTCTTCTCTTTAATTAAAGGACACACTCATGATTTTGTCCTCCTCGCTTGTTCTGTACAGAGATGAACTGCCTGTAAGTGAGGCTTGCAGTCTTGGCTTTAAAGCGCCACTAGGACCCAGATAATCAATCATTCATACATTCATTCCTGAGCTCAGTCGTGGTTAATCTGTCTGTCTGCAGAGGTGGAACCAGGACTTGGGTCTTGGCCTTGTTAGCTTCGGAGAAAGTGCCCTGATGAAGAACGGTGTTGCTACAGCAACACACATTCAACAATCACAGATATTCATTGTGTGCTGTATGTGTTCACAACGCTCCATTTGGCAACAGAGCAGCAGAAATACTGTATGTCATCAGAACCCAAACTGTTTGTTTCCCAAAAACCTGACAGCATTCTTAAAAGTGGAAATAAAAGAAGTCAGTGATAAAGTGCTCCAAGCCAGCCCCATAAAACACACACAGGTACAGAAGATGAATATACTGCCACAGATTAGTCTTTCATATCCAGCAGTGACATTGGTCAAAAGACAGCAGTGTCTCTTTGAAAGCACTTTGGAAGACATCAGAGCTCTGCTTTCTTCGTGAATGATTAGTCCCTTTTCATATGGTCCATACAGTATGTTCCTGGGTCCAGCAACTGGGCTCAGGAGGCTTTCTTGGTGCATGTTCCGGGAGTCTCCTGGAGGTTCACCTTGGATCTGCAGACACAACACATGGATCACTTTCCAGCATGCTGTATGTCAAATACACACTGCTGATACATTGTGTATCTATGGCAAATGAGCTAACGTGGAAATGGCATAATGACTGTATGTGTGTCAAAGGTATATATATTTTAATTATACCAAGGATAATTACTAAGAAATACTAAGGACGCAGATACTATAGCTGAATAAGGCTTAAATAGGTGGTTTATCATTTTTATAATTTCATTTATAATTTATATTCTTTATCAATCCCCCTACTCTGTTGTTATTACACACTACACACAGGCCTGAAATACACACACACACACACGCTCAGGTCCTAGACATGTACTAATGGAGAGATGTCATAGTGAATGGGCTGCCAGTGCTGGACCAGCACCCTGAGCGGCTGAGGGGGGTTCGGTGCCTTGCTCAAGAACACCTTGGCAGTGCCCACCTTAGTTTGTAATATTGGGCCGGTTCAGACTCTCCTGGAGAGCACACTGCCAGGATCTGAGCCATAAATAAATGCATCTGGATCACAAGTATTATAAGGTCACTTAGTTTAAGTATGGTTGCCTCCAGTGTTGTAGTCAAGACCACCTAAACCGAGACCAAGTCATCACCAAGACCAGAGTGTATCGAGACTGAGACAAGACTTGAGGGGCTGAGACTGAGTCAAGACCAAGGCCAGACCGGTGCCAAACAGCCGGAACTTCTTCTTCTGTCTCCCATATTCACTTTCTTGAGAGTGTGTGTTAAAGCATGAGGAATTCAAAGTAATGACAATAATGCTGTCAGCGTCCACATGGTACAAGCCTTCTGTGATCCTGCAGCATCACTTTGGTGTTCCTTTATGTAAAGATGGTGACACTGACTGGGACAAAGGTCTCTCAGCTAACAGTTTATAGTAATAATAGACCTGGCCATATGCAATGTATATTATACATACAAAGCCTTTAGTCTGTGGCATATCTTTTGGATGTTTGTGCTAATGAACATAAACGTGTCAGTCTGTAAGGAAGGTCCCTTGCTCTCACCTGTTGTGTGTCATGTGGCTCTTGACCAGGTGTCCTGCAGAAAGAGCAGCCATCAGTGAGAGCTCTCCAGCCAGCACGGTGGCACACACCACCCGGGCCAGCTGCCGGGCGTTCTCCCCCGGACAGTCCTGACTGGCTCCCTGCACGCCAAGCATCTACACAAACACACACAAAAAAATTAATCTTGTTAGACTGAATGTAAATTACTGTTATCTGTGTGTGTGTGTGTGTGTGTGTGTGTGTGTGTGTGTGTGTGTGTGTGTACCTGGAGGCAGGCTTGCTGGGGGGGCAGGCTGGTGCCCCCTCCCACAGTGCCCAGCTCTATGGAGGGCATGGTGCAGCTGATGTACAGGTCCTCCCCTATGGGTCCGGATGCCTCCATCAGGGTGATACAGTTACTGCTGCCCACTGACTGGGCGGGGTCCTGGAGGACACATACACACAGCCACATCCATTAAGACAGGAAACACAGGAACACATGGGAACAAACAGATGCACAGTATTGTCCTCCTACTGTACCTGTCCACAGGCTATGTAGATGGCCGCCACCAGGTTGGCAGCGTGAGCGTTGAATCCCCCGATGCTCCCCGCCATGGCTGAGCCCACCAGGTTCTTACTGATGTTCACCTCCACCAGGGCTCCTGTCGTCGTTTTCAAAACCTGCAACACAGCGACACTTTGCTGTTACACAGTCGATATGAGATAGGATGGTTCGAATGAATACATACTAAAGGAACTCACAGAAAACTCAAATATTTATCTATTCAATTTTGATCACGCTATGGAGTTTAGTTTTACCATTCATCATTTCCTTCTGTGTGCCTTTGTAATATCAGTCATACAGATCAAAGTACTGAAGTACATTTTCCCTGTTGGTTTGTTTTCAGTTGCTCACACAATACAAACAGAGTAAGGTCTAAAAACATCAAGTGTGAAGTGCCCATGAAACATATTTTAAATGAAAGGATCAAAAAAATGTCAAGTCCGCCTAACAACAACCCTTACATGCCCGTATAAACGTTTGTGGCTGTCTTCCAAAGTCTTTTTTGGACAGATGTTTCAGCGTATGGACAGGAATGTACTAACAATATATAGTATAAAGTATATAGAATATAAAGTTTGAACCCTACCTGCTGAATCTTGTTAGCTACTGTTAGCACCTAGTGTCACCCACTAGTGAAAGAATGTGCAGCAATCCCAGCATGCAGTTACATCTTTATTAAAGATTTCTTTTTATTGGTGTAACTTTGGGCCTTCTCAGTGACACTTTTAGGGGCTATCCACAAGGCATTTTCTGTTCTGTTTCATTTCTGGCCACTGGTTTAAAGTAAAGCCAGTTAAGACCTTACAGAGTGGGGCTCCTCCTACCTCTCGGACCACTTTAGCAGGGATGGTGGCCTCACAGACTGCGGACTTGCCCCTGCCTTCAATCCAGTTGATGGCGGCCGGTTTCTTGTCGGTGCAGTAGTTCCCGCTGACAGCCAGCACCTGCAGCTCTGGGAAGTGCTGCTGCAGTTTGCTCAGAGCTTGTTCCGTGCCCTGCAGGCATAATAAGGAGGCTTCAAACCAGGCCACGGACATCCACACACATACACACACACACACACAGTCATTATAGTTAGTTACCTTTGAGATCATATTCATCCCCATGGCATCTCCAGTCTTGGAATGGAAGCGGATGTAGAGGTTTCTCCCAGCCAGACCAACCAGCACCTTCTGGAGCCGAGCAAACCTGCCAACAGCAACCACACACTCTTTCACACTGGACAACATGCTGACCCACAACGGACACTGAGCCCACACTCTGAATTCAGGTCCTGTCCATGTTCAGGTTCATGTTTTACCTGCTGGTGCTGTCAAAGGCCTCTTTGACGTCCTGAAAGCCGTCCGTGCTCTCCAGCCAGGCCTTGACCTCCGCAGCCTGGCAGGCGGAGGGCAGCCTCACCACGGGCCCTCGAGTCATGCTGTCAGCCAGGATACGACAGCTGGCCCCGCCTCCCAGCTGCAGCAACACAAGTTACACACAGGTTGGAAATAAGACCACATTGAAGATTTGGAGAAATCTACAGCTACTGCTCTACAAAAAGACCAGCGTCTGCAGCTCAGGGCCAATTAGCAATACTGCAAGCATATTATTTGCCCCCCCCGGTACTTTGATCAATATATGTGATACTTACAGCGATTGCTCGACAGCCGCGGTTGGTGCTTGCAACCAAGCAGCCCTCTGTGGTTGCCATGGGAACCTGGAACTGCTTCCCGTCCAGATGCAGCGGTCCAGCCACGCCTACTGGTACGGGCACGTAGCCAATCACATTCTCACAGCAGGTGCCCATAACCTGGAAACCAGAGACAGACGAAACATTGACCAGCTTGTAAAACAGGAAGAGTTGATCATCTAATTCCTTTTATATTTCGATATTTCAGTATTGTGATTCCTTATTTTCTGCATTTTTCATTATACTCAAGCAATAAATCACCCTACAGCATGACCAACCCAACCTGTGATACAGTCAACATATGTTCTGCCCATACATGTAGAAAGATGAAATGAGATGAACAATATATTTAATTTAGCTATTGAATTTTAAAAAACTTCAATCTCAGTGAAACTTCTAAACATCACGACTGAACGTTTTAATAATATCTGAGAGCATTGCAGTACAACAGCCCGGTGAGAACAATACTATATGAAAAATAACTATGAATCTTTCTGATCTCCAGTCAGTGACAGAATTGTAACCAATCAAACAAACTAACATGCACACTGACTCTCTTGTATTAAGCTTTGTTGTGAACATGTTGTTACAGTGAGGGGGAGATGTTACGCGGAGAACTTTACCGATCCTGAGGAGCTGCAGCACTTAATCAACGTGAAACCCACACACTCTATATTCCCTACCAGTCGACAACTTTACTGCTAATGTCTTCTCTGCTCGGCGACAGCTGGCTGCTCTGATCCTCCTCCTGTGTCTCCACCACACACACACACTGCACCGAGCTATTCCCCAAAAGGAGCTACGCTGCTCTTCAACAATGTCAGATGTTAACATGTGGATGGCACATAAACCGGGCCGTGACCTTATTCACACAGTAGTCTTGTAAGCATCAAAGCTTGCACAAGCTTAAAAAACTCTGACTTCACTGACTGATTGTGAAGCATTAAACAAGAAAAATATGCTCTATTACATGCAATGGTTTGAATGTGAATAATCGTTGTGTGTGTGTTTCTTCACCTTGGAGTAGTCGTAGTCGGTGTACGGCAGGGAGGAAAGCGCCGAGGGAGAGGGAAGCTTGGCAGATATCACCTGTCTGCGTATGGCCACTCCTCTCTCAGGCCTCTCCATCACGGCCTCCAGTTTGTATGCAGGGATGTGTTTGGAGCCGACCAGCCGCATCACCTCAGCGTCGCTCAGGAAACGAGCCCCCATCTGCAGGAGACACAATCACGCAGGGACTTAGTCTCAACAGTGCAGTCAGGTCGGACCAGTGCTCAGTCACGCGTCTTAAAAAGTCACTTAAGATTTGAAGAAACGGATTATGACAATATGTTTGCAGCTTTTTGCTGGGGAAGCCAGTGATGATTGTTGCTAAAGGGATCTGGACTCACTGCAGGCTGGCTGCAGACTGAAAATGATCATCATCTCATATGATAGTTGTGCATGTAGCTTAGCATCAACTTAAGTGTTAGCCAATGTAATGTCTCTGCTTCTGATAGTGTTAACAGCTCTGTCTGTCCACACATTCTAACCATTGGAAATATTGCCATATGTAGTCCTTTGCAGTGCAGCGTGGGAGCAATGTGACCTGTCTAAGAAAGTGCTAAACTGTGGAGAAGGTAGGACACACAGTGCCAGTGGAATCCCTTCTTTTCTGCTGACGTCATGCTCTAATCGCTTCAGCCTCAAAGAGAGAGTGGAGTAACTAAGCTCATTACCACGTATTAAATCACACAACCACCTCAGACCCTGCAGTCTTATTGGTGGGATACGGCTCTATGGATGAACTAGACACTTTAGGGAGCAGGGAGGATGGGGGGGGGGCAAGTGACATAACCTATCAGCCAACTGAAAGGAGGTTAGCAAAGGGATCAGCTGTGAAAGGCTTTATGTGAAATGTCTCACCTCGGGGTTGTTGAGGATGGCCACACATTGGTCCAGGTCTCTAGGCTCTGTGGTAGGGCTTGGCTGCTTGGTCTCCGACTTGATCTCCTCCTCCCCCACAACAAAGAAGCTCTTTGGCTGGGGTTCAGCCACCGGGGCAGACAAGGGCCGTATCACTTCATCTGGGGAAACAGGGCGGAGTTGGGTACCACGGCGCCGCACATGTTGCTCCGCTGCTGAGCATCACTGGGCACACACTCACCTCTCTGCGCCTTGTTGGCAGGTTCCGGGGCGACCACGCTCAGTGGGAGGGCGGGGGGTCGGGGACAGCCCGGCTCCTTCCTGCAGCAGGTGTCAGCGGGCCGTCGGGGGGGCAGGGCCGGGGCAGACATGGTGATGGGGTTCTTCAGTGACAGCGTAGACTCCATCTCAACCTGCTCAAAGAAGATGTACTTGATAGCCAGCAGCAGCGCCAAGGCCAGACAGATCACCTGCTCGATGTCCATGGTGATCATCCTGCAGGGAGGAGGCACAAACACACCTTTTAGTTTGGATTCCAGAAGACTGGCCAGGGCTGCCAACTGTTTAGTTGTGTCTTCAATATACACTGTGATGTCCTCTTTAAGCTGAGCTATCAACTCTAATGTCTTCAACACACATTTCTATTGTGTACACAACTTAAAGGTCTCATTACCTTAGCACCAAGTGGTTTGACAGTGTCAGAGTAAAAATCCTAGAGGATTAAGTGAGTATGCCTATGTGTAACATAATTTCCTATCTGGAATTTTTTAAGATAATAAAGTCGCATCAAGATTTCATGAAATAAAGAAGGTAAATAAATCCCTATCTTGGGTATGTCGAAGTGTTTGCAAGTAGTGTTTGACCTCTTATCCTGGCATATAGCCTCCATTGTTCATAAGCTATATTGCGACTTGTGGATGCATCAAATTCATTTCTGAAGACATCAACAACTTATGCCCTGAATGAGTGCAGGGTAACCGTCACACGCATGAGTTAAAAGCAAGCATATCACCAGCTTCACCTGCTTAGGTAGAACTGCCAAAGCGTTTTTTCTGGCTCAATCCTCCTGGGTGACAGGTGGTCCAGCTCCATGCCAACCTGTGGGATGCCCACTGTGGTGTTGATGGACAAGGGCTCAGCGATCCAGCGGCTGTGGGCGTGGACCATCACCAGGCCCAGAGACTGCACACACAGAGCACGGGTTAGAAATCACACGTCACATATGTTGAAATGAAACAAAGAAAGGCATAAAGCAAGAAAGGAGTTACCATGATCATTTTGACTCTCTGGGTTACAGGGTTGGGTTTGTTGTTATCCTCCTCCTCCATCACTCTGGGAAGTGGCTCAGCTGCCAGATAGGAGTGCCCTCCTGACTCTCACGGGAAAGCTGCACGAGCCAACACACAACACCGTTAGCCAGACTCACACACACACACACACACACACCACACACACACAACACACACACACCACCACACACACACACACACACCACACACACACACACACACACACACACACACACACACACACACACACACACACACACACAAAAAACGCACACAAACGCACACAAGCACTGCAGCCTTACTCCAGCACCAAGGAGACACAAGCAGGGAAGAAAGTCATGAACACAAAGTAGTGGCCAAGACAGACATGCAGCCAAAGCAGCACATGATTTCCAACTGCCGCACACCTGAAAGATCAAGTCAGAGGCTTAGGCTATCTCACCAGGATCACCAAGTCAGAGAGCCACTGTCACTATCTGCTGCAACAGTGCTGCTCTGCTTGCTATGGAGTCTGATTGAATGGACAGATATGTTCAGATAATCGTTTGGTGCCAGCAAGGTAAAGGCTAGTGTGTGTGTGTGTGTGTGCGTGTGTGCGTGGTGTGTGTGTGTGTGTGTGTGTGTGTGTGTGTGTGTGTGTGTGTGTGTGTGTGTGTGTGTGTGTTTGAAGCGTTCTGTCGCCTTAATGCTCTGTTCCGTCTCCTCCAACTCCATGATCACTTGTTTTTGCCTTAATATACATAGGTCAACACCAGAGTTGTAACTCATACGTTTGTGACTAAAGCAGTCCTAACGCTAGTTACACATTCTTAAAGAGTAGCAATATAAAGCCTGTTTCATTTCTGTGATCACACCCAACAGTGATGTCATGGTGTAATGACACGTGGAAAACGCCAAATGGCAGCAATTACCAGACATGGTTCCCACTCCGATCACTAGGCACTCCACCAGGGCGTCCAGAGTGAAGGTAGGTCCCAGTACTGCCATGCCACGAGCAATGTTGTCCCTCACTTCATCCTGAAAACATTTCAGCACAATATACCAGTCAGGGCAACTGCTGAATGTCATGTAGAGTGTTGCAATGTGACAAAGGAATATTTCTTCACACCTGAGAACTGGAGCTTAAGGCGAACTTGGCGAGAGTGCACGCTTTGGAGAGGTCGATGAGAAGCAGGAAGAAAGGCAGAGCCTCACTGGAAGACAGAACACAAGAATCAACTGAGAGTCTTTAACAGGGATTCTGGTAAGCAAGGACAGTATGCAGAGTGTGTACTTACTTGAGACCTGTGAGCTCTTTATCAAGGAAGTGAATGACCACTGTGCTGAATACAAAGCTGGAGAATATGGTGAAAAGGCCAGCAATACCTGCAAGAGAGTAGACGAGCTGCATTTTAGATTTATGTAGATGGCTCACAGCTCCACAGCCACAGAATCTTAGTTACCTTTGACATCTTCTAAACATCTTATGTGAACATGTATAATTTACCTAAAATATATTTGGAACCCAGTTGTCTCAAATTCTGGAACTGGAAGTATATATAGACAATGGCGATGCAGCGTGTGATGGTCAGGATGATGATATCACTGCTCAGAATTTGCTGTAAAAAGAGAGGAAAATCTGATCAGTGGCAAAGTCAAGCTGATATTCATTAGAAATGTATAGTTCAGTAAGGGACAACCCTCAATGAAGGACATTTTGGGAAATAGCCTTCCTCACTTCTTCACCTACCAGCACCTCTAAAGCTCACTGATTAACCTGTTAACTCAGGAGCAGTAACCTTCTGGAGTTGCGTCGTCCCGGTGAGGTTGCCAGTAAGTGATAAGGTGCCAGATAAGACCGTAGCGACTGTACCAAGTGTCATGGCGATCCGTCCAGCAGCTGTTATTTCAGTCTGGCCTGGAGCAGTGGTAAGGCGGACTGACTGACTGACTGACTAACTGACTTTCCTCCCTAGAGTTTGGCTCCACTGCAGATAAAAATGCATTATGTTTTTTAGGATTCATAGCTATTCAGGGTAATGAATATTCAGTTTTAATAGAGAAAAGGGCACTATGTCAGAGCTGTGTTGTTAGGAAACACATTCATATGCTTTCACTGCTTAAGTGTGACATATAATCTGAATTGAAAGTATAAGGAGAGGAACCGATCATCTCATTCACTCACCTCCTCTGTTTTGGGGCAGTCAAAGTTCCAGCCACAGATCTGGTCGTTGCCGGTGAACATGTTCATGGACAACATACAGATGGTGAGGGTGACTGTGCCAACGATCACCTCCCAGGGGTGGGAGGCCACCAGGAGGCCGTGCATACGGAACAGACGGGTCAGCATGGTGCAGCAGAGCTACAAATAACACAGTCAGAGACATGTCAGCTGAAGGTGAATACACCTTTACATTAGAAGTACTCCCAATGGGAACAGGGCATATCAGCGATCAGGGAACACAACCAGAATGGATATCATAAATAATCTTAGATCAGGAAATTAGGATGTTTTGGGTATTAGTGTGTCCTAGAGAGACGAGGTGGGGGCGGAGTCAACATGACACAGAGACAGGAAACTACTCTGAGTTGGGGCGCCTCGGTTCTAAACCATCTCTGCTATGGTGATACAAAATCAAGGAGAAAATGATGCCAGAAAGAATTGTAGGCTATTAAACTATGTGTAAGAAAAACATGTCTTACTTTCTTTACTGCTTAAAATAGAAGCCAATCACAGAGACTTATAAATGAAATAAAATCAATAATCACTAATTTGAAAGTGGTGGGGGGGACACAAACAGGATTTTGAAAAGTGGGGGGGACATGTCATGTAATATGTCTGGATTATTGTTATGAAGCATTATGAATATATTCATGAGTGCTTATAACTATAGTGATACGGTGCTATAAACAGATTTTAATGCATCAAAAGTATGTTTACAATGTGATAAGGACATGGGCTCACAGAAAGTGTCTAATCTCTAATTATAAAACCATTTTTTTAAATCATTCTAGGCTATAAACAAGGCTGTTTAGAAAAATTAAAATTCCAATCATAAATTTCATGAAGAAGAACAATGACAGAAGTTCCTAACTGGGCGATCTGGACCATGAAGTTTATATTACTAAATTAGATAGATATTTATTGATCCCAACAAAATTGGAAATTATAGCGTTACAGCAGCAGATAAACTATTTATAGCTGCATCAATTAAGTCTAGTAATAGATTACTACTGCCCACTGAAAAGTAGGCCTAGGCCTACTTTGGTGACTCATTTCGCTGATAATAATAATAATTCATCACTCATACAGCCTAGGCGTACTTCATTACCCCCAGGGTAAACTGTCCACCGTTGAATAATAATAGAATAGAACTATACATAATATTTCAGAGGGAATAGAAACAACAACAGCCTACACTACACGATATCGTTTACTTAAGTCCCTGTCCTATAGCGGGCCGACGATATTCTTCAGATAATGCCAACTGGATGCTTTTAGCAGAGCGGCTTTGTTGCGGCTTTTGTCCCGGTTAGCATGGTCTACTTTGACGAGAGTCCTAGGCTGGATTTAGCCGTCAGTCTTTCATATAGGCCTTCTTTAAACATAATGTAGCCTTAACTGTTAACTGAAGAGATGCGACTGACTTACCTTTAGCGGGGACTGGGGAAGAGAGAGAGTCTCCCGGTGCGGTGCACAGACAGCCGACTTCAGACACACTTGAAGAGGTATGGTGGTATCAGCTTCCCGGTGAGGAGCACAGACAGCCGGCTACAGACAAACTGAGAGAGGTATGGTGGTATCAGCCTCCCGGTGTGGAGCACAGACAGCCGGCTACAGACACACTGAGAGAGGTATGGTGGTATCAGCCTCCCGGTGTGGAGCACAGACAGCCGGCTACAGACACACTGAGAGAGGTATGGTGGTATCAGCCTCCCGGTGAGGAGCACAGACAGCCGGCTACAGACACAATGAGAGAGAGAGGAGTATGGTGGTATCAGCCTCTCGGTGCGGAGCATGGACAGCCGGCAACACACACAGACCCTGAGGGCTCCCTGTAGCTCACTAATACCGATGGAAAGATGGTCCGCTATTATCATACGACACTTCAGCCAATCACATCGGTCACCTGTCTTATAAACGCACTATCCACGCCCCGTTTCCTAGGAGACTGCAGCAATGGGGCGTGGCCGGAGTGAGGACGCCAAATCTCGCCACCGTACAAACTCAGAAGGTTGCGCAGGGAGCCTATAGCCTGATGGGGCGGGCTGGCCCGTGTTACTGTGCAAGTATCGGTGCCTAAAGATGAGTCTACAAGTGGACTGTCTGAGTCAGTTTAAATTTATATTACTGTGTACAAAATGTTTCGATATGGATTATAGAGGGGTGGATAGTAAATGAGCATGAGGTGTGTGGATGTCTCTTTTTCTTCTCTTTTTAAAATGATAACAAGTTTAATGGGCTGGAAATTATATTTGATAAAGTAGCCTAACTACTGTTATTTCAGGGTCCATTTTGACATTTTAAAGTAGCTCCATGTCTGCAGTGGTTGAAACACATTGTCTTTTTAATGGTTCAGCCATTATGATAAAGGCCTATAATATTTCCTTCCTAGTTATTTTGGAGATTTGATTGCCTTCCTGTTGCTCCAAGTAATGTTGGGATCATCTTATAGCGTTTCCCTATCTACCTTTATTTTTCAGAGTAAACTAGGCATACATAAGCTTTGGTTAGAAATGTACAATAGGCAATACATTTTCATAAATAGGCCCATATGCACATTTTGACATGGCAAACAGTCCTGGTACAGTGCCGGTTCAGGTTTCAAGGCTGAACGGTAATTCAGGCTCAAGGCTGAACCAATTATTCTGTAACTAGCTGATTTCCTAAATTGCACCTCAGAGATGTATTGCCCTGGCCCTTTGCATAGTCTGTACATATCACAAGATAGAACTGACAGAAATGGATGCACCTAAAACAACACAAAGGCTTGGTCATATATTGCAATCATGCATACATTTTAGGTGAGCTGTTGTCATATACATTTAGCCTGTATATCAATAAAAAGGTAAAAAGAAAAATATCCAGCATTTCACATCACACTATTAGTGTCTGACATGCATAGGTAAGCTTCTAAGGCCAAATCTGCACAGTCAAGCCCATTACCAAAATAAAACTTAAATTGCCTCAAAGTAAACCTAACACCTTTAAAGCTTAAATTACCTGTGTGATCAGCAGGGCATACATACTGGTAGAGGATCCACTCATACTGACTTTGCAATACATTGTCTACATCTACCAAAGGGAAACACTGGATAGTTGACTCATTATGTGTCTGCATGAATGAGGCACAGTCAGCAGACTGGTAGTTTGAGCACAGTATTTATTTACAGCACGCATATTCAATTCAGCCTGTGTGTGGTTTTAACTGCAACGAGATAACAAAAAGTCAACAATTCTTTAAAACATGAACATAAATTGACTGCATATATATATATATATATATATATATAATATATATATATATATATATATATATATATATATATATATATAACCTTTAATTGGGTTGACTGATTAAACCTGAAGGGGGTGATTCCTTTCCATGCAGGAGTGTTTGATTTTCACTTCCCTGCCTCAGGTGTGGTCAGGTCACCTCTGTTGACCTTTATTGTAATATCTGGTGATTCATAGAAACATGTTTATGATGGATTCTGCTAAGAAATGACTGCAACATTGTTTTAAAGGCCCACACCTCGTCAGATGTAGGCAATGGTGTAAATGAAAGTTCCCAATATTTTTTGGGAACACATGAAGAGGATTTTTGGGGTGCTATGGTTCAAGTACAGCTATGACTCATTAGAGTGAGGTGTCTTTTTATCAATAGAATTGTAAAACAATAAGTAACAAAACACACACAGACCGGAAGAAACTGAAACCGAACAAGACCACAGACCAGGCGGTCTAGGAGCCCATATTTATAAGAATTTTCCACACACAGAACTAAAATCATAAAATTCTCAACAATCAGGCTAGTCAGGAAAATGCAAAATGATTTTCAGCCATTTTTGGCCTGCAGCAATATTTTCCATGTGTAAAACCATAGGAGGCGTTCTGGCCAGCTACTTGATCCTCACTGTGGCCACTGTGCTTAACAGAGTTATTAACAAGCTTATGCCTCCTGAGGAATATGCCAGGGTTCTATTCATATATTTAGACTTAGTTTGTCATTCAATAAAGACACATGTTTTTCTGAAAAGTCTCATTGGATGGTTAGTCCTGTGGGCCAGACACACCCACAGAGGGTCAATGCTTGATCACTGTGAATACAGCCTTCCATAGATAGGAGCTCTGCTGTTAATTTCTTCCTTAACCAACACGTTTACATCAATGAGAAACGTTTTTTGTTTTTGTTGTTGCTCCTTGTGTTTGGTGAGCCGAAGACGACGGTCCACCATGGTGGACAACAAAGAATATTCTGTTCCGCAACCTAGCTAGAAGCTTCTACCATTGAAGTCTATGATAGTTCTCTATATAACGTATATTCTTTTTCCCGTTAACAAATTATGTATGGTCATGTTTACTTATGTAGCTGGTTGACATGGTTTTATACTAAACATATTTATATCAGCAATTTTTGAAAATGGAAAAAAACGTTCGGAACCAGAACCCTGCGTGGTACTAGCTAGAGAACCAGAGCCCTACCGGCAGCAATTTATTTTACACACGCATAATTACAAGGCATCTTTTTCTCATGTTATTCAGTTTGTTACTTAATTCAGAAAGTCTTTTTTTGAGAGCCGCCATCAGTGGACATTTTGTAGGCCTGTGTAGACACAGCGTTGGCTAATAACGGTAGCTGCGTTTGAACTGTATTTTCGCGCCACAGCTTTGTCTGTCAATTGCAAAGAAGAAGAGGAGGTGCCGGGACAGATGTTTTAACCTTATAATTATTCAGGTAATAATAACAAGACTGGTGTTTAATGTTAGCTAGAGCAAGACTTTCTTTCTCGGTGTTCTTCAACATTAACATTAACATTAACATTAACATTAACATTAACTATACCAGCATGAAACATATTTGTTACATCTAGCTAGCTAGCTAAATAAGAAGTTAACGTTTAGGCAAACGCTAGTTCACGTTAATTTACTGCCAAACACATTGCGACCGTATACCTTATTTAACTACAAATGTTTTGTCACATTTGGCGACTTTATGAGTTTATATATTTCGATAGGTAGCTAACTAAAGTTAGCTGTTACACAAAGTGCGTAGGGCTAGCTATAGTAAGACTATGTCAGACAGGTCAGTCTGGGAGCTGTCACTGTATTTAGACATGGGTCACACAATATATTAAAGCAGTAGATAAAGTTAAATCGATTTGTTTTCCCACGGAGTTTGTATTATTATAAGTGCCTAGAACATGTACACGCAACAACAAACATGTAAATACATAAGTACAGAAAACAGTGTGGTGTAAGGGGACACAACTTTATTCCTCTCACTGCATCTTACTGAACAATAGAGGAGGTGTCTAAACGGGGAGTGCCATGCACGTGATAGGAGAGGACGTGGGCGTGAACACCTGGATCAACATGTGTCTTGCTCTGTTATTGAGATCAGAGAGGCTGGGGGTTAAGATCGATACATTTGGAAACAGTGTGTACGGGACAACTTGTTCATGTTCAGCATGGTGAGTAAATAGAAGGAGCAGTAGAGTATTATTGATTGATTTTTTTTTGTAAAGGTTTTGTCTGTGTGTATATTCTGGTGACAAATAATACGGATCATAGATAGCAGTATAACACCAGTTCATTGACTGGGGTGGAATTCACACATGGTCAAACCTACTACAAGCTTATAAAAAAAAAAAAATTGGCAGAGTATTTTTCTTTTTGAATGAATGAGACAGTGGGTCCTCCTGAACAATGATGCAAAAGCAGCCTGAATGAGAAGAGGGGTTTCAATTAAATTACATTTGGTTTAAATCGTCAAATGACAACAGCAATTATCTCAAGACACTTAACAGATAGAGAGAGAGAGAGAGAGAGAGTAGATCTAATGTATGGTGACACAACAATTCCACTAAGAGTGCAGCAGCAGCGAGGAATAACTTCTTCTTAACAGGCAGACACCTTGAACAGAACCTGGCTCTAGTGAGGGATAATACAACTAATTATTATGACTAATAAAAATAAAATAAAAGGTGTAGCAGGGCGTCAAGCAGGACCCAAACACGATCTAGGTGAAGCCACAATTCGACAAACTCTGAGGAATATGCTAAGTTAGATACATTTATTCAATACAATGAGCTATTAGGTCCTTACAACTCTCTTTATAATGGGACAATGCAATAATTAATATGTGCATTACAATACGCTGTAACAATACAGAATAGGAAATTATGTGATAGAACCTAAACAATCACAATATCACGTCAGAACACAACTCGTATGATAATGACAAAGTACACACATAAGGAAAAGGTAGATAGACAGGGACAGCTCGACCAGTGGAGTCATAGGGAATTCCATACATTCATGTTTCTTAATTTTTTAAGACAGTTAAACCAAAATGCTATTATCACATGGTATTATCACATCACAGATGGAGAGTCAATATGTCTATCTGTAGGAACTCATGTCCCATTATTAATGTATTTATATACTTTTGGATAATACAAATGGCAGTGTTATGGGATTTTGCAACCTTGGCAGAGGTATGTTCTGCTTTTGTTTTATTTGGACACAGAAGGTTAGACAAATCTCTTAAGATATTGGACATAATTAATATTGGACATTAAAAGCAATATTCTGGAGTAGAGCTGAAATGATCAGTCAATCAACTGATTATTTGATCTCCAGAAAATTAATAGCAACTGTTTGATTTAACTAATTGCGAGTTATTTCATCAAAGTAATTTTGGAAGTTCCTGTTTGTTAGTTTTGAGGACTTGCTCCCTTGTAGATGTATTTGTCCTGATACAATGCAGACATTTTACTCTAAGATGTGAAAAATGGGACCAGTGAGCCCAGCTAAGACAGTATAGAGACATGTCCTGGTAGTCATAGACAAGGGCTATGAAGTATTTTTTGTAATTGTACTGTTTCTTTGCTGTGGTAAGAAGTGTAGTTTCTCCAGAGGGTGGGTTATACTCCACAGAAGGTAAAGTCTACACAGTCTTCTTCTTTCTATTATAATGATATTAGTTAAAACACAGCATGTTTTGCTTCATGAAACATGAGATGACATGTTTTATCCTTAGAGTGAAGAAAAAACATGTATCAAGGTTGGTGACACACAACTAAGCATGTCGTTTTTTTTGGGTAACATTAACACGTTTGCTTCACGCATCAAGAGCTTAAAGTAGTTTTTCTCCAGAAGATGATGGTGTGTCTAGTGTCAATGTCATGCCATGACATGTTTTAGTTTGTGCTGCCATCTAGTGAGTGGTGTTAAAATAGACCACTTAACTCAAGATAGGACACTTTGTGTTGATACAAATGATTTAATGTACAGTATGTTATCTGGTATTTACAGGTTGGAATCCTATAACCACGAAAGGAAACATCTCATTGTGAGGCTGTTAAAGAAGCCACCAGTTGTTCTGGAGCTTAATCCATTCCATGGAAGGTGAGACCAGCAGCCCCCGGGCCCACGAACCATCACAGTGTCTTTCAAGCATCACAGCAGATCATTCATATGCCACAAATCTGAGAGGGGACGTGACTGCCAAGCCCAGGTAAGTGCCTGCAAATAGCTGTCAACCATGCAACAGTGTGGAACTTCACACTGTGTATGCTGGCACATACTTTCAAGTTAGCTTTCTCACATGCTTACATACAATCAGCTCTATCTCCACAGCGCTGTGTGGTGGAGTAAGGTCTGGTCTCATCACACATGCACGCCTAGAGAGAAGAAAAAACACTCTGGGTTGTTTGGAGGCTGTGACGGTGGCTCTGCTAAATAGTCTTGGGAAGGAACTTGTTCTGGTGGAACATTTGCACTCAGCTAAAGAAAACGCCACATACAATTTTACATGAAGTTAACTGTTGACGCAATACAGTAAAGTGAGCTATTTAAATTAGCTGATACATGGTTACACCTCATTATCTCTAACCAGTGTATCTCCGTGTGTACTTCGTCCCTCACCCACAAGCACCTCAATTTCTCTGTCAGATAAGATTGACCTGTGCACATTTTCAGCGTAGACATCAAATAAAGTTTATAGACTAGAAAAGACAACAGGATACTTTCTTCACCATGCACAGCTTAAGCACTTACTGACAGTTTTGCGTCGTCCTTATTTTTTATTATGCTATTTCAGGATCTCACGTTTGTTTTGAATGTTATTCATTTAAACCTTACCATGTAACCCCAGTGTGTATGATTAAGAGGTCTAGGAGGTGCTTCAAACATTACACTTAAACTGGTCTTCGGAGTCTTGACGAGACAGTATGACACATTGTGAGAATTTCTTACTTATGTGGGAATTGTTGGCAATAATAAATATATAGACTATCACCAGACTTATCCTTACATTTGTCTTTCACTATATTTGTCAGAGCAAAGAAGAAGATACCTTATATCCTATAATGCTGGGGTGGTGTCTGCAGTTGCATCAGGGACAGTGTGTGACTAGAGCATCACTGGTTTTGCATTTCAGATCATTGCTTTATTAACATTGATTACATTTGTGATTTATGACTAGGCTAGGATTGATTGCAGTTTAAAACTCATTTATTGAAAGTACGTTTACTTGCACATGCATCCTTCAGGGGATCCTAGTTTCAATACTTTAAGTATTAATATTTATGTAGAATTCCTGTACTGCGTGTCATAGAACAAATCTCTGTTTTGCATGTGTGGAGTTGAATGAAGAAAAATTGATGTGCATCCAGTACATGCAAATTCAGTTTTAGCCCACCAGGTGGCTCTGATTGCTGCAGATGTTAATGGAGCACTTGGTTAAACCTTTCAGTTTTCATGTTGTACTAAATGTTCCTTCCAGTGGAAATTTTTGTTCGTATTAGAAGTGAACTATCTGATACTCTGTGGTCACTGATCCACACTGAAACAATTTGGTTACTTTTGCTCAAGATATTTCTAGTCATTGAAAGAAAATATGTCATTGATCCATGACTTTCAGAACATTTGTTAAGTCTACATAATTTGGCATCATGAGAATGTAGACACACAAACACTGACAACAGATACACAAAGTTCTGTTAATGCAGTGGTTCCCAGACGTTTTCTGCAGCGCCCCACTTTTGTAGATTAAGAGCGCCCCCTGGTGCTGTGTGTCCTGGTGAAACCCCATTTACGGGAAGACACCCCAGGTGACTAGGGAAACAAATAGATATCACCATGAAACTTCCCAAGTTTACTTAAATTAATTAATATAAGTTTTCGGTAATTTTATATGCAAATGATGCATTCTCTTGTAAAATACAGTATGTGCTAATTTGCACACACTTCCAGAAAACAGAACAGAAAACATTCAGTTCAGTCACTTTATAATCCCAAATGGAAAACTTGATCTGCACTGGATAAAGCCAGATTCCAAATTCTTGTTTTTCTTTTGACGTGTTAGAGTCAAAGGTTTTTACAGAGGGGATTTTGGATATCTTTATCTATCACTCTATAAAACAGAACATGATGTCAACAACGTTTTTAAGAATACAAACTTACACAAAGCAGTCTATTAAATACTATTTGAACAAATCCCTGGGTAAAAACCTTCAGAATATAGATAGGAGTGAAACTGGAATGTTTGTAAGTGCTGCTAAGTTGAGATTTGTGACTCAAAGCCTGAGAAAATGAGATTTTGAGAAAATGGAAAATAAATATGTATAATAAATATAAAGCGGAAAATCCAACTGCTACAGTGAGTTGTTAAAAACTTTCTTTTTAGTACTCTGTGAACACCAGCAACGTTCTCAATGCTGAGTTCATGTGTAGAACCCCTGGGGAGACTTGGAGCAAATTATCATGTTGTGTCGAGCCTTCTTAGTCTGTAATAGTCTGTGAGGAACTTCCTCAATTGTCTGACTGTCACCTCGGTATGTGTTTTTTTCTTCCAGAGACATTATGGAGATGACTGATATCTGTAATCAGCAGTATGAGAATGAGATGTATGGAGATGTTTTGTCTTCAGATAATGACTCTATAAGCTTGTTGTGGAATCTTGAGACCCTCCAAAGCATAGAACTAGTGGAGTACATGGACATCAGCGATTTATATTCACAATTTGCCATTGAAGAGCAGAATGAGAAAGTTGAGGTGGAGATAAACAGACTCAAACCCCCCAAGCCAGGGATAGCCAGCTGTACCAGGTCTCTAGCAGGCCCTGCTGATTCTACAACCCACTCAGGCAATTGTAAGTAAGAAACTACTGAACCATCATGTTACAGCAGTGTATTGCTGCCACCGTAACACAAAACAATTGTGAACACTTGAAATAACATCAGCGTGATCAGAAATACCTGAAATGACAGAAAACATCTTCTAAGGAGTAGTTTGATTTTTTTAGTTTGGTCCGACATCTGTTGTCAGCATGACGCACCAGAAAAATAAACTTATACTTGTCTACTTACAATGAAAAATAAGTCCATCTATCATTAGCAGATTTTTCCGTTCAAAAACTTGCATATATGCGCTAATGTTTGGTGGGAAAAGGGTTTTAGAAACAAGACTGACTTGTGATTGTTGGGTACCTCTACCTGCACACCCTGTTACTCCAACAGAATTTGCTTATGCTTTGTCCCTCGCCACAATTTCTTACTCGCCTGAAGGAAATGGATGATTGCATGGCAATTATCCTTAAACTGACCCTCCGTTTTTGGGGCAATGGCTTCCACCAAAAGGAGGACATATAGTGGGGCACACTTGACAACAAATCATCTGCGTACAGACGGTCATACAACAGTTTACTAAAAAGGAAATTATGTTATTGTTATAGATGGTGAAAAGAACTGGACTCAAGATTGAGCCCTGTGGAACACCTTTTGTGACGGTTAAAAACTTAGAATTGTAGATTCCCAATGTAACAGATTGTTATCTCTCAAAAAGTGTCAAAATCCATGTGTAAATTGTGTTGGATCTATTCCTATCTTGATTTTATTCATCTTCAAAGCAGCGAAGGCTTCGCAATGTCTGAAATTCACCAAGAAGCAACTTAACAAGCGATATGCAACGGGAGAGAATCTTCTGCACAAAGCATGCAAGAAAAATGATCTGGAACAAGTCAAAATGCTGATTCAGGCTGGGATAAATATCAACATGGAGGATTATGCAGGTTTGTCACAGCTTAGACACTTGTTTATTTTCACTAGATCACTGTATTTGGACATATATGTAACTGATGAAACAACTAATAACTGTCAAACATAAAACTCTCTCAGTCTTCTCAGTAAATGTTAATCTAAATTGTCAGGCTGGACACCCCTCCATGAGGCTTCTCTGGGTGACGAGGCAGTGGTTAAGGAGCTGCTGAAGGCTGGAGCCAATGTCAACGCCAGAAGCTGTGATGGTGTCACACCCCTAAATGATGCTGTTATGGCTGGAAACTATCAGGTGATCAAGAAACTCTAAATTAGACTTTAACCATGCAGAGTATAGTTTTCAGCAACACTCTCCACATGTCCATAGAGAACCAAAGTCCCGGCATCCCTCTCACACTAGCCTCTTTGTCTAAGTGCAGAATGCTGTCTTTTTCTTTGGTTTTTACCAAGAATACAAGAGAGACAGGTCATTACAAACAATACTTAGCCAAGACATCAAAACAGACAAAGCAGACAGTACATTTCATTAAAAAGTGACTTTACAAAGGTTACATTTACAAAAGTAAATAAGTAAATTAGATTTTGTAGGTATAGCCTACAAAAAATGCTTGCTGTGCATAAAACCTGCGACCCAGAAGTCTGCCTCGTCCTACATTCCATTTTAAGTACGGTTCCCAGTATTATTTAGCACCTTCACAGCATTGGGGACGATGGAAACCGTTTTATTCCAGTTTCCGCGTTGAGCGACAAGTTTCCTCTGAATGTTGAGAAACGGTGTGCAATGATTTTGAGATATGTTTTCTCTTCTTTCTTGGTGTGTCTCTCGTCTGTTTGCTGTGTCACGGGTGAAACAATCAGCTGAGACGTGTATGTAAACTTGTGGTAATAAAAAGACAGAGGGCTTGTGAAGACCCCATGGTTCACTCACCCCCCTTTCAGTTATAAAAAGACGTGTTGTGTTTGTCGGGTCTGAACGTGGCCTTGGTTTAAACTAGTAAAAGATCACATGACTGCCGTGCGGTCAGCTACTTTTTTTAATCTGAACATGACAATATAGGTGACAGTTGTGAAATCAGCTGTGGTTTTGTTGATCACTTACTGGAGATTGTTTTGATGAAAAAGCTATGATTCACCTGCCTTGTTACACTGCTGACGTGGAACACAGAATCATTGTCTGACGAGGTGTTGTGAAATACATGTGTGTGGTGTAGGTAGTGAAGCTTCTCCTCCAGCATGGAGCCAACCCCAGTGACAGGACTGTCGGTGGCCAGAGTGCACTGGACATGGCAGAGGACGAGACTATGAAAGAGCTGCTCTCGTTCCCAGGATCTTCTGTTATACATGAGCTGCCTCGTGAGGCACCTACTCATCAAGAACAACCAGGTGAGTAGCTCACACTTTCCATGCTGGACTTCAGTAATCAATCTCTGCAGAGCAAATGTCATGTGAGCCTTTTACTCTGACATACAGAAACTACGATTCATAGTAAATAGTCTCAGTACTGCAACAGCAGTGCAGCAAATGGATTTTGCAACCATAGCTCGTACTCCACTAAAAGACTGGGTCAAACATTCACCTCCTGTATTAAAAACATTTCTTCTTGGACTACAGCAACAACTTTGTTCATGTTTGGAGCATATATGGAAAGCATAGAAAAGGATCATGTTGGCAGGCGTTTGATACTGAAAACCAAGATTGTCAGTGGAGCACTCCTTTAAGCCTAGGACAGACTACCCAACAGTTGTCTCTCCCAGACAAATTTCAGATTTGAGACAAAATCGCTTTGAGCTGTCATGAGTCCTCACTCAGGCCTGTCATGTTGTTCAGTTTACAAGATTATGTGTGCACTTGAGTGTGGTCTATGTGGAGTACTTTCTCTGAAAACATTTTCATGTTATATTTTTGGAAACAATTTGTGTCAAAATCCATATGTAAATTGTGTTGGATCTATTGCTCATATCAAGCATAGAAAAACGTAAGACTTAGGATTTCTTAGAATGTTGAATTCAGCTGAGGTCTGAGTGCAGGATTCTTTCAGGTGACCCATCTTCAGAGGCTCGGTGCCACCTGCAACTCTCCTGCCAGAGCAGCTTTAACCGGGCAAATATGCAATCCAGGGAATCAGGTGACAGAGACGGAGCCAGAGAGCCTGGTGACATTCAGCTGAGGAAGAAAGACACCATCGCGGATCATGTGAGGGCTCGCAAGTGTGCATTTGTGTCACATTGACAAATAGGTCTTGTTAACCATTTATAGCAAAAGTCCATTCATTTGATTTCAACCTTATAGCTGAGTCATCCAGAGGCCATAACAGCGGTTTTGGAGGAGACGAAGAAGAAACTATCAGAAATATGGACTTGGCCTCTAACAGGTCCAGAGGATGCAGGTAGAGCAGCTGTTAATGTTTGATGTGCACAGAAAGAGAATTATACACCATAAATAGCCAGTAAGATCACAGCATATCCAGCTGGTAATACTCATGCAAGTAAGAGGATGTGCAAAACATGGTCAGATTGCTTTCAAATAGAGAACAACCAAGAGACTCTGAATTAGTATCATTGACTGTAGCATTGCTGTTTTTCAGGCAGATACAACGCCGCTCTAACACAAATCCAGAATGTGCTGATGGAGGTGCTTAACAAACACCAAATGGAGAAGGAGAACCTTGCCGAAAAATCCCGGTAAGTTCAGGAACTTCTCTCGTGCTGGACTCAGTGAAGCTTTGTTAGCCAGCAGCAAAATATACTGTGTTACACAGTGCTTTGATTCTCAGAACGTGGCACTTCAGAGCCACTACAACAGCCCTTGTTTTTCTTCAGACAAGAACAATCATTTAACAAAAAAATCCCAGGGCAGTCTTCTTTTAAAGCTTAAGAAAGGTTCTTGAAATGAGTGTCATTATGTTGAAGCAAGATAGAGTAGGGCAGCACTAGGATTAAAGAAATTACAATTGAACATCTTTAATGTCTTAACTTTCTGGTGGGCTCCTAAGAAGCTTTGTGCTGGGGAGAGACATGAATGGGGTTGTTGTTTATACATAGGTTTATTTGGTTTATGGTCTATTTTGTTAATGTTTTGTTGAAAGGTCTGGAATATTGAAATAACTGGCATATATGTTGGGTGGGTGGTAATAACAGAAGGATGTTTGTTCATGTTGTGAGTTGCATGAGTTGGATGTATTACTGAGATCAGAGGACATATGGTGACTATGAAACGCAGAATTACAGTTCCAGCACACAAACAAGGTCTGTTGTTTATATAAGAGGGTTTCATCAACATCATTTCATCACCAGATCCCTGCACATGATGGGTAAAATGAGTGATAGCCAAAAATAAAAACTAAAGTCAGGTCTCGCAGTGCTGGGTTTAAATTTCTCTAAAGATCATTGTGCTTAAAAGACAATAATGTCTGGTAATGTCTAACTGATTTATTGTGTTTAAGGGCATCTGAACAGTAGAAGTAGAAATTCAGTGAAAATTTAGTGATTTCTTTTTCTTTTCTGACCCTTTATGCAATCTTTTATTCAGTTCTCTGAATAACACGGCTGTCAACCATAAGGTTAGTGTTGCCGTTGTGATCTAATTAACAGTTGTGTTGTTTGATTCTCTGTGCAGCAGTGTGCCCGACTACCTTTGGCACCGTGTGTTGAAAAGTCAACTCGCCTCCCTCGCTTCACGTCAGAAGAACTTGGAGGAGATCCTCCAGTTGCAGTTGCAGTTGGTAGAGAAGTTTGTAACCATGAAGGCCAAACTTTCCACTCAGCCTCCCAACCATCAGGACAGTACAGTTGTGAGACAGCAGCCAGATCTGGTCTCCACGCCGGCCTCTCATAAAGCTAGAGAAGAACCAAATGGTCATAGAAAGGAAAGCCATGAACCAGTTACACGGACCGATGTCTTAGAATCAATCCAAACGTTTGCCACGCCTCCCGTTCATTCAGCAATGAATGCGAGAGCCGGTAGCTATCAGAGCAGTGCCCCACAGGCAGGAAACACTTTAAAACACATCAACTTTCAGATTAAAGAAAACAATGTACTCTTACAGACAAGAGTTGAAGACAACAGCAAACATCTCACTACGCTCATCCAGAGGGGAGTTTTGGAAGTTGGAAGTCTTCTGAGGTTTTTTTTTAAGGTTAGGCACAGCTCTTCTCATTAAACCATAATCCATTTGTAACAGCTTGTTGTGAACCCTGAAATATTTTTAACCCAATGTCTCGACTGATGACAGTAAAGGCAACAATTACATTTTCTTCATGCTGAATATAGATCAGACAACACCTTTTACTTTTCCTCATGAAGTTGGTTCATCCACAGGTTTATTCATATGTGGAGCTCTCGCATGTGATGTGGCATGACAGGGTGTCTGCTTAGTGCAAGCTTCGACCAATAAGATTTATTGGCTGCCATTTACATTTGACATATTAACAGCACTATGAGTTATTGCATGGTTTCAGGGTGATTTATTTTTTTCTCAAATCGTAGGCATCTCTCCTTAATCCGCTAGCTGCCTGTCTCCTGAATACACTGGGAAAAAGCCCGGTCTCGGGAGACAACACTGGGAGGCGTAAAAGGTCAAACAAACTCTAGAGGCACAGGCTGTGCACCAAAATACAACAAACCACTCCAGCCAATCACCGACAAGATGGTAGGGGGTGGGGGTTAGTGAAAGTTAGTCAGTTAGTCATGACAGTTACAGAAACATGGGGGTAGGGGCGAGCTTGCTCTGTTTTGTTTTGAATTTACTAGGAATGTCAAGAGAAGTGACCATACAGGAACTCATTGTGCACCTTGGAGCATGTGATAAAGCTTTCCACTGACACCATATGTGATTGTTTGTTTTGCCTCTGCAGCATAACTGGCATCATGCTATTGTGCTAGAGGATGGATCAGTAAATGACAAAAAAGGCAGGAAACACCCAACTCTAGAACGCTGGTTGGAGGTCATCCTTGGCAACAATATCCCTGTCAGCTCATCCTACGCCTGGGAAAAGGTTAGACACCAAGCTGCCTTCATCTTATTACGACACTAAAGGAAGGAAACAGTATGTGTTGGCTCACAACCCCCCTTAGGCTCAGAAAGCAGCACTTCGTCCTCATTCCTATCAGATCACTAAAGAGGGTTTTGAATCCTGTCTCACTGTTTTATAAACAGCTGTGCAGTGTTTTGGCATCTGGTACGTCTTAACACTCCTGCATGTTTTACACTGACTGGCCGTCCTGGGTTGGGTTTAATTAATTTTACTATCAGGACCTGAAACAACATGGCCACACTAATTCACACCTTTGCTTTAGTTTGTTGTAAGTGTTTCGGGGCATTTTGCCATTATTCAAACGGAAGGAAAGGAGAGAATGACATGCAGCAGAGGCTGCAGTCACAATATTTGTTATGCATCCTAACCACCAGCCCACAACACTTCGATTCAGAGCGAGATACATTGCAGCGACAACTGGAGGCCAGCCAGTGGATATTCTTCTCGCCCAGAAGATGACTCCAGATGTTGGGACAAAAATTTGATTTAAGCCCCTTCAAATAAGACAACACAGGTCGCCAATCAAACCGGAGCGGCAGCAAATAACCCTCGCGGGCAAGAAGACAACATGCCAACTTCACACAGAATGCAGCCTGATATTTCTTCTTCCTCAACATTGATACACACTGTACTTTATTCTTGGTTTAAAGAAATGCCATTAAACAAGAGCATGTCTTTCTTCCATCCCGGAATGCTGTGGGGACTAGCCAGACCCTTCCCTGCAGCGCCGTGAGGAAGACTACTAGAGCACCAAACACGGCTTGATGAATATAATCCCTAGAGAATGCTCTATTTACTTGAACATTTGACATAAATTCACAGCTAACAGTTGTTTAAGTAAATGACTGAAATAAAGTATGTATGCTTTGTGAAGATTTATATCTTCCGTAGGAACCAAAATGCTAAGAGCTAAGTGCCACAGACAGGAAGTCAGACAGTATTGTTTGTCTTTGTATTAGTTACAGTAAGAACAATACTGAATATAACACCATCCTTATCCTAAAATGCATATTTGCACAATTTGAACATTGGCCTTCAAGTTCATGTGTGCTCTTACAGTAGTTCAGACACACTTCATAAATCACTGACATAGATATAAATAATAAAGTTTATTATAGGTGATATGTTTGTTTATCTAGCACTTATCAAAAGCAGCAATTACAAAGTAAAGAGAAATACTTTCATCAGGTAACAAGAAGAAAATAAAACCCGCAATGGCATTTACAAAACAGGCAGTGCGGTGAAAACAGTCCACACAGTAATGTGGTAATGTCAAAAGTTGTTTTTGAATCCAGGATAAGTTAGTTATCTATCAGAGCCTTCCTTCCTAATGTGAAACGAGGTTCACGTGACTGCTGTTTCCTGCCTGCCATTAGGGGATCCTGGAGACAGGGCAACACACAGCATCAGGCTGTAAATTATTGAGCGTTCACTGTGGAGCTGTGCAGACACATAAACACACGCACGCACACACACTCCTCCACGACTTCCAAATTAAAAATAGCGTGGTGCTTCAGAGGCACTTTAATGGATGCATGATCCAGAGTGCTGCTGAAGACATTTGATAGGCCCTCAGGGCTCACATTTCCCACCCAGGACACTCTGATACTCTCATTAATAAGTAATTATTTATTAACAGACATGTCAATGGTTGGTGTTGAAGGATAGTTTTGATGAACTCCTCTCACTGTCCTTTCAGGTGCAGTTCAAAAACAAACCTTTGTCGCATTACTTGTTGAACGGGCAGACTGAAGTTCCTGAGGACAATGTCCGGTGCTGCACGGCTGCTCCTTCTCAGCAGGCGCTGACGCCAGGTCTGTATTCCTAACCACAACCTCAACTAAACTTTGACCTCACACATCCCGCAGAGAAGCTCCAACAAACACAGAGGCAGGGCGAGTGCCCACTCAAGCGTGGCTTTTTCTAAATCAATAATTAAGCATCCTCCCCCTACACCTCCCACCTGGAGATTCAAAAAGCCTCTTTAAATCCAATCGGGTTAGCCTCTCCTCTCTTAGCGTAGCTCCTATGGGGCCATTTTGATGCTAATAAGCCATCACCCGTTGTTAGCATCCCATTGACTGACATTCATTTTGGCTTCACTTTGACAGCAAATACATTTTAAATTTAATTTAATTTGTTTATTCATCCCCAGTAGGGAAATTACAAATTACACTCTGCGTACACACTTTGTTAGTAATCACACACAGGCCTGAAATACACACACATGCTCAGGACCTATACATGCACTAATGCAGAGATGTCAGAGTGAGTGGGCTGCCAGCTACCAACCTGCGCCCTGAGCGGTTGGGGGGGTACAGTGCCTTGCTCAAGAGCACCTGGCAGTGCCCAGGAGGTGAAGTGGCATCTCTCCAGCTACCAGTCTTTTAACTTTACATCTGAAGCGTTTAAAGACTCAATTTGTCCGTTGTTCATTTCTAAAGAAACACAACAGTGTATAAAAAGCTCCATTACCTTGTAGCTCACGTTATGGCTCCGTAGCAGAGTTTTTTATAAAAATAGGCCAACGATTGTGTCATAACCACGTGACTTACTGTCGCACAGTAGAGAAATTACCGTATGGTACAGGGTAAGCTCGCAGGCGGTTTGGACTTCCATTAGCTGTTTAGGTTTAATTACTAATGTTAACTAGCGTGTTATTTAGCAGTAATTAGCCTGTGTCTCTGTTATCTCCAACATTCTACGCTTCAAGCTCAGTTAGCTGCCTACGTCAGCAGCACCGAAAGAGATTCTAATGGTTCACGGTCTGTGTCCAAGCAACGGGACGTGGTCCATTCTTACGCTATTTCACTGATCGTGCCAACCACGATCTTGTCATTTCTTAACTGTCTATGTTCACTGATCTGTGTCCAGAGCCACGGGATCTGTTGGTCCATTTCTTTAACTGTTAAAGTTCACTTGTCTCCGACCAGAGCAACGGGATGTGTTGGTCCATTTCTTTAACTGTCTATGATTAAATCAATTCTATTCATTCTAAAAGGGATTTCATATGTAAAGCATGGTTTAGAATGTATTTGAATGTCTTTTCTATTTCTGCAGAGGCCGTTACCTTGAGTCTCATGAAAATCCGGATAATCCATCTGGTGGATGACGCGGAGCTGCTGCCCAACGCCATGATGGACTGTTACTGGGAGAAGCTCATTAAGAACGACTGTTCAGAGTCTGAGGACTGGGGCACTGAATTATTACAATGATCCCTCCACACACACGTTCTCCAGAACTGTGTTTGGTTTGAGACGTGAACTTGTACGGTTTACTTAATCCCAGTTTTATGATCAATTCACTGTGGGTCAAACCCACCAATGGGATTGAAAAGTATTTCCCTCTAATTTATTTATCTTCGATCCTTTCCCACTTCACAGCTGGGATGCTCTGTATGTGTAAGCTTTCTACCAGAATAATACTGTCGTTTCTTACTGGAGCCATAAACCCTCATGTCAGTGTTCTGTTCACCTGCCTGAAACCAAGGCAATAAAGATATTACAGTTGATAAAGTTGTGTGCATTGTGCAGTGGTGGAAAAATAACTAAGTATAGTAACTCCAGTACTGTACTTCAGTCCAAATGTTGAAGTACTTGTACTTGATTCTTTTCTTTTCATGCCACTTTCTACTTCTACTCCGCTACATTTCAGAGAGAAGTATTCTACTTTTTACTCCACTACATTCATCTGACAGCTTTAGTAACTAGTTACTTTAGTTAATCCTCTACATTCATCTGACAGTTTTAGTTACTAGTTACTTTAGATACATTAGTTATTAGTTACTAGTTATTTTAGTTACTCCTCTACGTTTATCTGACAGCTTTAGTTACTAGTTACTTTAGTTACTAGTTACTTTACAGATTAAGATTCCTGCACACAAAACACATGTAGTTTATAAATCTGATGTTTATTATAAAGTAACCTAGCAACAATATAACAGCCTACAGGTCCAGCTGAGATGACGAGACCAATAAACACACATCTGCTTGGGTCCTTTACGCTTTCTAACATGTTTTAGTACTTTAACTGCATTATCCTGATGATAGGCTACTTACACACTTACTCAAGTAACATTTTCAATGCAGGACTTTTACTTGTAACAGACTATAATTACAGTGTGATATTAGTACTATTACTTATGTTAAGGAATACTTGATCCAGCGCTGGCATTGGGGATGTGTCAGATATGAACTCCACAGTGCGCGCATGGATACAGCGATGGCTCGTTGTGTTAAAGAGATGAGAGGCGGGGTGCTTGGCTGTGCTGAGGAGGCTTAATGATTAGTAAGGGGGTGGTAAATGTATCGGGTGGCGGTGATGTGCGGGCAGGGGGCGGACTGTTGCCAGCCGGCCCGGACTCTCTCCCATGCCACTCCTCACTGGACGGCTCAGTCCGCCATGGAGCCCGGGACATGAGAGCACACACGGGACTCACTCTCTTCACGCGTGGGGTAAGTTCTCTGCTCCTCTGGTCCCCTGTTGGTAAAGGTAGTGTTACCGGATGTTCACAGATGTATTTCAGCTTGTCATGTATCAGATGTCTGATGCGTAATGCAGGTCATCACAAGTGAGCAAGCAAGGAGTTAGATCCCCGACACACACTTGTACTGAATGTGTTCAATCCGCGTGCTGTTGCTGTGTCACAGTGTTTCCTCTCTTTGTGTTTCACAAACTAAAGAAATGTCTCTCCTTATGAAAGGTTCTCATGTGAAGTGTGGGAGAAGTGTGCATGGCTCGACAGACCTTTAGAAAGCAAGGTAATTCAGAGCGGAAACAGCTTGGACATGACACCTGGTGTTTTTAAATTTGCGTTTTATCCACGCATGTCAAATGTTGGATTCAGTTTCAGTGCTGTGTCTTAACACTGAATGTAAATTATTTACTTGGCTTAAAGAGTGTCACTGAATGTGTACTACAGTAAACCAATAAAGACAGTCATTATGTCACTTATTTTAAACCTTATTTAACTCACATATTGCTTTTCTCACAACCAGAGGCACTAGTTAACGCAGTGTTTCCTTAACGCTCATGTCCGTGTCTTCTTTTGTCCCTTTGTTCCTAGAATGAAAATAACATGTGCCCACTACACACATAGATTGAGACACAGGTGCTTCCTGTTTTCTCTGTCTCTGCTGGCGGTCTGTCTGCTCAAGCTGGTCTACATCAAAGTGATGGTGAGGGACAGCGTCTACATCCAGCCCTATGGAATCCCTGTCAGCTTCTCCAGCACCCACAACCACAGGTATGACGTCAACTGCACAGCCATCTACGAGCTGGACCCTGTGGAGATCGGCAAAGCTCTCCAGATCAAACGGAAAGCCATTGTGGACGTCGACGATGACAGCACCGTGAGTCTGACCTCGGACTGCCAAACCTTTCTCAAAGCCCGGGGTTACCATGAGGCTCCGGTGTCGGCTGCAGAGCGCAGCTTCCCGTTGGCTTACTCCCTGGTGGTGCATAAGAACGCCCCCATGGTGGAGCGAATCCTTCACGCCATCTACTCACCGCACAACATCTACTGCATCCACTATGACCAGAAGTCCTCTCCAGCATTCATAAAGGCCATCACCAACCTGGCTCGGTGCACTCAAAATGTGTTCATCGCCTCTAAACTGGAGTCTGTGGAATATGCCCACATCAGCAGGCTAAATGCCGACCTGAACTGCCTCTCTGACCTGCAGAGGTCAGAAGTCAACTGGAAGTATGTCATCAACCTGTGTGGCCAAGACTTTCCTCTCAAGTCCAACTTTGAGCTGGTGCTGGAGCTGAAGCAGCTGAACGGCAGCAACATGCTGGAGTCCAGCCGGCCCAGCGGACTCAAGAAGCAGCGCTTCAGCTTCCAGCACGAGCTGAAGAACGTGCCTTTTGAGTACCGGCGCATGCCGGTCAAAACCACGGTGCTCAAAGACGCTCCGCCTCACGGCATCGAGATGTTCATCGGCAGCGCGTACTTTGTCCTGTCCCGGGATTTTGTGAATTATATCAGCAGCAGCCAGGTGGCAAAGGACTTCCTGGCATGGTCAGCTGACACATACTCACCAGATGAACACTTCTGGGCCACCCTGGTCAGGGTCCCCGGGGTGCCGGGACACATTCCCAGGTCCGAGGCAGACATTACGGATCTGAGGAGCAAGACACGACTAGTCAAGTGGAACTATTTAGAAGGAAATCTTTACCCAGCGTGCACGGGTACACACATGCGCAGCGTTTGCATCTACGGAGCGGCTGAACTTCGCTGGCTCCTCAACTACGGCCACTGGTTTGCTAACAAATTCGACCCCAAAGTGGACCCGATCCTGATTAAGTGTTTGGAGGAGAAGCTGATGGAAAAACGTCACAACGTGCAAACGTGACACTGACGGGAACAGGAAATGTGACGAGGAGCGCCTGCTTTTATTCTGGCAAAGGTGCAAAATGACATCAGAGTTCATCGACTCAATCATTGGACACAAGCACAGCTTTGAGATGATGGCACTTGACTTGAGTATATTTTCATTTTGTTCATTAGAAAACGTTGAATTTGTTAAGGAATAGAGCTTGACCGAAAAAGGATTTTTAAGTATTTTTAATACTGATACAAATATTTGGTAATTTAAAAATCCGATATATACCAATATATCGGCCAATATTTTTTTTTTAAATCCAGAAATTCAAAAACAAACAGATTTCCCTAACATTAGTTATTTGTGTTTATTTATGAGTTCTCACTAAAATAATATGATAATAATTTGTTTTATTGTCACAACAGAACAGAGGAACATCAAAATGTATTAAAGGTCTGATAAATAAAATGTAGAAAATACAAATTTAAGATATGAAACAAAAACAAAAACACATTAACAAAAAAAGCGCCCTCTGGTGGACAAACTATGCAACGCCAACGCTCTTAACATGGTTGACAGCCCGTTTTTTTATTTTTTATATTCAATTATCAGAATTATTTGTCATTATCAAATGATTCTTATGAATGAATACAATACAATATAAATATTTTCTTTAATTGTCTATTATAAATGCAGATACCGATAGATAGGGAAATGCCTAATATTGGTCGATATATATCGGTCGGGCTCTATTAAGCTACAACATTCGTCTGATGACTTCTAATTACTTTGCAGATTACGATGTCTCCAACAGACACACGATGAGGTCATAAAATGTCCATCGCTATGGTTTTACTAACGTCTGAACCACCTGCAGCCGTGGTGTACAGTGGGAAAGTTTTACAGTTTTACTTTTATTTAAAAAGAAAAGTACATTTGACTAATATTTCTCTGTATTGCTACACCTGTTTAGTAGTAAACAGCTGTTCCACATTATGTCAGTCTAACGTGCACGGACCACGTATAGCGGTTTACTCCTCAGCGCAGGTGACCCTGGTTCGATTCCGAGCTGCGGCCTTTTACTGCGTGTCATTCCCCCCCTATCTCTCGCCCCTTTAATGGCTTCAGCTGTCCTGCCAAAATAAAAGCCAAAAATACCCAAAAAATAATCTTATAAAAAAAATGAAACAGAAGGAAACTGAAAAGTGCCTTTGTCTAAAAGAATAATGGATTGTTTCCTTAAAACAAGTGCCACATGATATCATCTGAACACAGGCGCCATGTTGTTTTAAATACCAAAGACTCATGTTGTTCTCCTGATCCACAACGTTGTAATTTAATTGGTTTTGACATGAAGATGAAAAGGGATCTGAAAAAGTTGAGATGGCTATAAAAAGATTTCTGATGATTTATCCATTCCTGAATGAAATTGTGATGCTTCGGTAACTCTTTATAATAACCATCATTCATAAAGGGCTTCTTAAAAAACAATGAACTAATGATTTATACGCTTTACTAATTGTGTGTGGTTAATAATTGTTTTGTAATCTATAAACATTATTTGGATGGCTTTCATAAAGTCGCAACTAATGCTCAATAATTAATTCATGAAAAATAAGTGGTTTATAAAGCATAAAGTAACAATAATGTTTCCCTATTTAATGTTTTTTGTGAACAGAGATGATTATAGATTATTTGTGCTCTTATATCGCTAGAAATAATGTTGATGAGAAGTATGTATTAACCATTAACAAGCTATTATAACCATCAGTTGCAACTTTATAATAAGCATCCAGATAATGTTTATTAACAGTTTACAATTCATTTGGTCAACGTTAACAAATACTTTAGGTAATATATGAACGGTTGCCATCTGTGCAACAATAAACAGCTCATATAACTAATAACTAAATCATAGCATTGCTAATAATAGGACGGGGCAATAATTCAATATCCTAATTTATTGTCCTTTAATGGAATCATATCATATATATATGAAATCATATATCCAGATATCGTGATAGAAATTGTCTAAATTGATAATGACAAGCTCACACTAACTAATCAAGGTGCTTAGTGCTGGTTGTTATGAAGTGTTACGGCTGCTTCTCATTGGTCGATGGCCTGTACAGTAGCTTTTTGGATTGTCTGTTTGAGAAGCTTATAAGCCCCCCCCCCCCACTTGGTCCCCCCCACCCACCCCCCCAGCTTTGACTCAGGATGACTTTAATGAGCACGGCTACTCTATGCTAATTTGGACTGATAGTATTTTTGCATTAATAGAATGAACTACTTTAATTTTCAAGCATTAAATTGACTGGATTAGAAAGAAACAGACATTCCTGTCTGGTTATTTCACACAGGTGTTTCCATGTATATTAATGGATCGTATCCACAAATATTGAAAAGGCTTTGTAAAGGTGTTATGAGGTTGGAAACATGTCCAGCATGATGCTCCCAGTGAAACTGCCTTTACTCCTCGGAGCCGTTTGGATGGCTGTCAGGAGGGTAGAGTCAGTGTTTTCACTGCTGCCTCCACACTTGGCTGCAAATACTGATGACTTAACAGGATGGTGTTAGTCACATGAAATGAGTGAGGATGGGAGCCTGCGAGCTACAATACCTCAGGGTTTTCTGTTCATCAGTCTGTTACAAAGTACCAGAGAGGCATCGGAAAGCTCCACACCTCGGGGGGCCGGCGTCTTTAAAAATCGATTTCCATGAATCTATTTTTTTTTTTATTTAGTCATTTCTACCAGTGATTGACCTACATATGTTCTGTTTCTATGGTACTGCCGATGGCGACTACATCATATCTGTTTCCATCAAAAGAGAGCGGAAGCAGAAAAAGCAGAACATCCATGTTATGTTCTTCTTCACAAAGTAGATACATGTCAGACTGACATGTGATGTCATTCTTCTTAGAAAACCATCAGTTTTTAGAAATGTCTCCTGATATATTGTCTCTAGTTAGTTAGTCTAGTTAGTTAGCTTTTAATAAAGAAGGAAAGGAAAAAGCACAATACTCAAATAAATTAAATCACAATACTTCTAAAATCACATCGGGACAAATGCATATGGACCCTGTCCTTGTCCCCACACTGCTGGAGTAACACGCGTGGAGGTCTTAATAAACTCAAGCCCAAACGCTGGAGAAGAGGGAGGACACAGTGGCCTTTTGTTATTCTCCAATATCATTACTGAGATGGAGAACAAGATTCTTGAAGCAGTGTTAGACGTCTCGTGTTCGTGAATGGGCTCCTTGGAGATTTTTGTTATCCCGTTGTTTTTAGCCTTTTATATCTACTGCAGCTCTTTCTATCTCCTGCATTCCAGTCAGTGTGTTGATGAGCCTGTTCTCAGACGGGCTGAAACGGGATCAGCTGGTGGTTTATTTACAACACAAAGGAAGAGGTGCTGCCGTGTATTAGCAGCAGTAGCTCGTGTTTCTGTCCGTTTGACCGGGCGCGAAACACTTCAAGTCTTCAATCAGCTGCGCTTTTACACAGGAAGACATGAAAGCACGTCATGGGAGAGGTGTCACATGGCTAACTCCTGATCTGATTTTATTATGATGGAACTTTGTGTGCACTTTAACCTTAAAAAGGTGGCCCTGGGTGCCTATTTAGCTCACCTGCTAGAGTGCACACCCATATGCAGAGGCTCATATGTCATACGTGGGTTCGGTTCTGACCCACGGTTCTTTTGCTGCATATAATTCCCCCTCTCTCTCCCCTTTCATGTCTAAAACTGTCCTTTCAGAAATAAAGGCCTAAAAATGGCACACAAAAAAAAATATATGGCCTATATAATCAGAGTTCTTGCTTGTCATGTACTTTCCTTACCTTCCTGGTATTGTGATTTTGTGATGCTCAAACAAGACTTGGGGGTGCTACATCAACGCATGCAGGCAAACATCTCTTGAACTGTAGAATGTAGAATAACAATATTCATTTACAAATCATTCCTTAGTGTTTTAGCAACAGATTTACAGTATGTTGTGTCAAAATGCTTTCTGTCCCAACTGTCTCCGTGTCTGGGGCTGCACACCAGGAGGACCATCAACAACAAAACCGCTCATTGTTGGCAATAGGAACCTTCAGGAACCCTCCCAATCCCACAACACCAGCTGTCCTGCTGGGAGACGTGCACACACTTGGACCGGGGCGGGCTGGACCGGAACGAGCTGGACTCGAAGCTGTGGGATGGAAAACCAAAGCACGACACTCTGAGCTAGGCTGAGCTGCTTTTTATTCACTCATTCAAGCATTGGTGTGGATGCACCAGCATCCATGTTTAAGGCAGGGGTGTCAAACTCATTTGAGTTCACGAGCCACGTCCCCCTAATCTGGTCTCCAGTGGGCCAGAGCAGTAAACCTCTCCAGAAAGATCAGGAACTTTATCTGCCACAGAGTTTCTTGTTAGTTTGATGTTGGCAGCGTTCTAATCTGGGACAAAGAGGTAATATGATGAGAAAAAACTCTTAACCCTTGTGTTGTCTTCCTGTCAAAATTGAAAATTAACTCTTTTATTGATGCTTTTATCAAAGTTTTTTAAAACTTTTTCTTACATTTTTGTCCCTTTTTTTCAATGTTTGTCACTTTTTTTGACATTTAACACTACGTAGCACTAACTCATTAACTTTAGTTGTACAGTTATTTTTGGAATTTATGGTCAATAAACCTCATTTATAGGATATTATACCTAATGTTTGAGTTAGAAAAGCAGAAATTAGGAATTATTTAGACTAAAATTAAAGGAAAGTATGTTGATGGATAATCACAGACTGGAACTTTTACTTTCAACTTTTGCTCAATACTATTTCAAAACAACTTTTTTTTTCAAATGCCATAAACTTGAATAAGGCCCCCCAAAATTAATGGAAAAGTAGAGATTTGTACTTGCCAAAGAGCGTTGTGTGGAATCAATCATGTTATTTTGGGTAATTAAAAAGAACACTGAAATAGGAAAACTGGTCAATTTGACCCAAAGACAACATGAGGGTTAAAAGAACTTGGATATTCTCTGAGATTAAAGTGGTGCATCTGGAATGGAATTAATTACTTCTTTGCATTTATCACACCTCATTTTATCAAAGTCATTCAGTGGGCCTGATCGGACCCTTTGGCGCGCCGGTTCTGGCCCACGGGCTGCATGTTTGACACCGCTGGTATAAGGTGTAAAGGATTGGTCACACCACTGACTGGCCATGTGCCTTGCTGTGGTGTGTCTTGCTGAAGTCTCAGACTGTGCAGCATTCCCTCCAGGCTCTGGCCTTGTGTCCTGGGAAATGAAAATGGGGTCACAGGTAGCAGAGACAGTTAAAGGGCCACACAACAGTACATATCAAGATCAGCTTGGAGTACTCTTCAGTCTGTGAAAACTGCTGTATGCTGTTTTCTGAGGCTCTGGAGGAGTTTTGTCAAGTCTGCCATAGAAACCCTCATTGTGTCATCGTGATGTCATGTCCAGAAAAGGCAGAAAGCCTGTGTCACAAACTGGAGTTGTGCAGTTTAAAGGCGTGGGTGTTACATTACAGAAGTACTGGAGTACTCCTATAAATTGTGTCCTGAGCTTTTCAACTGAACATTGATGAGAAGCTCTTAAAGTGCTCAAGAAAATAAAAAAAACGTCATCATATACTGTACGACTTCATGAAAACTGGGCCAACTCATGATCAGAGAGGACTGTGGGATACAAACGAGCGCTCCAGTACAGCTGCTAATGGATCTTATGGTGAATGTGTTTTTTTTTGGCATTTTAGGCCTTTATTGATAGGACAGCGTAGACATGAAAGGGCGCATGTGCCCTAAGTACAAAGCCTCTGTACATGGGGCACCCACTCTACCAGGTGAGCTACCCAGGTGCCCTAGTGAGATACTAGAGAGCACTGCAGATCCACCACACTTGATGGATCTTCTTGATGCTTATCATTGGAGGGCCCCCGTAGCTGTGAGCAGCGCAGGGCTCATGGTGGTGAATCAGATGTCGTATCATGAGTGCAGACAGGGAGTGCGGCCTCACTGTCGCTCCTCCACTTCTACATCGGCCTGCTCCTCACAATAAACTCAATTCATGGCCGCTGGGCGCTGCAGAGGGGTTGTGGAGGACAGGTGAAATGTGAATACGAAACCTGTGCCCCCTCCCTGCGTGTCTGTCTATCTGCAGGTATACAATGAACAATAAGCATCATTCTTTCTCTGGGGTCTGGTATTTTGGACCGAGCCCAAGCTGAGCTGTTAGGTTTTTCTTTTCCCCTGGCTCATTAGGATCTCTTTTCCAATAAAGATGCTGTGTCATCTTCCACATTAATTTATGAATCTGTTTCAGCTAATGTTTTGGCTGGCCCCTTCAAACCCCCTCGATCTTCCCATTAATTAGTTCCGTGGCTTTAAAAAGAAATCAAGAACAACCTTCGCCACTCAGAGTAATTACATTATGACTCAGTCTTCCTGAGATTGTTTGTTATCCAAAGATGGAATCAATGGCCCGACGCCCAGCGGACTGAACCAGTTGGCTGCTGATCTTTTGACAGTGTGGTCGAACAGATACCCAGCAGGATTTTCTATCTATGTCCCCTCACAGCCTGTCCAATCTGCCTTTTACCATTCTAGCTTTTTCTGTCAAAAATCTGAAGACCATCTAAAGAAACTTCTTAAACCACTTTGGGGGGGGTGAGCGCTTTGGTCACTGTCAGACCGGAATGTGAGGCTGAGGCCGGGCTCCCTCCAACCAGACTGTGTTACGTCTCTAAGGACATATTTATCATTATTTTTACAAACAGCTGTGAAATCATAGCCTGGCATTGTCAGATTAATTTGCAAATGCACCTGGAACCTTTCAATTCATTTTTGATTTCCAAGGGCCGTCACCAACTTTCTGGCCAAAAGGCCTCTGGATGAATGAACCTACAACCAATCAGAGCAACCACATCACTTCGCTAATTACTGCACTGTAACACAAGTTAATTACTTAAGGCCTGACGAGATGGATTTTCATGTGACATGTAATTCCACGATTCCCACATGATCTTGTGATAAAGCGTAAATCCAGTGATAGGTAAAAAATGTTCCTTTTATTGATTAACTTTAGTTCTGACTATTGGAAAACTATAGTATAAACCTCCAAACAGTGAGCAGGCAATGAAAACAACAGGTGTTCTTTCTGTAAAAAGGTTGTACTGGCCGTGTGTTCTTGGAGTGCACAGAGCTGAACCTTTCCAGCGGTTAGACCCAACCAAGGGCCTCTCAGCATGTATCAAATACAGACTGTCATCGGCCCTGCCCCGTTCCTGTGGTCCTAGATGGACCAGGAGTACCTCAGGGTGAACAACCTGTCTTTGTTCTTCAAGGAAGGAAACCAGGGACCCGACTGCAGGATTAAGAATTCACGAATGTGTGGGGGATGGGATGGAAATAAAGCCGGCCTTTCCAACTGTGAATGCGTGGTCAAGGGTTAGACGTGATAATTTGAGATAATAAAGGCACCCCTCAGAAACTGCAAAACCTGGTTGTGAACACGTCTCTGCTACGGTTAGTGAGGGAAATAAGTGGAAAACTGTCAGGTTTTGTGAGGTCAGGACCCAAATGCAGGAAAGCGAGGAGATTGCAGCAGGATAAAATAATAATAGTTTAATATGAACTTAAAAAGTCTTACAAACTGGTAAGCAAAATCCAAATCCAAACTTAAGAGTCTTTTAAACAAGAGAGCTAACAGACGAGGGGACACAAGGACTAAATACAGAGGGTTTTTTTATTTAATTTTTTTATTCAAACTGATCTTACAGTCAAGAACAACACAACATACGTACAACAATTGACATTCATTACATCAAATCATACAAGGGTACAGTCACAGTCTCTGTAGGCATAGAGTGGGGCTCGAAAGTAGGGGCACCCCAGGTAAAAATGTGTATTAATGTGCATAAGGAAGCCAAGAAAAGATGGAAAAATCTCCAAAAGGCATCAAATGACAGATTAGACATATAAAATGTCACAAAAAGTTAGATTTTATTTCCTTCATTTACACTTTCAAAATAACAGAAAACAGAAAAAATGGCGTCTGCAAAAGTTTGGGCACCCTGCAGATTTTTGCCCATATACTGCCCCATCTTTTCTTGGCTTCTTTGTGCACATTAATACAAATTTTTACCTGGGGTGCACAAACTGGAGCCCCAATGGAGGTGGACAAGCTGGTAAGCAGAGAAAAAGAAGAAAAAGAAGAAAAATAAAAAAACAAAAATTGATAAATCTTCAAAGTCACACACGACTCATATAGACCCAGAGTTTTTACTGCCTTGGTATTTTTTGAGTATTTAATTGAATCAACGTCTCTAAACTCAGTCACAAAACCAGAAAAAAATGTTTTGGCCAACTGCATTTGCTCCTATGGATGTGGTATTGAGCATATAGAAATAACAGATTTATAATGAAGTATTTATCTTTGTATTCAGCTTCAAAGTCAAACATACCAAAGACAGCAAGCACCCTCAAAGCAGAATGAAAAAATCCTTCAATTCAGATGCCTTGTAAGGTTTGAAATATGAAGAGCCAGGAGTTGAGACGCGGTTAAGAACCAGTAGGGTGAGATAGGACAACATGCTTAACCCCACGAGACATTAAACCTTGGCGATGTACCAAGATTTCATTTTACTGCACTATTGCAGGGTTTTAATAGTTTCACAAAAAAGGTGCTTTGAAAATGAAGCCATGTTCAAGAGAGTCAAAGGCTTTATAGAAGTCAAGAAACATAAGGAAACTATTATTGTTAATAAGATCGTTAAAGTCTAGCACATCCAAAATCAGTCTAACATTGTTAGCAATATGGCGTTTTCTTATGAAGCCAGACTGTAACTCATCTATGACACAGTCCTAATATGATAGCTAGCACTGTGTAGATATTATTTAGGTTCCAACCAGTTATCTAAAACTTCCTTATCTTTATTTGGCTTTTGTATCAGGGTTATGGTTATGAGTCATACTGGTTGGCAGAGCTTCATTAGGAATGCTTTCTCAGGAAACATTTAGCAAAAAGGGGGAAAGTCCTTTGTCAAACATTTGATACAATTCAGACATTATACTATCACACCCTGGACTTTTTATTATTTTTATGACTATCAATCGCTTTCAGAACCTCAACATTGGAGATGTTATCGTCGCATGCATTCCTATCCTCTGTGGAAATAACTTTACAATTGTTGATTGAATCTATAAATGACTTATGTGTAGGCAGATATATTGTTTGGATTATCAACTATCAGTCATCTATTTTTAGTTTGTTGATCATAGCAAGAAGGGATCTGTTTTTTTTCCAACTTCTAACCATTTGGATCTAGATCGAATGTATGCACCCAGCTTTTTATATATATATGTACAGTAATTCATCTAGTTTATTTTGTAAGTGCATAAAATCATTCCTGTCCACTTCAGATAAGGGCTCATTTTGAAAAAGAGCTTCCAGCTGCGTAGTAATCTCTTCTTCACGTGCTCTTTTTTGTTTAGCCAAATCAGCACCAAACTTCCTAAAAAACATCCCTGGTTCATATTTTAACAGTTCCTCCCGTAAGATTTCTGGGTTTCTGTGTGTTATTATTAGATCCTTAACTTTTTCTTTGACCTGTGAGCATCTCAAAAGAGAACTATTTAATTTCCAGAGTGAAGCTTTTGGGCCTGTATGACTCCCAGGCCAAGGATATTGACAGAGAGATCGCTTTATGATCAGTCAATGGAGTATTATAAAAATGAACTGATGCGATGATATCTTTTATCAGGCATTTGGAAAAACACAAGGACTAAATCCAGAGGGTAATGAGGCAACTAGAGGCAGGTCACATGAGGGCCGGGGAACAGGTGGAAGACATCAGGTGATTGCAAGCGTGGGAAAACACAGGAAGTAAAACAAAAGACAAGAAAAGCAGACTGTCAAAATAAAACACTCACAAGAGACCACAAGACAGAAACTGCAACTTAAGAGCAACCAAGCAAACAGGATTAAACAGAACATATACAAAACCAAAAAATAACACACGCTCAAAAAGACAAAATACAGAACAAAATACCACAACCATCTCAGTCTCGGTGGCTTTAAATGACTTTTTAACCCTCAAATTGACCCGTTTTCCTATATCAATGCTCTTTTTAATTCCCCAAAATGACATGATTGGTTCCACACAACGCTCTTTGGCTAGTAAAAATCTGTACATTCATTAATTTTGGGGTGTCTCTTATTCAATTTTTTAGCATTTGAAAAAAAAAACATTGAATTGTTTTTGTAATAGTATTGAGTACATACTGCACATTCCTTTAATTTTAGTCTAAATAATTCCTAATTTCTGCTTTTCTAACTCAAACATTAGGTACCATTTCCTATAAATGAGGTTTATTGACCATAAATTCCTAATACTTTAATAACTAAAGTTAATAAGGTAGTGTTACATGGTGTTGAAAACGTCAAAAAAAGTGAAAAAAAACATCAAAAGGACAAAAATGTAAGAAAAAGTTTGTCGAAGAAAGTGTTGATTTTCAATTTTGACAGGAAGACAACACAAGGGTTAACTGTCTGGAGACTGGGTGACTCTCTCTCTCTCTCTCTCTCTCTCTCTCCCACTCTCTCTCTCTGATTTCCCACGAGAACACACATTCAGCATTAAGCACTGATGAACTAAATGCGTATTCCTGGGAAACAGCTTGTCAGTATTCTCACTTCCTTAAGTCTCTTTTTCTCTTTTTCTCTCCTTCGCTCTGTTTTTCCGTGGCGGGCTCACCTCATTGCAAATATCAGCTTGGGCAAACAACCTGAGCAAACAAATAATCATGTGACTGTAAGATAAATACCGAACGTGGCTTTCAGACGGACAGCTGTTCCGTTTCAAAGATAGTCGGTTATCCTTTGCATTTGCCTGTTTGGTTCATGTGCTGTCATGGGAACGCAGTGTGCTGACTCGGAGAAAAGGCTCCATTCTTTTCTTTCGCTCGCAGTCACTTGTTGCTCGGCTCAATCGGCCCTACAGATATGGACCTCATGTTTTCATTAGCATGAAAAGCCAGCTTTTATAGCTGATGGCCAATGAGAAACTGCCCATGGAGCGCAGCAGCTCAGCATAATGCAGGCCCTGTGTGTGCAGACAGCCGCTGGTTCCAACCGACACCTCACTACATGAGGTAATTGCCTGGAAGAACAGAGAGCACTGTATGTGATGACTGGAAGACACTCAGGATACAAATGACATGCTTTCCTTAAAAAGGACTGATTTAAGATAAACCAATCAAATATTTATAGAAAGGTCAAAGTTGCATAAGCTTTAATCACATTGCCATGTCCCACATGTAATTGCCAGTCAACACTTTACAGCATTTGTTCAGTCAGGACTATTTTTAGGCCTGATGTTTTATTACTCATGCATCTGCATTCACTCCTCTCACACATCCCTCACTTTTCAAATCAGCTGTTCTCGTCAGCTGATCTCATCTTTACAGCAGCTCAGTGACACACCTGCATTGTTAGCCCATCATCCCGCTGCATTTCCTCTTCTTAAACAGGATTCTCTCTCTGCCTTTGGTATGTTCATGCTGCTGTTACGGAGCGGGACGTTCCCCGCGGTTACACTTTTTCAGTCTATTCTCCTCTCGTTGCTGTCAGCTGGCATTACAGTGCAAATCATCGCAAATGGCTAAACACCCTTGGGTCAAATTTGACCCGTTTATAAAACCTTTCTATATCAGAACTATGACAAAAGAAGGTTGAAAAAAGTGCCAAATGTTTAAAAAAAAACTACAAAAACGCAAGAAAAAAAATCAACTAAACATCTTTTTTTTTTTAAATGCTGAAAAAGTGACAAAAAAGCATCAAAAACATTGGAAAAAGCCACAGTTTCTTTTTTAAGTTGACTAAAACATGATTTTAAAAAAACGTCAAAAAAGTGACCAAAAATTGACTAAAATGTCAAGATTGTTGAAAAAGAACTACAAAATGTTGAAATTTCAACCCAGAAAAACCCAAAGTTGCAGGTCGACGGGAAGACAACTCGAGGGTTAAGTATTTCTCAACATCCCTAATGAAAACACGGCTAATTGGATGAGATGCACACCTGGGATGTCGGGGAAGAGTAAGTCTCAGTCTCAGTGGAGTGGGGTTTCTGTGAGATCTGTAACTGCTCGCCTTTTAACTAAAACAAAAAAACCTGAACACATGACGCCAGTCTTGGCCTCCCTCCACTGGCTACCTGTCCGTTACAGGATAGATTTTAAGATTTTATTGCTTGTTTTTAAGGCCTTAAATGGTTTGGCGCCATCTTACTTGGCTGACCTCTTATGCCATCATTCTCCAGTCAGAACGCTGAGGTCGACCAATCAGCTGCTCTTGGACATCCCCAGATCAAAGCTAAAAAATAAGGGCAATAGAGCCTTTGCAGTGGGCGCCCCCACCCTATGCAACAACCTCCCCGTGCATATTAAAGCTGCACAGACCTTACAAACGTTTAAATTGCTGCTTAAGACGCTCCTTTTTGCTGTAGCTTTTAACCCTCGTTAACCTGGATTCTGATGTTTGAAAGTGTTGTTTTCTGTCTTTCTGTGATGTACTTTGGTTGTAGTCATTTTTACACTTGTTATTTATGTGTTTGACATCAACCCTGTTCAGCACTTTGGTCAACTGTTGTTGTTTTTAAATGTGCCATAGAAATAAAATTGACATTGACATTGACATTGACATTGTAAAAGTCCCTGTCCAGTTCAGAATCAGTCCAGCCATTTCCAGGCTGCTGATTTGAAACACTTAGTCAAACGTTGATGCTGTCTGTCAGAGTGGGTGTAACTTTGCCATGCTGCCCATACGATGAATACATTTCTTATTCCTCTGGCCAGTAACATCAAATGTGAGCCCGCCTCTGATATGATTACATGCCATGGCAGCCGTGTTGCCCTCCACTCACACTGCTTACACCCAGAAAGGTGCAAACACAGTCTACCTCTCCAAGTGTGGCCTTCAACATGGATTCCATCTCTGCATGTTATCTCTCTCTCTCTCTCTCTCTCTCTCTCTCTCTCTCTCTCGGTAGCCAGCTTACGTCTTTCTCTATGGCAGCCATCATGTGTCCTTTACATATTCAAATATTTCTTCATATATTTTTTTCCTATTATTATTACTATTATTATTTCATGTATATTTCATGTATATTGTATGTATGTACAGTTGTGCTCATAAGTTTAGCTTAAGTTGACTAAAAAGAGGAATAAAAAACATCTTTTGGAAATTGATCTTAATGCCTTGATTTAAAAAAAAAAGGAAAAATCCAACCTTTTAAGGACACCAACTTTCTTTGTGAATGAATAATGTATTGTAAATAAATAAAGGTTCACCTTAAAATACAGGGGGCATGAGTCTATACACCCCTATGTTAAATTCCCATAGAGGCAGGCAGATTTTTATTTTTAAAGGCCAGTTATTTCATGGATCAGGATACTATGCATCCTGATAAAGTTCCCTTGGCCTTTGGAATTAGAATAACACTTTTTTTTTTGGGGGGGGGGTTCTTAATGAGTTGAAATGAGGCCACTGTGCAAACATCTCTACGATTGACCCATCGACAAGCTTTTTGAGATCTCATCCAACTACAGTAACGTGTCTCCATCACTGCTCTGAAATCCAGTTTCTGTTTAGTCGAGGCCTCCTGTGTTTCACACTGCTGTGCTGACATATCAGAGGCTTTAATACATGTTTCTTTACATGTTTTTTTTTTGTTGGCTAAAAGCATTTTGCTGCTCGCACAAAGGTAACAATGAGGACAATGCTCTCTGCATCTTGGACGGAGACAAACTCAAAAGAATGGCGCCTGTTGGAAGTATGCCTCTCTCCCTCATCCTGCATCATGTTCAGCTTTAAGCCTTCTTCAGACAATAATCACATCCCATTCTGGCATGGCAGTAACTCAGCATTATTTGGATTAATAACTATGACATAACATTGTAAACCCTTAATTCAATCTGTTACCCACGTGTGTACAAATGGCTCGGCAACATTTGTACAAACGAACGCCAGGTAGGTGAAGTGTGGAGAGCCACACCTCCGTTACCATGGAAACACAACTCCGATGTAAGGAACCCAAGATCAGCAGCGACTGTTTGATTGTTTAATCTGATTAATAGATCTCTTTCATTGACTAATACCATCAGGGCGGAAGATAACATATCTCAGACATACTGGTTTAAAGTTCAAGTTGCCAGTTAATCAGGTACACCTAGATTAAGTAAATATAATCCAATAAAACACCCCTGCATTAATGTTTCTGTCGCTTTGGTGCATTTTTTTTACATCGTCCCTAACGTGCATTTCTTAGAGCAATTTTCACAATCTGCAATATTCAATAACTGCGTACTTTGACAGTATTACCTGATGTAAACTTGGGCTACAGTTTGGATGACAGTTACTGGATTGAAACTGCACAAGGTTGCACTTCTATGGACTATATCAATTTCAACAGTACTATTTACATATTACTGCATGTGGGTTATTGATTAAATGGGACTGGTCCGGATTTGGTTTTTCACAGATTTTACCAGTGCTACCTCATGAAAGGAAAAAATAATTGACAGTGAGAAGACAAGGGGCACAAAGGAAGAAAAAAAAACTGAATTAGAAAGGAACACAGGAAACACCCCTAGGGCACAACTTTGCCCCTGACACTGTTCTAGTGCTGTATCTACACATCCAGATGTTCCTGTCTGCAGGCCCACAGCTCATCCACATGACACCGGATATTTTCCCTCGCAATGCAACGTGGAAAGAAGCTTTTGGAATGCCTTATACATCCTCTACGGGCGTCTGTGATGTCCTCACATGCTGCATCAAGCAGGGTCATCTGTGTGTGTGTGTGTGTGTGGCTGACGATCGCACACCTTCCACCTCCATGCTGAAAAGAACTCCTCAGTTGGGTTAAGGAATGGTGAACAAGGTTGGAGGAATTCTATGAGCATCCTCGGGTGGGTCACAAACCATTACCTTATGATGTTTGATCGATGGAAACTCACATTATCACAAATGACCACATGCCTTGGCAAATCTGGGTGTTGTATGGCCCTATTTCTTTTTGATGCTGCCTTTCTTTAAATGACTGCTCATTTCTTTAAATTTCTTATGCTGCACTGTAACTTTTATTCTTGTGTTTCATGTGTCCTAATGTTTCTGTATTGTTTTTAACTGTCTATTCATGTGTTTTATCGGTTTTCAATGCTTATGATTTTTAACTGTTTGTACTTGTGTTTTATCAGTTTAGCTGATTTTATGTAAAGCACTTTGAATGGCCCTGTTGCTGAAATGTGCTCTACAAATAAAGCTGCCTCGCCTTGCCTTGCCTATGAGGAGGATACGGGTTAGGACACCATGCGCCGAAATAGCAGCACACATGGTGATATTTCTCCCTGTTGGCCTGTGACCGATGATATTCCGACCCCGCCTTCTGTTATTGGTCAGGTTGAAGCCAGCCTCATCCACGTATACAAAGCTGTGGGAGGGTTCACTTGATTCCAACTCCATTATACGTTATATCCCAGAACACACATTTGAATTTGTTTTGTTAAGAAAGAGTGACATAAAATGTACATACATTGCATGTTGCTTCCACAGAAATGGAAATGTGTGCAGTTCATGCGTACTGTACTATGTATCACTGTAAAATGTTGCTGTAAAGTTGTTACCTAGATGCATGTTTCACCTGTACATACTGGTTCAGTAGCTCCTTAACTTTGTCCTCACTGCATTGGAATGATACACGGTACAGCTGTTTCATGCTCATCTGGTTTCTGTGCAGCACCCTGTCGATGGATGAGATGCTAACCCTGTGGATGTTTTCAAAGACATCGTTGTCTTCAATAATGGTCCTTTGTACTTCACTGAGTCTCACGGCATTGCTTGCTCAGACCATGGTGCAAGTAGTCCCCTCCTGTCAAGGTGTGAAAAGGCGTCCTCTTGCAGTCCTACGTGGGGTGGCAGTGATGCATCGCTCAATTTCACATAAACAAAAACTATTTAAACATACTTTTTACTGTAAACCATACAGGTGGTTGCATGCAAGGGGCAGTATGTATCTGTATAGAGTATATTTCTGTATGCAGTGAAACACAAGTGGACTACTGTAACATGAAGCATTGAAGGAAGTATACAGTATACTGCTTATAAAGTAACAGTGCACAGTACATTGGTGGACATACCTGTTCTGTCTTTGAAACCATTGAGGACACGGTTGATCTCCCAATATTTGGCTGCACCCTTTGACCCGCTTCACCCATTGTAAGGTGATTGACAACATGGTCTACAACAGTGGCCCTCATGTCATCAGATATGTGCCTACGTCCTCTTCAGCCTCTTCCTCTGTTTTGCATCCTTGCTCATCCTCTTCTTCTTCTTCTTCTTCTTTTTCTTCTTCTTCTTCTTCTTCTTCTTCTTCTTCTTCTTCTTCTTCTTCTTCTTCTTCTCCTCCTCCTCCTCCTCCTCTTGGCTGTTGACCCTGTTTATTTCCTGGTCCAGCTCTGTGTTGTGGTCTGTCTATATATGCCAATTGACTGTTCATGACATGCACCTTTGAGCAATTTAGACAACTGGTTGATTATTGGTTTAACTAATACTTTACAGTCCTTCATGAGTGAAGGTCAGTTTCACCTGCACGATTCATCAATTCACGTTTTTGTACAAAAAGTCTGATAGAAATGTGTAAAATTATGCTTGACAGTTTATAACAAATAGTTCAACAATTCTGTACATAAGGGCTTATGCAAGGAATTAATGCAGAGATGTTTTGAGGGGTAAGACTATTCATCAGAGAACCATCTACTATATTTTGAGCAACATGACGAGCAATTGAAAATGACACTTGTACATGATCATTTGAAATATGTACAAAAGCAATTGCCATTTGTTCAAAGGAATAAGGCATTGCTTTAATGATGTGTACACATGACTAGATGATTTGGAATTTGTACAAGTAGTATCTAAGAAATGCACCAAAGCAACTAAGAAAAACTACAAACCCTACCTTTATGAAGTTCTAATAATAGACGTTGGAAGGAGGGGGAGGAGATTTGGTGTCTAGTTTGGCTAAGAGGTTTCAAAAATCATGTGACATGTGAAGATTTTATGGGTAAGCAGTCTTCCCTCACATGTGTGTGGGAAAAAATATTTTGCAGAAGTACAGACAGACAGACACTGTAGATAGAAAGACAGACAGACAGACAGACACTGTAGATAGAAAGACAGACAGACAGACAGACAGACACTGTAGATAGACAGACAGACACTGTAGACAGAAAGACAGACAGACAGACAGACAGACACTGTAGATAGACAGACAGACACTGTAGACAGACACTGTAGATAGACAGACAGACACTGTAGACAGAAAGACAGACAGACAGACAGACAGACACTGTAGATAGACAGACAGACACTGTAGATAGAAAGATAGACAGACAGACAGACACTGTAGATAGAAAGACAGACAGACAGACAGACACTGTAGATAGACAGACAGACACTGTAGATAGACAGACAGACAGACAGACAGACAAACAGACAGACAGACAAACAGACACTGTAGATAGAAAGACAGACACTGTAGACAGACAGACAGACAGACAGACACTGTAGACAGACAGACAGACAGACAGACAGACAGACACTGTAGATATAAAGACAGACAGACAGACAGACAGACACTGTAGATAGACAGACAGACACTGTAGACAGACAGACAGACAGCCAAACAGACACTGTAGATAGACAGACAGACAGACAGACAGACAGACAGACAGACAGCCAAACAGACAGTGTAGACAGACAGACAGACAGACAGACAGACAGACAGACACTGTAGACAGACAGACAGACAGACAAACAGACACTGTAGATAGACAGACAGACAGACAGACAGACAGACAGACAAAGACACTGTGGATAGACAGACAGACAGACAGACAGACAGACAGACAGACAGACAGACAGACAAACAGACAGACAGACAAACAGACAGACAAACAGACACTGTAGATAGACAGACAGACAGACAGACAGACAGACAGACAGACAGAGTGATCTGTGAGACCCTGGGAACCATCAGAGACATGTCCCAGCAGCTTTAACTCGTCATGGTGATGTCCACACCCCAGCTCAGCTGATGTGTCACCTGACCTGTGTGCCTGAACCCGTGTTTGGGATCTGCAGCAATACAAACTGATGATGTCTGTCCAATTTAGGGTCTTTAATGAAGCTGGGCAATAAGTGAGGTACTGATATTCATATTCTGATGTAGAGATGGAGATGATCGCTACAGCTTGTTGTCGGGAGGGTATCCACAGGTGGTGGCTGATAGCCCTTTTCACCTTTTCCTGTTTTTATCTATTTAACAGTAATGAGAAGCGTGATCAGTGGATGAATCATGGTCTTCAGAGCTGGCTGTGTGACCGGTCACATGACACGTGGCTCCTTATTGTCCCAAGATCTAGGACCCTGTCTGATTTTTTTTCTTTGCACCAAGTTAGAAAACGCAGCTCTAAACTTGGACTGCCGTTCTCATTGCTGCACCTGGCACTAACGTTTGGCTCACACCCTGATCGAGAGAGATTTGGGAACAACCGTCCTCGTTGCTTACAACATGCATGCTCATTTGATTTGGAAGCAGAAACACAGTCCACGAGCAGAATGAAGTTTGAGAGGACAGTGCCACCTACAGGGACTGAAGACACACTATTCACTTAACCCTCCTGTTGTCCTCCGCTCAAATTTGCCCCGTTTTTAAAAGTCTCTACATCAGAAATGTGGGATTCTTTCATCCAAATTGTCTAAATATTCCATGGATGGTTCCATATCCTTCTTGCAAGTTAAACAAAGGTTCACTACTTTATTGAATTTTGGGTGTTTTATTTCCCCCTCAAAAAACTTTAACAGACAAAAGACATAGAAATGATGTCATTTCATATCAATGAGGCTTCTTTACCATGAATTCAAAAAAGAAAATACTGTAAAACTAGTGGTAATATATTGGTGTTAGTGATGTGTACAGTAAACTGATGGTAATGTTACAGAAATGAAGAAAATGTTGAAAAAAACAATCAAAAAGGGATAAAAAAGGATCTCAAACACGTCAAAAAAGTCAACATGTGTTCCTTTAATATTGGTAAAATGAATTAGTAGTTTCTGCTAGGATAAAATAGGTAACATTTAATGTGTTAATCCCAATGTCTGATGGGATGTGCAGCATGTGGTTGTTCGGTTATCTGTGATGGAAAAAGAAAATCTGACGATAAATTGAAAATATGACGGTGCGTTTTTTTACACACAGAGGGATGCAGCTTCACGAGTGGATTATGCTGATAGCTGCTATTTCTTTACAAAGTACTTGAAGTACCCTGAGTACCACAAATACTACCACTGAGTGGGCTTGATTAGATTTTTTTGAGGGTTTGGTACAACTTGCAGCGGTTGTCAGAGCAACAAGCCCCCTAAAACCCAAGATGCACTGGTATTAACAGGAAATACCTGTAACCTGTCACATTCACAGACAGCGCTGTATCATCATCATTTTCTCCCAGAATGCATTGCCATTTACAGTGTGCTTCAGTATGAATATTAAACAACGAGATACTGTGAGAGCTCAGCTGTGGATGTACATCAAAGGTAATCATGTAGTTTATTATTATTTTAACAAAAACATGTGGAAGAAAGTTATGAAGTCAGTTCAAGCTGCTGAATCCTGATGTTCTCACAATCAAACACACATGCAATTTACGTGCATACAAGTTAGAATATGTTTATTATTTACACATAGGAGACAGGGGAATTATTTTCCATAGCGAGAGCCATCTGCTGAGTCTTCACAGTGTCTCCACATCCACTCATATTAATAATAAGAAGGACATATATGGAAATGTGGAAAGAGTGTGTGAGTTATTAGACATTGTTATTCGGGATTTCAAGACAATGCAGTGTCATGGAGTTTCAGTCCATTAACAAACGGGTTATTGTTCCTGACAATCATGAGATCTATTTTGAATTTGTTCGAAATTAAAAATGAAATTAAAAATGAATAGGAAATGATAAGTTTTGAAATAATACATTTTGGATTTTAATGACTAGAATTACAACACAGTCTCTCCAACTATTTACCAGACAGCTTGTCCACAGTTTATTTTCTCATATATGTATATATATATATATATATATATATATATATATATATATATATATATATATATATATATATATATATGAAATGACACTGAGTAGAAAAACTTGATAATATAATGTTATATATAATTGTGGTGATCTGCTTTAATCTCTTTAATTCTTGATTTGTCTTTTAAATTATGTATTTTTAATTGATGAAAACCCACTCTGTATGACATCACATGTTTATTCAGTAACCTATCTGCTTTTGTGTGCTTGACTTTTTACAATGACTATTCAATAATGACATATTCAAACCATTATTAACTACCATTAATATTCCAGAACTTCTTTTGATTGACCAGATGTGTAATAAAGAAATTTGTCGAAGTTTGAAGATGCTGTTGTCACAAACTGCTCTCAGTGATTTCGGGATTATTCGGGGTTACATTGGATTATAGTTGCGTTATATAAAGCGGTTGCACGAGATTGGTCGCCTGAGCCGAGCATGCGCAGAGCGTCGCAGCTAACCACATCAGAAACCAATCCATAAACGCGTTTACGGAATTTAAATTAAACAACAGTGAGAGTTTTCAAGGAAAGAACAGCTTCCTGTGTACAGGTGAGTGTGTGTGTGTTTGTGTGTTTTCCCGCGGCTCGGCTCGGCTCTGTATGTGTGTGTTTGTGTGTCTGTGTGTGAGAGTGAGAGTGTGTGCTGGTCCATGGCTTGTTCTGTGTGCACTCATGGAGCTAGGAGACAGAAAAAAGGGATGGCCGGCCCACGGCATCTGCTCGAGCGAAAGCGGGCATTAGAAGTCTCTCCCGCCGCCACTTGGTCCCGGGCTCCGCCGGCCTCGCTCGGAGCCCCGGGGCCGCTGCTGCTCACAGCCCGCTGGAGGCGAAGCACTCAGCACTAGGTCGCTGTTATCGGGAACAAAATGTTCTGAATTCAAATTTCATATGCGAACATGAAGCCTTTGCTTTATACCTTTAGAAACGAACCCACAGCTGTCAACAAGCTCTGTCTGAACAAGTAGAGACTCACTGTTTTTCTTATGGGTTTCAGTCAGGCTAAGATTGGTTGGTGCTGCGTTTATTTGGGTTGTTTTGTCCACAACTTATTAAAATGATTAGTGACATTTGCAGTTGTTTTGAATTGTTTATGAAGGAAAAACGTAGGCTAACATAGCCTGGACGGTCAGTGATGAGTTTACATGTCATGCAAATGTAAATGTAAATCTGCTTTAAAAGTTATTTTTACTGTTTGTTGCTGCTGGAGGCTTCATCACTTGCAGTGTGTGCCTGCAGAACACACACACACACACACACACACACACACACACACACACACACACACACCACACACACACACACACACACACAGAGAGACACACCTCCCCCAGTCCCCACTACCTTAACTTTGGAACTTTCTCTTCTCTTCTCTCTCTTTCAGTAGCAGCTTCTTGCTGCTTCTCATTTGTCTTGTGTTTCTTTTAAACTGCCCTCTTTTTCACCCACTTAAGTTCCATTTAAGTCAGCTTTGAATGTTTGCAATATGCATATTAAAAAAGAATAAGCCTGTTATCTGAACATCATGTACTGAAGTGTCTTTCTGTCCCGCTCTGTCTGTCAAAGATAACGAGAGTAAGCCCACCTTTTGTTTTCTCAGTTCTGTGTTGGTTCTCATCAGAAAGTGTGAGTTGTAGTCTGGATGTTAAAGACCTAAAACAGTTCAGATCTAGTCCTGGATTCACTGTTACAGGCTGG